>NC_060063.1:12617785-13230021 GCF_020283565.1 Trifolium pratense
TCAAAACAAATGCTTCTAATTGCAACCCAAATAAAACACAAAAAAAGGACTTTTAATATATTAAGTATCGGGGGGTTCAAGTATCATGCGAATGGGAGCATTTAGCAATGGATCTTCTTAACACTTGGTTGGGTCTTAAGACCCACAACCCGTTTTTCTTGGCCCGCTCGGTTTAGATGTAATTGAGAGCAATGAAGAGACAAAGAAAAAAATCCTATCCATTCATCTTTTCCTTTACCATGAGTTCCACTCGATTTTCTCAACTCCCCGTCAATGTTGTCGCTCAATAAGGATATTCGCTCAAGTCATCAAATCGTATCCGTTCATTATCGGGAATGGCTTCTTCATCTGCGGTCAGGTACTGTCATTTTCAATTGTTGTTTTCTTTTGTACTTTTCGACGACATGAGGGACCATTTCATATTACTTTGAAGTCTGAATCTATTTGTGGATAATATAGTATACTGTAGATTCATCTGTAACATGTACTTTAGGGAAATAAATTAATACTTTTTGTCAGTTATACACATAAATAGTTGATTAGGTTAAAGTTTGCTTTCTTAGTGTTTCAAAAATTGACAAAAGTTATACCATTAGGTGAAAATAATTAATTGCTCTATATGCGAAACCTATAGAGATTCTGAAAGCCTGACTCTGGAAGCAAGTTTCTTCAGATGTGGATTTAATCGGTGTTTAAAAAGAAATATCTGAAGTGGAAGCCCAATATAGCAGGAGGGGTGGGAGCCATCGTAGCAGTGCCCTCATTTAATCGGTGTTTAAAAAGTAATATCTGAAGGGAGGCGTAAATATCAAAAGTTGAATGCTATAGTTGTCCTAGATTTTAACATTTGTCTAAAAATGTTGTAGTTCATCTATTCAAATAAGAGGCTAATGTTTTTGACGAAGACGAAAATTCAATTGTGTTAGAAAAAACTACGTTGAATTTAAAGATCAACAAATCTCTAATTTTGTTTTGGTGATAACAAAGTATATAAGAGGATCATTTACTTCCTATTGTGTGTTAAGATGTGTAGAGCATATTAGTAGTGGTCTAACGACTCAAGGCACCATATCTCTACCGAGAACCTTGAAACATTGGGTATGTTGCTCACATTTATTATATAGCACATTCATAGTTGATGTTAATAGTCAAATATTGAATTAGATATGACATAGACATGTATTTATAATTGTGTACAATTCTAACCTTATAATCTGGTTTTATAAGATTGGCTTAAGTCCATGTCAAATTATAACGGTGAATGTGAGACTGGCCACTCACAGAGTCACACTTAAGCTGAACAAATTATACATCTAGCTAGATATTTATACTATTTTGAAACACAAAATCAATATATTAAAAATGTGCAAAATTAATATATAATACCGCAAATAATAAATACCTATAATTTTTTTCCTGGTAAACTAAAGACATCCTTCACGCACAACTGCAATTAACCTCTTCTAGATATAACTGAAATATTATTCGGAATATTAATAAATAGTACCAAATAAAGTAAAATTACAAATAATGTTTTAAGTTTAGCATGACAACCAATTGTCTAATACATAAACTAAACATATAGTTATTCAATCTTAGTAAAATATCCAGTCCAACATAAATTTAAATAAAACTGCAAATAGCAACATAAACTCCAAGCGACCGCTTCTACATCCAGATGTAGTGATACCTACGCATGTCTATCTGAAAAATATATAGAATGAAATAAGACCTTCACTGTTAATTGTTTATGAATAAAAGGTGTAACACTCAAATTATATCAATTATCTTGATAACTTTTATAATTTAAGGTCACTTTGAGGTGAGCTTTTCACAAAGACAAACAACAGTGGTGGAGCTAGTATAAAAAATTGGGAGGACCGCTATGAATATAAATCGAATACGCAAAAATAAAATAGTAAAAAAATTATATTGAGAATGTGTCCAATATGAATATCTCAAAACTAGTCACAAGATAGACTATTACCATTTTTCATAAATATTATGAAATATAAGTTATGTTAAGTCATGGGTAAACTTCATACTCCAACAAAAATTTAAACTTCATTTTTTTTTTATACACAGGGTACATTGTCAATTATACAAGTTGTTCCATAGAGATAGTCATATTAACTCACCTCTTCTTTGAGACGAGCATTTTCAAGACAAAGTTGTTCCATGTTTTCATGATTCTTACAAAATGGACGACCACATGTTATGCAAAGAGTATTCTCCAATTGTTCCTTCAACTGGATGTTCTCATTGCGGAGTCTTTCATTTTCAGCACGAAGTTCATTGTAAGTTGCTTTCTCATTTTGAGACTAGAGGTCATAATAAATAAATAAATTATTAGTGTGTCTATATACCACTTGGTAAATCATGTAAAATACTTTTGTCATTAAAATGAAAAACATCTTACTAATAAAAATGAAAATATATGTACCTTTTTCATGGTCCTTTTGTTTTGAAACCAAAACTGCACTTGGGTTGGGGTAAGTCCGACCTCTTTTGCTATCTCACCTCTTTGGATCGCAGTCGGATGATCGATTGTCCTAAATATTCTTTATTTTGAAAGAAGAAAAAAAAAAAGATCCCAAGTATGTGAGAAAATATAGAAAGAACTATTGAATAACACACAAGAAAAAATTGAAACATATAATTTATGAACCACAAATCTATTAATAATAATAATAATAATAATAATAATAATAATATTGTCCATATATTTTAATTTTTCAAAATAATAACAATACATTATGATTTTTTTATTTAATAATAATTTTTTATTAAATTAAATTATAATCAAATTATTTTTAAATTTTATTATTTAACATACACACACACACTTGGTCATTTTATTTAAATTTTTTAAATAATATAATAATATATTATAAATATATTTTTATTATTTAATAATAATTTTATTATACTAATTATAATAATATGTTTTTTTTTTTTATTTCATGTTCGCGATTCGGGGTCGATCGGTTTTGAGGTAAAAACTCATTTGATTCAAAGATAAAGTTACACGCGCTTATTACAAAGTTAGTTTGGTTTATTTTGGATAAGTTTTTGGATATCCAAATTAAAAATTGTAGTCTTTTTATTAAATATTAATATTATAAAAATACAATAAAATATGTTAAAAAAAAATATTACCGAATGTTAGGTTAAAAATATGGGTGTTCAAATCCGATCCGATTCAACGATTTTCACAAAATAACATATCTAAACACATCCAAACATATTTGGGTTTATGCGGTTTGAGATATTTTGATCGGTTTGAGATTTTAATTTGTCTTGATTTGAATTTGAACACCCCGAATTTTAACCTCGACGGAGGCATGCGTTGTTTTTCGTAATAATTGATTTAAAAAATAGGAGCGCTGAACCCATATGAGTTGGTGCATTGTATTGGCTTGGGACCTGAGAGTGTGCTCCTCTTGAGATCTGAGGTTCGATTATCTCTAGTGCCAATTTGAATGAGTTAATTTAGCTTCTTAAAAAAAAAAACAAATAGGAGCGCCGCCATCCACCCAGACTAGAGATCTAAGCTTAACCATCTCGGGTGGCGTATAGGATCTTGGACATGAATAATATTGTAATCCAAATCGATAGGATCTAGCTAATTAATAGTGGATTGGATGCAAAATCATTAGTCAAAATATAATGAGGGATGCAAAATTCAACAGAATTTTATTAATTGGGTTGGATCTATTACAAGGGATTAAGGACTAAGGTGTAGTCCTCCTCTTTTATATATTTTTGTTTTATTTTTTAAATAAACTTTTGAGATATAGGTATAAAATGGGGGTGATTAAAGGTTCAACAATAATGCAAATTTAATACTCTTTCACAGGCTAATAAAATGAATTTAAAAAAAAAAAATCTAAGAAATTTTTCGCAAGTAAAGGATTAGTTGTCTTACTCTTCCAGTCTACTTGTTTGAATGACAGAATGACGTTTGATTCCTCTTTTTGTTTTGTTAGAGCCTTCTTGTTGAGCATCAGCTATGTTTCTTGACAAGTCCATCTCTAGTTCAAAAAACTTGACTTTTTTTTTTATCTCTTTTGACCTAAAAAAATCAAAGGATGGGAAAATGACCTAAAAAAAATAGTGAGTAGTACTTATAAAGAATTTGCTGCCTCAAAATATAGAAAAAAGTATATTCATTTGATAATATCAAGTATAATTAATTTTACTCAATTTAACGTTGAAATTCCTAAAATATCATTTAAATATTATATTTAAAATAATTAAAAAAGTCTTTTGACGGTTTCTTTTGATGGAAAAAAAGTCTTATTATAAAAAATATGATTAAAAAGTCAAATGTATTTAGGTCAATATTTGATCAAATATATTTGAGATTTTAATTAACTTATATTTAAGACAACAATGGGTATAGTCCCCGCGAGCATAGTTCGATGAGTAGGAACATTGCATATAAATGTCAAGGTCGGGGTTTGAACCCTAGTACTCTCGGTTATTCACTTTAAAAAGTATAAGTTTTATTAATCAGGGTTAATTAGTGTTTATCATCCGGTAATGTTAGGTAATTTTGGTATACACCTTAATATTTTTTCAATTACCCAACATGTAATGTCAAGATTCTTCCTTTTTAGTCCGTCATTGAATATGTTGGCTTAAAAATCCGTCCTTTTACACTTGTAATATTAGCGAATTTTGGTTTACCCCCTCACTAAACATGTCATGTCATCATTTATGAGAAATTTGAAGGCAACATATTCCATGAGGGGATAAAAGGAAGAAATTCTTGACATTACATGGGGTAATAAAAAAAATGTTACAAGGGGTAACTAAAATTTGTGAACATTACAAGGGGTAAACACTATTTTACCCTATTAATTGATATCTCTATTCTGGATTGGCTAGAGCTCAATACATTCAAGGCCCAAATATTCAACTCATAATAGTAAAAGAATAGTCATTTCATGGTATTATTCATTATGATAGTCACGTAGTGGAATTGTCACTCTTCATTCATATTCATGCATGATGTTTCCTTTAAATGCACCTATGCATCAGCACTCAAGGTACACACAGTTCACTCAATTCATACACATTCCCCTTAAGCAAATATTGACTTCAGCGTTAATATTTATGCAGGTATTTGTCCCCTCTGTGCTTGAAGCTCTTAACCATAACAAACAACACCTTAGTCTCACCAAATGAGTTGTTTTGTTCTGCCTATTCAAAGCAGTGGCGTCGTCTATGGACTTGTAACTTTCCTATAAGTCTTCTTGAATCCACCAAGCTACCATTTTTTCTTCAACACCAACAGCTCCAATGCAGGATCACGAACAACCTGTAGCAAAACTCCAGCCACAAAACAAACCTTTGCCCAACAGTCACTCAACGCCAACTCAATTCCTATTAATTTCATTCAAACACCCTTTAGGAATGGAAGAGAGAGAAAACCAACTGATAGCAAAAAATAACAAGTGTCCATCTCTAAGATCATCCACATATTTTGTTTGTTTACCATTCATGCGGGCTTTTTGGACCGTGCTTGCGTTTTCGGTCCATTAAGCCAACTCATTAGAACACTACATCAAAACAAATTCTTCTAATTGCAACCTAAAATCCTATGTGTCACTGCTTAGAGATTGACCATCGAAAGAGGTGCAGTGTTATTCGTCGATCCGACGTTGAAACTTATTGCTCACTGTTATATATGAGTCATTTTTTTATCAAATTTTTTTGACAGAGGTAAAACATAAAGAGACGGAGAGAGAGAAAACCAACTCATAGCAAGAAATAACATGTGTCCATCTCTAAGATCATCCAGATATTTTTTTTGTTTTCCATTCATGTGGGCTTTTTGGACCGTGCTTGCATTTTCGGTCCATTAAGCCAACCCATTATAACACTACATCAAAACAAATGCTTCTAATTGCAACCCAAATAAAACACAAAAAAAGGACTTTTAATATATTAAGTATCGGGGGGTTCAAGTATCATGCGAATGGGAGCATTTAGCAATGGATCTTCTTAACACTTGGTTGGGTCTTAAGACCCACAATGTAACGACCCAAAATTTAGTATTCGTTATTTAATTATTTTATTACGCGATGGCGTGGTTTATAATTAAATTATTAAGCGGCGAATAATCATTTAGCGAGAACGTAAGTTAATGAGCGGGAAGTTATGTTGATTGAGCCTTGGGGCGTGTAAGTGGTTATTGGGCTTAGCCAATTGGGCTTTGATCCATGAGAATAGAGAGAGCTATAAGTAGCAAGTCAACCATGAATAGTCTCATAAGTTACAATTCCATGAGAAGTTCAAGAGCTTAGCTAGGGCAAGGAGCTCATGAGGGAGAGGAAGAGCTCGTGGGAGAGAAAGAGAAGAGCAAGCTTGTGGATTCGTCGAGCTAAGGTACGAGAGTTAGATTACATATTCGTGAGTGATTCGAAAGAGGGGAGGATGTCGATTCTTCCATTCCCAAACTCTTTCCACTCTATTTTCTTGTGGGTTTTGTGGGTGATTTTCTTAATGGAAAATGGATTCTTTTGATCCTAACATGTGTAGTGAACTCATGGTAGATGAGGTAAACAACTTTGGGGAGTTGAAAATGGGAATATGTAGATGTTTGATCAATGATTTGCATGTTTATGCAACTTTGCTTATTTTGCAAGAAATTGGCATGATTTTGATTGTTTGATGTATTTGGATGTTTGGAAGGGATGATTAATGTTCCTTGATACCATATATGCTTGAATTAGCTGTTTATAAGAATTTATAACATGTCTAGATGAATTTTTGAGTTGATTTAAGGTTAAACCGCCTTAGATAACTCAAGAACAGATATTCTGTTCTGGTGTAGTTCGCTAAGCGACCAGGAGTTCGCTGTAGCGAACATGTTCGCTGAAGCTCGCCAAAGCTCGCCATGAGCAGGTGACTTCCTGGTGAGGTTCGCCAAGTCTCGCTAAGGCTTCGCTTAGCGAAGGCCTCTGTGACAGCAATTGTTGTTGATGTTTCTAAGTGTGTTTAGGCACTTGTAACATGGTTTAATGGTATCCTTACATGATTGTTGATACATGTTGATACTGTTAATACTTATTGTTAATCGTTATATGATTGATAAACGTGTATGCAATAAGTTGTAGCTTAAAGTGAGCAATGTGATGTTTTAGCATTAATTTGCAATGTTAAGGAAATGATGTGTGTTTTATAACATAAGTGTAAATGAAACTTTATGTGTATAAAAATGGTTAAACAGATAATTATCATGTGAATAATTATGATTTGAGTGATAGGATATTGTGTTATCCTAATGTGTTAGATGTTGGAATTGTGTTTCCGCATTCATAATGAGTAGCTTCGAGCTAGAAATATCATATTGATGATATGTGCAAACATACATGCATTCATGTATATATATGTTGAAATTGGAAACTTGGGTTCCAATAGATTTAAATGGATTTTTGAGTCCATAAGGAAGCCGAGGATCGGATTAGATGAATCCATAAGATCTAGAGCTGCTATCCGGCAAGATGTAAAACTGTTAACTTATCCATAAGGGATATGAAGGTTTGGTAAGTTCCGAACAATCCGGCAAGATGTAAAACTGTTAACTTATCCATAAGGGATATGAAGGTTTGGTAAGTTCCGAACAATCCGGCAAGATGTAAAACTGTTAACTTATCCATAAGGGATATGAAGGTTTGGTAAGTTCCGAACAATCCGGCAAGATGTAAAACTGTTAACTTATCCATGAGGGATATGAAGGCAATTGGTACCACATGCATTAGTCGTGTCTAGGGATGACATGACATTGGATAATTGGCATTAGATGCATTAGGGTAAATGCACATGTATTTGATAATTGTTATGTGACATTATCTGATTGGATTGTAATGTGTTTTCCGTATGTGTTAAGCTTTGGTATTTACTAATTGTTTAATACTGTGATTGTTGCCATGTCTTGGTATGTGAGTAGAGTCCGTCATGACTATAAAATGAACAAGTGTAGAGTCCGTCATGACTATAAAATGAACACTTTGGTAGTGTCCGAGAAGACGTGAAACTATATGATTGGTGTGTTTGTAAATGAATGATTAATTGGTAGTCGTATTTGACGATGCATGTGCGTGAGTTAGAAATGTATGATAGCGTGTGAAGTGTGTAGTATACTACTCACACTTATATTTATGTTTATGTTTTCTAACTCTCTGCTTTGTGTTAATTGCTGGACCTTTGGGGGTCCAGGTTGACAGGTTATGTGTTAGCCTCGTCCGAGTGCAATGGTGAAGCTCTGCTCTGATTGGGACACGGGAAAAAGGGGTTTTTATATGTATATGCATGTAGTCCTCTTAGTATACTCTGTTGGCCTTAAGCTTTCATTTGAAAAGTATCCGTTTTGTATAACTAATAACGCATCGTTCGATGCGAGGTTTTGTTTTTAGTTCATTCGAATATTTTACTAGATAAATGTATTAGTATTATCTTTGAATGAAGTTTGTGATATTCAAACCAGCGCTTTATAAATCAGATTTTCAATTTTTCCGCTGCGTATTTTCGAAAAAGATTTTATAAAGGCAGAGTTAATTAAATAACGGGTTTGGGTGTTACAAAGTGGTATCAGAGCAGTTGTCTTCGGACTGTGAGGTTAGGTATCAATCAGAGCCGGTCTGTGCATTCAGATCGAGTGAGCGTGTGTGCCAGTTGTGTCTGTCTTTTCTTGTTGTGTGTACTTGATGCGATTGATACTTATCATTGTTATAAGTTATCAAGTCAAGTAGTGGTTGAGTATTTTTATGCTTAAAGTTTTAAAAATTTGTGTGGTTTGAACTTTTGGTTTGTAGATGCTTATTGCTAATAGTTGATGATCCAGCATGATGTAAAACTGCATGTGATGAAGATTTTGTTGAAAACATAAGATTATTTTCTTTTGAGTAAGTGAAAATGAATTTTTCACTAGAGTGAGAAAGGAGTAGGATGTAAGTAGATCCTAATGTGTGTTGTTATATGTTTGTTTATAACATGTGGTAGATTGATTACTAGTACTTAGTGTGGTTCTTTAATTGAACTATGTGAATGTATTCTCATGATGAGAACTTGTTTTAGAACATGCTATGTTTTATACATGTTTGAGTAGATGTTGTAAGTAAGCGGGCAAATGAAATGTAATGCATGTACTTGACTTGATGTCTTGTGTACATGGATGTTTCATTGTCTTACATATAGTTTAGTTATAAATATATGTATTGACATGTTGTTGTGTTTATGTATGCTAGTTGTTACGTAGGTTGTTACATTAGCATAGATGGGAATAGTGTGTTTATGTATTTTGTAGTGGTGTGTATGTCAAAAGGACTGCACCGGGGTTTTGAGTAGATGTTTAGATATCTTACCTTATGTTTACCCTTTGCATACGACATGCATGTGAATGCTGTCGGTATTAGATTTCTCTTGGGAGGAATAGATTTGGAATCGATAGGACGGTTAGGTGCTTACACCGGATGTTCTAGTGGAAGTGTAAAGGTGGGTTTGAGATAAGTGGGGGAGAAGATTTTGTCTCTCCAGGATGTTTCGAACGCGAGGAGTAAGGACGAATAGAGATGTTCTCGAAGTGGAGTTCTTATTTGGAGAATATTTTGGAGGAAGTATCAGATGATCATTTCGGAGTGAGTCGGAATGAAGTTGTTTAGCCGTAGGGAGAATGTGGCCATTGGGGAACGATGGAGCAGATTGAATGTTAAGTGAACACCGTTGCTGGGAAACGGAGAAGACGTGTGCGTCAAGGGTAAGAAAACCTAGTGATGATCATACGACGAGTATGCGAATGGTGGGTACCTTGAGGGTTAAGTTAAGTGGGAGATTGATGTCAAGGATTGGAGGTGTGGTTAGGGAACTGAAAACCCGATTACAATAAGTGGGACTGGTGGTGTTTCTAGCGGAACTCGTAGCAAGAATGTTCCATTGTTTGGTTGTCTTTCACTTGATGGTTCATCCTCAAAGAGGAGGAAGAGTGATAAAGATGGAAGCTTTGTTGATGAAAAGTTTTCAGAGGAATCTGATGAGAGTTGTGTTGGAATCAACAAGACGGAGATCATGGTTGTTTGGAAATCAACTTTTGATAGTAGCTGAGATTAAATATGGAATTACTAGGTGATCGAGAAGAGCCTAGGAAGGATTTATAGCGGCTGAGTGTGTTAGAACCGAGTAGTCATTTCTTGGAAAGATTTGAGAAGCTTAGAAATTAGATGTGAAGGTTGGAGAACCGTTAGTGTTATTTAACCAAGGAAAAAGAAGTGAATTCTCAGAAGTAGATGAGAATGGGATTAAGAAATACCGTGTTAGAAATTGGTATACTTGTTAAGTTATCGAGTGGTAGTGGATTGTACGAGTAGTAGAGTTATTCCGAGATGGAAATGGGATAACAATTTGATGGATTTTATAAGAGTTTGTCGAGAAGGAAATATTTTCATTTAGATGGTGATCGGACAATTAGTGTCGAGGGTGGATGAACCTTTGGAGGTTGAAATAAAGCTAAGTGTGAAGTGTCGTATTTGAATAATTGGAAATAAGAAAGTATCAGAGAGAGTGTTTTGTACCATTCGGAAGTAAGAATGAGATTGACAACGACTTATTGGAAAAGTCGGTGGAGACTAAGTGATGTTGGGAACATCGTATATGTTAGAGTAGTATAGTAATACTATGTGGTAAGGAAATGAAATATTTTGGATATTTTCATCATGGACGATGAAATGATAGTTAGTCGACGAGTGACTTAAGATAATATATTTTTGGAACGTGTTAAGAACTTTGAGAAGTTGGACAACAAATGAGTGTAGAAGTTATGCTACCGAATGAATGGTTGGAGTGAGATTCGACGCAGTTAAGAACTTATGGAATTTGGAAAGTTGTGAAGTATGCAACAGAAGGGTCTTTCGGAGTATTTTGGGTTAAGTGGTTTTGTTTTGGAGTGGTGCTGCGAGTACCGTAAGATGTTAAGTTGAAATTTTAAGTAGTTTGATAAGAATGATTTATACCGTTGTCACGATTGTTGACTATCTATCGACAAATCGAGGGATTAGCTATCCTTGATCTATTGTTGGTAGTAAACTTCATTGTGTAGATTGGAATAAACTGATTTTGTCAGACTTGGTTTGTTTGGAATTTGAATGATTGTTGGTGTGAATCCGGAAGAAGTGTTATTTTGACCGGAGATGGTATAAGGAATACCCAGGGAAGTAAAATGATTCGGAAAAGTGACGTATAGGATTGCTTTGCCGCCATCATGGGCGAATTTGCATGAAGTGTTTTGTATGTTTTGGTTAAGGTAGTATGAGGAAACCCATTGGTTAGAATGTAAGTTGGAATTAGAAAGTCGGATGAGAGAGTTCATCCGAGGTTGTTCTTAGTCGAGCCATTTTCGAGGGCGAAAATATTTTAAGTGGGGGAGAATTGTAACGACCCAAAATTTAGTATTCGTTATTTAATTATTTTATTACGCGATGGCGTGGTTTATAATTAAATTATTAAGCGGCGAATAATCATTTAGCGAGAACGTAAGTTAATGAGCGGGAAGTTATGTTGATTGAGCCTTGGGGCGTGTAAGTGGTTATTGGGCTTAGCCAATTGGGCTTTGATCCATGAGAATAGAGAGAGCTATAAGTAGCAAGTCAACCATGAATAGTCTCATAAGTTACAATTCCATGAGAAGTTCAAGAGCTTAGCTAGGGCAAGGAGCTCATGAGGGAGAGGAAGAGCTCGTGGGAGAGAAAGAGAAGAGCAAGCTTGTGGATTCGTCGAGCTAAGGTACGAGAGTTAGATTACATATTCGTGAGTGATTCGAAAGAGGGGAGGATGTCGATTCTTCCATTCCCAAACTCTTTCCACTCTATTTTCTTGTGGGTTTTGTGGGTGATTTTCTTAATGGAAAATGGATTCTTTTGATCCTAACATGTGTAGTGAACTCATGGTAGATGAGGTAAACAACTTTGGGGAGTTGAAAATGGGAATATGTAGATGTTTGATCAATGATTTGCATGTTTATGCAACTTTGCTTATTTTGCAAGAAATTGGCATGATTTTGATTGTTTGATGTATTTGGATGTTTGGAAGGGATGATTAATGTTCCTTGATACCATATATGCTTGAATTAGCTGTTTATAAGAATTTATAACATGTCTAGATGAATTTTTGAGTTGATTTAAGGTTAAACCGCCTTAGATAACTCAAGAACAGATATTCTGTTCTGGTGTAGTTCGCTAAGCGACCAGGAGTTCGCTGTAGCGAACATGTTCGCTGAAGCTCGCCAAAGCTCGCCATGAGCAGGTGACTTCCTGGTGAGGTTCGCCAAGTCTCGCTAAGGCTTCGCTTAGCGAAGGCCTCTGTGACAGCAATTGTTGTTGATGTTTCTAAGTGTGTTTAGGCACTTGTAACATGGTTTAATGGTATCCTTACATGATTGTTGATACATGTTGATACTGTTAATACTTATTGTTAATCGTTATATGATTGATAAACGTGTATGCAATAAGTTGTAGCTTAAAGTGAGCAATGTGATGTTTTAGCATTAATTTGCAATGTTAAGGAAATGATGTGTGTTTTATAACATAAGTGTAAATGAAACTTTATGTGTATAAAAATGGTTAAACAGATAATTATCATGTGAATAATTATGATTTGAGTGATAGGATATTGTGTTATCCTAATGTGTTAGATGTTGGAATTGTGTTTCCGCATTCATAATGAGTAGCTTCGAGCTAGAAATATCATATTGATGATATGTGCAAACATACATGCATTCATGTATATATATGTTGAAATTGGAAACTTGGGTTCCAATAGATTTAAATGGATTTTTGAGTCCATAAGGAAGCCGAGGATCGGATTAGATGAATCCATAAGATCTAGAGCTGCTATCCGGCAAGATGTAAAACTGTTAACTTATCCATAAGGGATATGAAGGTTTGGTAAGTTCCGAACAATCCGGCAAGATGTAAAACTGTTAACTTATCCATAAGGGATATGAAGGTTTGGTAAGTTCCGAACAATCCGGCAAGATGTAAAACTGTTAACTTATCCATAAGGGATATGAAGGTTTGGTAAGTTCCGAACAATCCGGCAAGATGTAAAACTGTTAACTTATCCATGAGGGATATGAAGGCAATTGGTACCACATGCATTAGTCGTGTCTAGGGATGACATGACATTGGATAATTGGCATTAGATGCATTAGGGTAAATGCACATGTATTTGATAATTGTTATGTGACATTATCTGATTGGATTGTAATGTGTTTTCCGTATGTGTTAAGCTTTGGTATTTACTAATTGTTTAATACTGTGATTGTTGCCATGTCTTGGTATGTGAGTAGAGTCCGTCATGACTATAAAATGAACAAGTGTAGAGTCCGTCATGACTATAAAATGAACACTTTGGTAGTGTCCGAGAAGACGTGAAACTATATGATTGGTGTGTTTGTAAATGAATGATTAATTGGTAGTCGTATTTGACGATGCATGTGCGTGAGTTAGAAATGTATGATAGCGTGTGAAGTGTGTAGTATACTACTCACACTTATATTTATGTTTATGTTTTCTAACTCTCTGCTTTGTGTTAATTGCTGGACCTTTGGGGGTCCAGGTTGAAAGGTTATGTGTTAGCCTCGTCCGAGTGCAATGGTGAAGCTCTGCTCTGATTGGGACACGGGAAAAAGGGGTTTTTATATGTATATGCATGTAGTCCTCTTAGTATACTCTGTTGGCCTTAAGCTTTCATTTGAAAAGTATCCGTTTTGTATAACTAATAACGCATCGTTCGATGCGAGGTTTTGTTTTTAGTTCATTCGAATATTTTACTAGATAAATGTATTAGTATTATCTTTGAATGAAGTTTGTGATATTCAAACCAGCGCTTTATAAATCAGATTTTCAATTTTTCCGCTGCGTATTTTCGAAAAAGATTTTATAAAGGCAGAGTTAATTAAATAACGGGTTTGGGTGTTACACACAACCCGTTTTTCTTGGCCCGCTCGGTTTAGATGTAATTGAGAGCAATGAAGAGACAAAGAAAAAAATCCTATCCATTCATCTTTTCCTTTACCATGAGTTCCACTCGATTTTCTCAACTCCCCGTCAATGTTGTCGCTCAATAAGGATATTCGCTCAAGTCATCAAATCGTATCCGTTCATTATCGGGAATGGCTTCTTCATCTGCGGTCAGGTACTGTCATTTTCAATTGTTGTTTTCTTTTGTACTTTTCGACGACATGAGGGACCATTTCATATTACTTTGAAGTCTGAATCTATTTGTGGATAATATAGTATACTGTAGATTCATCTGTAACATGTACTTTAGGGAAATAAATTAATACTTTTTGTCAGTTATACACATAAATAGTTGATTAGGTTAAAGTTTGCTTTCTTAGTGTTTCAAAAATTGACAAAAGTTATACCATTAGGTGAAAATAATTAATTGCTCTATATGCGAAACCTATAGAGATTCTGAAAGCCTGACTCTGGAAGCAAGTTTCTTCAGATGTGGATTTAATCGGTGTTTAAAAAGAAATATCTGAAGTGGAAGCCCAATATAGCAGGAGGGGTGGGAGCCATCGTAGCAGTGCCCTCATTTAATCGGTGTTTAAAAAGTAATATCTGAAGGGAGGCGTAAATATCAAAAGTTGAATGCTATAGTTGTCCTAGATTTTAACATTTGTCTAAAAATGTTGTAGTTCATCTATTCAAATAAGAGGCTAATGTTTTTGACGAAGACGAAAATTCAATTGTGTTAGAAAAAACTACGTTGAATTTAAAGATCAACAAATCTCTAATTTTGTTTTGGTGATAACAAAGTATATAAGAGGATCATTTACTTCCTATTGTGTGTTAAGATGTGTAGAGCATATTAGTAGTGGTCTAACGACTCAAGGCACCATATCTCTACCGAGAACCTTGAAACATTGGGTATGTTGCTCACATTTATTATATAGCACATTCATAGTTGATGTTAATAGTCAAATATTGAATTAGATATGACATAGACATGTATTTATAATTGTGTACAATTCTAACCTTATAATCTGGTTTTATAAGATTGGCTTAAGTCCATGTCAAATTATAACGGTGAATGTGAGACTGGCCACTCACAGAGTCACACTTAAGCTGAACAAATTATACATCTAGCTAGATATTTATACTATTTTGAAACACAAAATCAATATATTAAAAATGTGCAAAATTAATATATAATACCGCAAATAATAAATACCTATAATTTTTTTCCTGGTAAACTAAAGACATCCTCCACGCACAACTGCAATTAACCTCTTCTAGATATAACTGAAATATTATTCGGAATATTAATAAATAGTACCAAATAAAGTAAAATTACAAATAATGTTTTAAGTTTAGCATGACAACCAATTGTCTAATACATAAACTAAACATATAGTTATTCAATCTTAGTAAAATATCCAGTCCAACATAAATTTAAATAAAACTGCAAATAGCAACATAAACTCCAAGCGACCGCTTCTACATCCAGATGTAGTGATACCTACGCATGTCTATCTGAAAAATATATAGAATGAAATAAGACCTTCACTGTTAATTGTTTATGAATAAAAGGTGTAACACTCAAATTATATCAATTATCTTGATAACTTTTATAATTTAAGGTCACTTTGAGGTGAGCTTTTCACAAAGACAAACAACAGTGGTGGAGCTAGTATAAAAAATTGGGAGGACCGCTATGAATATAAATCGAATACGCAAAAATAAAATAGTAAAAAAATTATATTGAGAATGTGTCCAATATGAATATCTCAAAACTAGTCACAAGATAGACTATTACCATTTTTCATAAATATTATGAAATATAAGTTATGTTAAGTCATGGGTAAACTTCATACTCCAACAAAAATTTAAACTTCATTTTTTTTTTATACACAGGGTACATTGTCAATTATACAAGTTGTTCCATAGAGATAGTCATATTAACTCACCTCTTCTTTGAGACGAGCATTTTCAAGACAAAGTTGTTCCATGTTTTCATGATTCTTACAAAATGGACGACCACATGTTATGCAAAGAGTATTCTCCAATTGTTCCTTCAACTGGATGTTCTCATTGCGGAGTCTTTCATTTTCAGCACGAAGTTCATTGTAAGTTGCTTTCTCATTTTGAGACTAGAGGTCATAATAAATAAATAAATTATTAGTGTGTCTATATACCACTTGGTAAATCATGTAAAATACTTTTGTCATTAAAATGAAAAACATCTTACTAATAAAAATGAAAATATATGTACCTTTTTCATGGTCCTTTTGTTTTGAAACCAAAACTGCACTTGGGTTGGGGTAAGTCCGACCTCTTTTGCTATCTCACCTCTTTGGATCGCAGTCGGATGATCGATTGTCCTAAATATTCTTTATTTTGAAAGAAGAAAAAAAAAAGATCCCAAGTATGTAAGAAAATATAGAAAGAACTATTGAATAACACACAAGAAAAAATTGAAACATATAATTTATGAACCACAAATCTATTAATAATAATAATAATATTGTCCATATATTTTAATTTTTCAAAATAATAACAATACATTATGATTTTTTTATTTAATAATAATTTTTTATTAAATTAAATTATAATCAAATTATTTTTAAATTTTATTATTTAACATACACACACACACTTGGTCATTTTATTTAAATTTTTTAAATAATATAATAATATATTATAAATATATTTTTATTATTTAATAATAATTTTATTATACTAATTATAATAATATGTTTTTTTTTTATTTCATGTTCGCGATTCGGGGTCGATCGGTTTTGAGGTAAAAACTCATTTGATTCAAAGATAAAGTTACACGCGCTTATTACAAAGTTAGTTTGGTTTATTTTGGATAAGTTTTTGGATATCCAAATTAAAAATTGTAGTCTTTTTATTAAATATTAATATTATAAAAATACAATAAAATATGTTAAAAAAAAATATTACCGAATGTTAGGTTAAAAATATGGGTGTTCAAATCCGATCCGATTCAACGATTTTCACAAAATAACATATCTAAACACATCCAAACATATTTGGGTTTATGCGGTTTGAGATTTTTTGATCGGTTTGAGATTTTAATTTGTCTTGATTTGAATTTGAACACCCCGAATTTTAACCTCGACGGAGGCATGCGTTGTTTTTCGTAATAATTGATTTAAAAAATAGGAGCGCTGAACCCATATGAGTTGGTGCATTGTATTGGCTTGGGACCTGAGAGTGTGCTCCTCTTGAGATCTGAGGTTCGATTATCTCTAGTGCCAATTTGAATGAGTTAATTTAGCTTCTTAAAAAAAAAAACAAATAGGAGCGCCGCCATCCACCCAGACTAGAGATCTAAGCTTAACCATCTCGGGTGGCGTATAGGATCTTGGACATGAATAATATTGTAATCCAAATCGATAGGATCTAGCTAATTAATAGTGGATTGGATGCAAAATCATTAGTCAAAATATAATGAGGGATGCAAAATTCAACAGAATTTTATTAATTGGGTTGGATCTATTACAAGGGATTAAGGACTAAGGTGTAGTCCTCCTCTTTTATATATTTTTGTTTTATTTTTTAAATAAACTTTTGAGATATAGGTATAAAATGGGGGTGATTAAAGGTTCAACAATAATGCAAATTTAATACTCTTTCACAGGCTAATAAAATGAATTTAAAAAAAAAAATCTAAGAAATTTTTCGCAAGTAAAGGATTAGTTGTCTTACTCTTCCAGTCTACTTGTTTGAATGACAGAATGACGTTTGATTCCTCTTTTTGTTTTGTTAGAGCCTTCTTGTTGAGCATCAGCTATGTTTCTTGACAAGTCCATCTCCAGTTCAAAAAACTTGACTTTTTTTTTTTTTATCTCTTTTGACCTAAAAAAATCAAAGGATGGGAAAATGACCTAAAAAAAATAGTGAGTAGTACTTGTAAAGAATTTGCTGCCTCAAAATATAGAAAAAAGTATATTCATTTGATAATATCAAGTATAATTAATTTTACTCAATTTAACGTTGAAATTCCTAAAATATCATTTAAATATTATATTTAAAATAATTAAAAAAGTCTTTTGACGGTTTCTTTTGATGGAAAAAAAGTCTTATTATAAAAAATATGATTAAAAAGTCAAATGTATTTAGGTCAATATTTGATCAAATATATTTGAGATTTTAATTAACTTATATTTAAGACAACAATGGGTATAGTCCCCGCGAGCATAGTTCGATGAGTAGGAACATTGCATATAAATGTCAAGGTCGGGGTTTGAACCCTAGTACTCTCGGTTATTCACTTTAAAAAGTATAAGTTTTATTAATCAGGGTTAATTAGTGTTTATCTTCCGGTAATGTTAGGTAATTTTGGTATACACCTTAATATTTTTTCAATTACCCAACATGTAATGTCAAGATTCTTCCTTTTTAGTCCCTCATTGATGAAGGTGTGAAAACACAAGAAGGGGGGGTTGAATTGTGTTTTAGTCAAGTTTAAAACTTTTTCAAGTTCTTAACTTAACTACAACGGCAGCGGATAAATAACACAATAAACACGTTAAGAGAGAGAGAGAGAGAGAGATCACACAAGCAATTTATACTGGTTCCTCTCACAAAACGAGAGTAGTCCAGTCCCCTTGCACTTCCAAGGGATTTCACTATAATCACACAAGATTACACCTGCTCAAGCACACAAGCAAGAGACTTCTCAAAACTTTCTTAAGCACACAAGCTTAAGACAACTTACTCAAGCACACAAGCTTAAGTTTCTCAAGTAACAGAAAAGTATATAACAATATACAAATGCTCTTAACAGAACCTAATGAGTGCCAATACAAAGAGTACAGAGTATTAGACTAAAGTGCAAAAACACTTAACAGAGGTTCAGAGCTTGTATATAACTGAGTTCAGAGTTTTGTTTAGCACGAGTTCAAATCTTGATAATTGTATATATGATGTAGCTGATTCTTCTAGTATATATACCACTAGAAAAGAGTCGTTGTAAAAAGAACCGTTGGAGTTGATAATCTTTTGTCTTCAAGCAGTCTGTCTTGATGCAGTTTGTTTGTATCTAAACTGAGTAAGAGTTTCAGATACTTTGACTACTGCAGAGTGGACTTTCCTTATTCAGCTAACAATTCTGAAGACCCACGTTCTCAAGAGAGTACAGACAAAACAAGAGTGGCTGAACTGATCAGGCTTGAAAGGTCCTTTTCTTCATTGGTAGAAGAGTGGACTTGCAAAGAGAATCTTCACAGATATCAAAAAGATCTTCAGAGGTTGATGAGGCTTTAGTCACTCAAGAAGTTCTGAGGACTTCATCCTCTGAAGGTTGTAACTTCTGAAGTCCAACATCTTCTGAGAGCTTGTGAACTTCTGAATTCACATCCTCTGAGCTTCACTCAGAGCTTATCTGATGCTTATATCTGCGCACTTAAAATAAATTTTTAGTCCTTCCAATTGTTTATTAATACTTTGTTATCATCAAAACCTTTATAGATTTAGGGGCAAACATTTTTAAATCAATTTTGTTCCAACAATCTCCCCCTTTTTGATGATGACAAACATAAGTATTAATTGACAATTGTTGTTAAATTAACTTATCATGTTTCTCTTAGGTTTGTGAGGTTTGCAAGCTCCCCCTAAGATTGATACTCCTTAAAGCCAAAACTTTAGGTTATATCCATGATATTTTAATTTAGTATAAGATTAAGATAATCTGAAATAAAACAAGTTTCATATCTTTCTTCAGAGTGAGAGGTTTGCAAGCTCTCCCCCTAAGTCTCATAAGGCTAAGTTAAAATTGCACTTTTAACTTATCCTTACTTATGAAATTTATTTTAGTTTCAACTAACTTAGTCTCCGCATTGAGATACGTAAAACAACTTAAAAGTAACAAACTTTTAACTTAACGGATAAAGCGAGATAAAAGGCGTGGTTTCAGTTTTGAAACTTATCACTTATCAATTAATGCGTAACTACTCCCCCTTTTGTCATTATCAAAAAGTAAAAAAAATTTATATAACCAAGACAGTCAAAGAAGAAGAGTGGTTGTTACAAAGGTGAATTTATTTCAAAGACAGAAAACAACACGCTTAAAAGTTTATAAAAAGGTGAACGAGTTAACATGTCTGCTTCACGGAAAAACAAGAATAAACGAGTAAAACAAGAGAGATTAGGAATAATGAGAAGATTTAGTTCACGCATTGCAGAGTTTAGGAGAAAGAAAGAAGACGAAGAACGCAAAAAAGATGGGAACGATAAAGAAGACAACAAGAAACCACAAGAAGCGGAGATTATAGTCATCTCATCAGATTCTGAAGCTGAAGAGAATGAAGATGATGCTGACTATGTTGAGTTCTTGGCTAGCTATGTTCCAGAAGAAGAACAAGAAGAAGAAGAAGAACAGAACCCAGATCCCATAGAAATTTCATCAGAGAATGCTGAGGAGAAATCTGAGATTTCTTTTGAGTATTATCCATCTGATTAGGATTAGGTTGTCTTTTTCTTTTTCTTTTTACCAATGTACTCAACATGGTTAGATCAATAATAAAAAATTTCGTTTTAAAAGCATCTTGTGTTCTTATGATCTTATTTATCAAAGAAAATTTGCACAAACAAAAAAATAACAAACCACATAACTAAGTGAAAATCCAAAAGGAAATTGTTGAGACAAAATATGAAAAACAAGTTCAAAAAAAAAAATAATCAGGTAAAGCATAAACAAAAACATAGAGAAAATGTGCATAGAATCCTAGGGTTTCTTAAGGAAAGCTAAGAGTTGGTCAAATTTGTCATTCAGCGATCCCACATTGGAAACTAAACCATCCACCTTGGTTTCCAATGTTTGGTGAGCAGCTCTTTGTCTTTCCAAACCTTCCTGCTGTTCCCTCAGGGCTTCTTGAAAGATCTGCAACTGATTAACCACCACAGGAGCTTGGTCTTGAACCAAAGGCGCTTGTTCTTCAACCAAAGGTGCCTTGCCTTTATCAGAGGGTTCCCCTTCCTCTGGATAGTCAATCATCAGCACATCCTCTTGATTCTGAAAAGCAAGCACATCATCCTCTGAAATGTCCTCTGGTTGCAACTCATTTGCCAACTGGGCAACTCTTGCAGCAGCTTCTTCTAACCTTTCAGACTCAGACCTCTGAGCTTCAAGACTCTGAAACAGCTTGAAGTCTATCCAGATGACTTTGAAAGCGTTCAGACGTTGTGCAGCAGCAGCAAGAGCTTCCAGCTTAGCACGTTCAGACTCAGCATGATTGAAAGTTGTAATCCTCTTCAACTCAGCCCTAGCCAGACTTTTCCTCATGAAGCTTATCACATCCAAGTCTCTTCTTCCAACCACAGCCTTAATCTCTTCAGCAGCATCATCCAAAGCATTGCAAATCCTTGCCTTAATTCTTGACACTTCTAGGTCCACATCAGAAGGACAAACTAAGAACCTGTCCTTTATCTTAGATAATCTAATTAAGTCATCATGAAGCTGAGTGGATAGATTACTAAAAGGGTTAGATGATGAGGGTGAAGGATTGGGAATGGTAGAGAGGTTTGGTGTTTCAGTAGCAGGGTTGTCAATAATAACAACTTCTGCCTCTGAAGGCTTGGGAGCACAAGTGTGAATACGCTCAGGAGAAACGTGTTCAGCATTTGGGTTAGAATTTGGTTCAGGGGTTGATTCAGATGATGAGATGTCAGAGGTTGATTCAGGATAAATGTGTTCAGGGGATGGTTCAGGAGATTTATGTTCAGTTGTTGGTTCAGGAGATTTATGTGGAGAGGGTTGTTTTGTGGGAGAGATTGGTTCAGTGATTGGAATATGTGATTGTGGTTTAGGGGATGATGAAGATTTCTGGGTGAAGGTTTGATTATTCAGAGGGTCTGGACTAAGATGTTTTTCTAGTTCAGACAGAGGGTTATCAGAGGTTGGAATGATATTGGGTTCAGGAAGTATAGTCCTAAGAGGTTTGGTATAACCTATCCCAATTTCAGCTTCAGTAAAGACAAACTTAGAAGACTTACCTTTATCTTTAGGAACAGGAACAGGTCTTCTACGAAGTGTTTCAGCCAGTGTTTCTTCATCAGACTCAGTCTCATCTTCAGATGCAGACTCTTCAGATGAGCTGTCAACTTCAACAATTATAGGCTCTTTGGAAGCTCCTTCAGCAGCCTTGGTTGCAGTTTCTTCATTGTTGGTGTTTTGATTGGCTACATTTTGCAAAAGCCAACCAGCCAGATGCTGGATTACGATGCTGTAGCATTATAGTACAGCATCCTGATGCTCTGTTTTCAGTACAGAATTTTTATTTCAAATCTGAGCCAAGATTTGCTTCAATTATATATTCAGGCACGTGCGTCTGGGCAAAACGAGCCTTGCTCAGTAAGTTTTATTGAAGTCGGTCAAAGGAAAGTTATTTAAAACAAAAATATAACTATATTATATTTTTGGCGTTTTTTTTTTGTTTGGTACAACATGAATTATATTTCTGGAAATTATCTAGGGTTGGCCGCAATTCTCACAGCTGTACAAGTCTGAAGACCTAACTTGGACATCAAGACAATTGAAGACTATAAATATGTGAAGCCTCAAGCCTTTACAACTCATGTATTCTAAACCGTGTTCTTTACAAAGTGTGAGTTTTTAGGGTTTAGAGTTTGTGTCTTTTGTCAGCCTTTCTTGTGTCAATTTGATGCAAGTTTAGGACTGTGTTTTGGTTGTTAATTGTAAGCTACTCCTAAGCTTTGAAGCACGGAGTTAGCGTGTGTGATTCACTCAAGAGCTTTTAAGCAAGAGTGTGGTCTAGTTTCTAGGAGAGTGTCTCCATCTTGATTATTATTATTGACAGCAACATGGTATGTGTTGTTAGAGGGAATTTGGGACGGGGTCTCATTATCTAAGAGGTTCTTAGGTAGGATTGCACGGGTAGTGTCTAGGTGATAAGTCAAGTACCGGGTGTTGGTCGAGGGCTTTGAACTAGAGCTATTATAGTGGATTCATTCCTGGATTGGTATCCCCCAGAGTAGGTGACGTTGCACTGAACTGGGTTAACAATTATCTGCGTTATTTATTGTTCTGCAATTTATTTATTTATTTACTGTGTTCTGCGACTGTCTTGCTGCAACGTGTGCTATAGCATCTTGTGCAGCATTGTGTTCACTGCGTGCCAGATTTCAATTGGCATCAGAGCAGGCACCCTTTCTGGTTATAGGGTGAGCTCCAGGGAAAATGTCTGGCAACATTGAAAAGGAAGGAGGGCTTGTAAGCAGACCACCGCTTCTAGTTGGTGTCTCCAACTATGATTATTGGAAATCACGCATGATTGCTTTCCTAAAATCTATGGATAGCAAAACATGGAAGGCTGTTCTGAAAGGATGGGACCCCCCTGTGGTCATGGACAAGGATGGAAAGCCAACACTTGAACTAAAAGCTGAGGAGGACTGGTCTAAAGAAGAGGATGAGCTTGCTTTGGGAAACTCAAAAGCATTATATGCATTATACAATGGGGTAGACAAACACATCTTCAAACTAATCAAAAAATGTGTCTCAGCAAAGGAAGCTTGGAAGATTCTTGAAACTGTTCATGAAGGTACTCCTCAGGTAAAAATGTCTAAATTACAGATTCTTACTACTCAGTTTGAAAATTTACGTATGAAGGAGGAGGAAACAATTCAAGATTTTCATATGACTATTCTAGACTATGATAATCAATTTGATGCTTTGGGGGAGAAAATTCCCGAAGAAAAGTTAGTAAGAAAAATGCTTAGATCACTTCCAAAGAAATTTGATATGAAAGTCACAGCTATGGAAGAAGCCAAAAACATATCTCAGATGAAGCTGGATGAACTGGTTGGATCACTCCAAACTTATGAAAGTGTTGTAAATGGAAGAAGTGAAAAGAAAAATAAGAGCATTGCTTTTTCATCCAAAAATGATGAAGAAGATCTAGAAGAGGATGAAGAATCTAATGAAAGTATCTCTGAAGCTATGGAGTTGCTGGGAAAACAGTTCAACAAAGTTCTAAAACAAATGGACAAAAGACCCAGACCAAATTCTAAGAATGATGCTCCAGGCACTATGCGCAGCATTGTGAATCAAGGAAAACCTAAGAGTGATGAAAGGTCAAGCTTAAACAAGAATATTCAATGTCACGAATGCGAGGGATATGGTCACATCAGACCTGAATGTCCAACATATCAGAAAAGAACGAAGAAAGGACTAACTGTCAGTTGGTCTGATGATGATGACTCAGAAGATGATACAGCATCTGTGACTGCCAAACATATCTCAGTCTTAACAGGTACTATTACATCTGATACAGAATCTTGTGATGGAGAGGTAACCTACGAAGAACTTGCTGATTCTTACAGAGAACTCTGCCTCAAGAGTGGAGAAATATGCAAAGTCATTGAGAAACAAAAGGTAACCATCAATCAATTGAAGGCAGAAAAAGTTGAAAATATATCAAAGATGGATGAGCTCCAGAAGAAGGTAAATTATCTATCCTCTGATCTTGATGAAGCTAAGGAAGTCATTGAAAAATTAAATGCTGACATTTGGCGTTTGAGAAAATTCTCTGACATGTTGTATAAAGATGATGATCATCTTGATAAACTTCATAAAGCTGATGGTCAACTAGAAGAAATCTTAGAGAAAAATGTTCTAAAGCCTAAACATATTGGGCTTAGTTATGAGAATGTCAACAAACACAAAGGTTACAGCCCAGATCTCACGTACATGCATCCAAAAGAAACTCATAAGCGAAAGATGCCTCAACAGATGCTACAACATCATAAGCAGCATCCCTTGTCAAAGAACAAAAGAAAACATCACTCTTGGATATGTCACTACTGTGGCAGAAAAGGGCATATAAGACCTTTTTGTTACAAATTGTTTGGATACCCTAACAGGCATCATCAGCCTAAACCAGTTTCCACAACTGCCTCCACTCAACAAGAATGGAAACCTAAAGGTAAGAATGTGAAGACCAGTGATGATACTCAACTTGAGAAGAAGATTACTGCTCTGATTGCTCACACATCACTTAGAGCTTCATCAAGGGAAGACTGGTATTTTGATAGTGGTTGTTCAAGACACATGACCGGAATTGAAAAATTTCTTGTTGATTTAAAGTCTTACTCAACTAGTTTTGTAACTTGTGGTAATGGTACTAAAGGAGAAATTGTTGGTATAGGGGAGCTCAACAGTAATAGCTTGCCTAAACTAAGCAATGTGTTGTTAGTAAAAGGATTGACTGCAAATTTAATAAGCATCAGTCAATTATGCGACCAAGGGATGAAGGTAAACTTCACCAAGTCTGAATGTTTGGTTACAAATGATGAGGGTGAAATTTTGATGAGGGGCGTCAGATCAAAAGACAACTGCTACTTATGGGTTCCACAAGAAGAGGCAAATGTGTCGACATGCTTAATCACGAAAGAAGATGAAATAAAATTGTGGCACCAAAAACTTGGTCATCTAAACCTAAGAAGCATGAAGAAAGCTATACCTGAAGAAGCCATCAAGGGCTTGCCAAATCTCAAGATCGAAGAAGGAAGCATTTGTGGTGAATGTCAAATTGGAAAACAAACCAAGAAGCCACATCCAAAGCTGCAGCATCTTACCACTACCAGAGTTCTTGAGCTTCTACACATGGATTTGATGGAACCTATGCAAACTGAAAGCTTAGGAGGAAAAAGGTATGCCTATGTTGTTGTAAATGATTTCTCTAGATATACCTGGATAAATTTTATTGGAAAGAAATCAGAGACCTTTGACGTATTCAAAGATCTATGTATTCTACTTCAAAGAGAGAAAAACAATGTTGTGTTAAGGATCAGAAGTGATCATGGAAAGGAGTTTGAAAACTCTAGATTCTCTGACTTTTATGCCTCTGAAGGCATCATCCATGAATTTTCATCTCTCATTACACCACAACAAAATGGTGTAGTAGAAAGAAAGAATAGAATTATACAAGAGTCTGCAAGAGTAATGTTACATGCAAAGAAACTCTCTCATGGTTTTTGGGCAGAAGCTATGAACACTGCTTGTCATATTCATAATCGTGCCACCTTGAGATCTGGAACTACATCTACTCTGTATGAATTGTGGAAAGGTAGAAAACCTACTGTTAAGTACTTTCATGTGTTTGGAAGTAAATGTTATATCTTGTCTGATAGAGAACCAAGAACTAAAATGGATCCTAAAAGTGATGAAGACATATTCTTGGGATACTCAACAAATAGCAGAGCCTACAGAGTATATAACTACAGAACCAAAACCATGATGGAATCTATAAATGTAGTAATAGATGATATTTCAAGTGAAGTTGTGAAAGATGATACAGAAGATGCTACAGCATCTAGCCCAGGTAGTATAGATTCTGAAACTATTGAGGAATTCAAGAATGATACAGAGATTACTACACCTGAACCAATCTTTGCTACTTCAAAGAAAGGGTCATCCATTCGTACTCAAAAGAATCATCCTACAGATCTGATTATTGGTAATCCTAATCATGGAATTACTACTAGAAGGACACTTGACTTAGTTCCTAATGCTTGTTTTGTTTCTAAGTTTGAACCCAAAAATGTGATGGAAGCCCTCACTGATGAGTTTTGGATAAATGCTATGCAAGAAGAGCTAAATCAGTTCAAGAAGAATGAAGTTTGGGACTTAGTTCCTAGACCAGAAACTACTAATGTGATTGGTACCAAGTGGGTCTACAAGAACAAGTCTATGCTAGAGGGGTATTGTGATGCTGATTGGGCAGGTTGTGCAGATGATAGAAAAGGCACCTCAGGAGCTTGTTTCTTTTTAGGCAACAATCTAATATCTTGGTTCAGCAAGAAACAGAACTGTGTGTCTTTATCTACAGCTGAAGCTGAGTACATAGCTGCTGGTAGTAGCTGCTCCCAACTATTATGGATGAAACAAATGTTGCTGGAGTACAATGTGGTACAAGATGCTATGGCATTGTACTGTGACAATCTTAGTGCCATTAATATTTCAAAGAATCCTATCCAACATAGCAGGACGAAGCATATTGATATTAGGCACCATTTCATCAGAGATCTTGTTGAAGAAGGTATTATAACTCTTGAGCATATTGCCACTGAAGAACAACTGGCTGATATTTTTACTAAGGCTCTAGATGCGGTCCAATTTGAAAAATTGCAAGGCAAACTTGGGATTTGCCTATCTGAAGAGTTATAGCAATTATTGCAAGTGTGGCGTGCAGTTTTCTCTTCAACTTATTTAGTAATGCACGCTGTTATGGGTAATGTTGAAACATCTGAAGATTTGGTAAGAATTGTGTGTTTGTTGATGATAAGGATGTTTCTTGTGGTGAGAAAGTATGTGTCAGAGAAAGTTATGTGGTGTTCCCCCTGCTGTGTTTAACATTTGTTGGTAATGATATTAGCGCTCCAACTGAGGTCAAAGATGACTTTGTGTTGGAACATGTCAAGAAGAGTGTTCCTGAGAAAGATGCTGCACATGATGCTACAACATCTGCAGCACGGGAAAATTTGGATAACATCGTGATACCCGAGTCTCCAGACGATGTTATTGTTCCTGACAAAGAAAAGGGTTCTGAAGCAACTACTACTGATAATGTTTTTGTTCATGATATCTATGTGATCCCTTATGTTGATGATAGTGGTAAAACTATGTTTGTTCCTTTGAATGTTGATGAATCTGCTGAGAAAGATTCAAATGTTATTTATGTGGACAATCTCAACCTTACTGAGAGGACTCCTGCTTCTAGTACTAGGAGGTTAAGGAGCAATGCTGGTAAAGGTGTAGCTGTTTCTAATGTTCCTGTCAAGACTGCCAAGAAAAAAAAAAATCTATGGTCTTAAAAGACAGTGGAGTAAGATTACTGGGCCCTCTGAGCCAAAGAAGAAGCTTTTGAGGAGGAAGACTATTTCCTCTAGTGATTCAGAGTTTGAGGAAGACCAACATGCTACTGCATCGCCTGCAGCATCCTCAAAGAAGTCTGTGAAGAAAAAGAGGATCCCTCAAGATGTATCCCCTGTACCCATTGACAACATTTCCTTTCATCGTTTTGAAAATGTTGACAGGTGGAAATCTGTGATAAAAAGAAGGCTTGCTGTGGAAAGGAATTTAAGTGAAGGCTTTTTACAATGCCAAAAGCTTGTTGATTTGATTAATGCAGCTGGATTGATGAAAACTGCAACTAGGCTCCAACTACTCATTCCAACACTGTGGCTACAGGTTTGGCTAGGTTTATATATGTTGTAGGGACCAGATCACCTTTTGCCTTTGGTTCTTATATTCTTGATGAAATTGTTCTACATGACTGTTTGAGGGTACACATGCTGCAGACTGTGCTGCATCATCTGTCAATCAGTCAACTGATGTTTTGCCTAGGAAGCAAATGATTGTTGACCTCAAGGTGTTTTCCAATTTCAATCCTGGTGTTCTAGATGATAATGCAGGCTGTGATACTGAGGTAGAGGAAGAGGAGGAATCTGATGCAAGTCCTTCTATGTGACCTGCTTATGCTTTATTTGCATATCCTCTCGGATTTTAATTTTGTGGGCTACGCCCTGATGCTCTCTGGGTTGTAACATGTACAATCCATGTCTTTTGGCTCTGATACTCCAGGTTCTCTTTGCCATAATGGTCTGTAATATGCACTTTATGATCTCTTATGCTCTGATACTCTCTGCACTCTATGTTTCTCTATGCTCTGATAACTCTGTGGAAGTCTGTACTTTGCTCCTATTCTATGGTAATGACTTTAGTTGTCAGAATTTATGGCTAAAAAGGGGGAGTAATATGTTGTGCATGATGTGATGCATAATGCTATAGCATCTAGTATAGCATGTCTGTTCTATGTGATATGCAAGTTTTGAGGGGGAGTGAAGTTTATGCATATATTGAGGGGGAGTAGGTAGAATTTACTTTTCTACTACTTATGATATGCATGTTTACATAGGAATTTTATTTTTCCTATTCTCTGTGGCGTTGCTTAATTATTAAGGAGTTTATTTCTCCGATCTTGAATCCACTATGTGAGAGTTTATTTCTCTTTGTCTGTACTTTGAGGCTAAGATGTGTTATGTTCCGCTGTTGCATGCCTCTGATGCTTACATGCTAGCTATCTTTTCATCTGATGAAATTTTTCTTTCTTTCCTAGTTGTGTGCTTATGTTGACTCGAAGGAAAGTTTAAATAGCTTAGCATTGTTCTACTTTCTTTCCTAGTTGTGTGTTTATGTTGACTCGAAGGAAAGTCTAGACTGTATCTCTCTATGCACTGGCCTAAGGTTGTTTTAGCCAAAATTTGCCAAAGGGGGAGATTGTTGGTGTTTTGATTGGCTACATTTTGCAAAAGCCAACCAGCCAGATGCTGGATTACGATGCTGTAGCATTATAGTACAGCATCCTGATGCTCTGTTTTCAGTACAGAATTTTTATTTCAAATCTGAGCCAAGATTTGCTTCAATTATATATTCAGGCACGTGCGTCTGGGCAAAACGAGCCTTGCTCAGTAAGTTTTATTGAAGTCGGTCAAAGGAAAGTTATTTAAAACAAAAATATAACTATATTATATTTTTGGCGTTTTTTTTTTGTTTGGTACAACATGAATTATATTTCTGGAAATTATCTAGGGTTGGCCGCAATTCTCACAGCTGTACAAGTCTGAAGACCTAACTTGGACATCAAGACAATTGAAGACTATAAATATGTGAAGCCTCAAGCCTTTACAACTCATGTATTCTAAACCGTGTTCTTTACAAAGTGTGAGTTTTTAGGGTTTAGAGTTTGTGTCTTTTGTCAGCCTTTCTTGTGTCAATTTGATGCAAGTTTAGGACTGTGTTTTGGTTGTTAATTGTAAGCTACTCCTAAGCTTTGAAGCACGGAGTTAGCGTGTGTGATTCACTCAAGAGCTTTTAAGCAAGAGTGTGGTCTAGTTTCTAGGAGAGTGTCTCCATCTTGATTATTATTATTGACAGCAACATGGTATGTGTTGTTAGAGGGAATTTGGGACGGGGTCTCATTATCTAAGAGGTTCTTAGGTAGGATTGCACGGGTAGTGTCTAGGTGATAAGTCAAGTACCGGGTGTTGGTCGAGGGCTTTGAACTAGAGCTATTATAGTGGATTCATTCCTGGATTGGTATCCCCCAGAGTAGGTGACGTTGCACTGAACTGGGTTAACAATTATCTGCGTTATTTATTGTTCTGCAATTTATTTATTTATTTACTGTGTTCTGCGACTGTCTTGCTGCAACGTGTGCTATAGCATCTTGTGCAGCATTGTGTTCACTGCGTGCCAGATTTCATTCATGCTTCTTTTTGGTTCTCTTTTCAGCATCAGCTTGCTCCACTTTAATCCTCTTCTGAGCCAAGAGATCTGGCTTAGGTTGATCAGCTTGAGAAACAGCCTTTCTCTTAGGTCTCCTTGTAGGATTATACAAATTTGCAGGAGCAGGAGGAATCATACTTCTATCAACAACGAATCCTTCTTTTCTGAGCACTTCCAAATAGTCCTGAATGATGTGCTCAGCATCAGCTTCTGAAATAACTGGATATCCATCCACATACAGACGATCTTCAAGTTTAGCAGATAGTTCTTGTGGAGGTGCAACAGGCTTAGATGCAATAAGACGCATCTTAGTAAGGAAACTAGCATGTAGAATTTCAGGTGTGAACTTCTTCTCCACAAGTTCTGGGTGAAATTTCTTTAAGTTCTGAACAACATGACCTTGATGCAGAAGGTCTGACAGCAACCTAGGATAAACTATAGTAGTTTTCCTCTGAGATTTACTTGCAAAAACGGCTTCACATATCCTTTCAAAGAAATAATCTCCAAGATTTACCTTCTTTCCTGTCAGAAGGAAATACAGCAGATGACGATGAGTCCAGGAGATTGTATCAGTCCCACCAACCCTTGGACTGATAGTTGCTAAGATGATTTTGAAGAGAACTCTACATTCATCAGTCAATCCCTTTACTTTCCCTTTCAAAGAGAAGTCTGTGCAGATGAGATGCAGAAGATCATCTCTGTATCTTGTATCCTTTTCAAAAACATCTAACTCTATCCCAGAGTTAGGTAGACCAAGAAGAGCATTGAAATGAATGGGCGAGAGACTCATATTCATTCCACAGATGTTAGACCTAATCTGTACACCTGTAAATTCCAGCAGACCCATTTCCTTCCTAGTTTTACCCTTCAGACTAGGATTCCTTTCTATTGCAGCAAGCTCTTCCTTCTTAGCTTCATGCTTGTCAAACACTTTTGCTTTCATCCAGAATTTCTTCAACAAATCTGGGTAGATAGGACCGTTAAGCATGTCGAAGTACTTATCCCAACCTTGAGTGATAAAGTACGGCTTAACGTCGAAACCATTAGCTTTCAAGCTGTCGAAATCAACTATCTTCTCTGACAGAAATGTGAGTTCAGATTCTGGGAATTCCATCTCGTTCCCAACAATCTGAAGGTTCTTGAACAAAAATGGTGGAATCTTAGTTGACGAAGAAGATGAAGGTCCGGCCATTGTTGGAGATTAGGGTAGGGTTTGGAAACTAACGAGAGAGAAGGAAAGTTTGTTGGAGGTTTAGAGAGAAAAAGAAAGTGTAGGTTGTGAGAGTGAGAAGTGTGCAAGTGTATTGTGTAAGTTTTATTTAAATGCACACAGTTAACACGAAAATAGCAAATTTGGGAAGTTACGCTAATTGACAGAAAGTTGAATACCAAAAATCATCATTAACCACCCACTACCTGACACACGTAGACCACGTGCAGAAATTTACTCGGTAACTGCTATTTTAATGGACAACTGTTCAGCAGTGAATACTAAACGTTTCCCACTTAAATAGTTCAGAGCCTCTGAGATATTTAAAATTCTCTATCAGAGTTAGGTACTTCAGAGCTTGTGTTTCAGATGATCTGAATCATAAGTTCTGATATACATAACCTCTTACACTTTAAAAGCCCAAAAGAATTTTCATTCAGAGATTGAAAACATGTTCAGATGTTTCTTTATAAAATCAAATCTTTCAACAGGTAAGGCTTTAGTAAATATGTCAGCCCATTGATTTTCAGTATCAACAAACTTAATATCTATAATGCCTCTCTGAACATAATCTCTGATAAAATGGTGTTTAATTTCAATATGTTTGGCTCTAGAGTGTAGGATAGGATTTTTAGATAAATGAATGGCTGCAGTATTGTCACAATATAAAGGAATATTGTTACTGCTTACCTGATAATCTTCTAACTGATATTTTAACCAGAGTAGTTGTGTACAACACTTAGCTGCTGAAATGTATTCTGCTTCTGCTGTAGACAAAGCTATAGTAGTTTGTCTCTTACTAGCCCAGGAGATAAGGTTTTCACCAACAAATTGACAATTGCCACTTGTGGATTTTCTTTCAATTTTATCTCCAGCATAGTCAGCATCACAGAATCCATTTAGCACATAATCATTGGATTTCTTATAGAGAAGTCCAAGATTAGTTGTTCCTTTCAGATACCTAAAGATTCTCTTTACAGCTGTAAGATGAGATTCTCTAGGATCTGACTGGAATCTTGCACATAAGCATACACTGAATAAAATATCTGGTCTAGAGGCTGTCAGATAGAGTAAGGAACCAATCATACCTCTGTAGACCTTTTGATCTACTTTTCCTTCATCATCTGACTTGCTCATGTTGGTAGTTGAATGCATAGGAGTGTTCATTATCTTACAGTCATCTAGATTGAATTTCTTCAGAAGTTCCTTGGTATATTTTGATTGATGAACATAAGTTCCTTCCTTCTTCTGATTGATTTGAATTCCAAGAAAGAATTTCAATTCTCCCATCATGCTCATTTCAAATTCATCCTGCATTATCTTAGAAAAATTCTTGCACAAAGAAGCATTAGTTGAACCAAAGATAATATCATCAACATAAATTTGAATGATTAAAATGTCTTCTTTGGTTGTTTTTCTAAAGAGTGTGCAGTCAACCTTTCCTTTTTCAAAACCCTTTTCAAGAAGGAAATTACTGAGTCTATCATACCAAGCTCTTGGAGCTTGTTTCAGACCATACAGTGATTTCTTCAATTTAAAAACATGTTCTGGGTTTGAGACATCTTCAAAACCAGGAGGTTGCTTAACATACACTTCTTCAGAAATAAAACCATTTAAGAAGGCACTTTTAACATCCATCTGATACAAGGTTATTCCATGATTAACTGCATAAGATAGAAGTAACCTGATTGCTTCAAGCCTAGCAACTGGTGCAAAGGTTTCAGTATAGTCAATCCCCTCTTGTTGACTATAACCTTGTGCAACCAATCTAGCCTTGTTTCTTACCACTTCACCTTGTTCATTCAGCTTGTTTCTGAATACCCATTTTGTTCCAATAATGTTCTTGTGTGAAGGTTTGGGCACTAGAGTCCAGACATCATTTCTTTGAAATTGATTCAGCTCTTCTTGCATTGCTACAATCCAAGCATCATCTTTCAGAGCTTCATCAATCTTTGAAGGTTCCATCATTGAAATAAGACCAACTAATGATTCCTCATTTCTCAGTTGAGATCTTGTCTTCCTTGGACTATCCTTGTTGCCTAATATCAGTTCCTCTGGATGTGATGATTTGTATTTGAAGGTATTTCTTGGGGGCTCATCATCTTCAGACTCATCAACATCAGGTTCAACAGTTGCTTCAGTTCTATGTTGTTCAGAGTCTGTAGGAACTGTTGTGTTCAGAGGTTCTTCAGAAAATGGATGTTCTAAGTAGTTTGGAATATCTGAATATTGATCCTCTGATACCTGAAATCTAGACAAACCTTCCACAAGCTCTGACACTTGGTCAGGCTCTTTGTCATCAAATTTGACATGCATACTTTCTTCCACAGTGTGTGTTTCAGAAATATACAGTCTGTATGCTTTTGAGCGTTCAGAGTATCCTATAAAAATACCCTTATAACCTCTAGCATCAAATTTCTTTAGATGGACTTTGTTATTTAAGATGTAACACGTACATCCAAACTGATGAAAATAAGAAATATCAGGTTTTCTTCCTTTGAACAATTCATAAGCAGTTTTGTTCAACTTAGATCTGATATAGATTCTATTTTGAACATAACATGCTGTGTTTACAGCTTCTGCCCATAAAAACTTTGCTACATTTGTTTCATGCATCATGGTTCTGGCCATTTCTTGCAGAGTTCTATTCTTCCTTTCTACAACCCCATTTTGTTGAGGAGTTCTAGGAGAAGAGAATTCATGCAGAATGCCATATTTTTCACAAAAGTTTTCAAAAGGTTCATTTTCAAATTCTCCACCATGATCACTTCTAACTTTTAAAATAGTGTAGCCTTTTTCATTTTGAATTTGTTTGCAGAAGATGCTAAACTCATCATAAGCTTCATCTTTTGTTCTTAGGAATTTTACCCAAGTCCATCTACTGTAGTCATCAACAATCACTAATCCATACTTCTTTCCATTGATAGAGGCAGTGTGAACTGGCCCAAAAAGATCAATGTGAAGAAGTTCCAATGGTCTTGAGGTAGAAACAATGTTTTTAGGTTTAAAAGAAGATTTTGTAATTTTTCCTTTTTGACAAGAACCACAAAGTGTGTTTGAGTGATATTTGATTTTAGGTAAACCTCTGACAAGATCAAGCTTGCTAAGCTTAGAGATTAACCTCCAGTTAGCATGGCCTAACCTCTTATGCCAGATCCATTTTTCTTCACTCAATGTCAAAAGACACATCACTTTTTGTTCATTCAAATCAGAAAGATTAATTTTATAAACATTGTTCTTTCTCAGACCTTTGAATATAATGGAGTTATCAGATTGTTTAGATACAGTACATGATTCCTTATTAAAGACAACTACATAACCATTGTCGCAAAATTGACTTATGCTCAATAAGTTATGTTTGAGTCCATCTACTAACCAAACATCATTAATAGATAGAGAAGAATTACCTACTGTACCTGTACCTATTATCTTTCCTTTTTGATTGCCTCCAAAGCCAACAGATCCTCCTTCTTTCATAGTCAGCTTGGAAAATAGTTGTTTGTCACCAGTCATATGCCTTGAACATCCACTATCCAGATACCATGAGTGTTTCATGATACTTCTTTGAGTGGCAGGCTGTATGAGAAACAACTTTAATCATTGCGATAGAACTCTTCATCAAGGTTAATGATAAAGTCATCCCAGTATTCTTCCTCTTCATTTATCAAGTTCTGATTGTTAACTTGAGAACTTGTCAGCCATTGGTCTAGGACATAAGCCCTTCTTCCTTTGCATAAGACTTGTTTCCACACTCTAGGTAGGACATATCCTTTCCTAGTTGGTAAATCTGAATGATACATTATTTCAGCTTTTGGTACCCATCTTCTGGGTCCACGCTTGTTAGTCCATACATGCTTACTATGTTGTCTAGTGTTAGAGAAAAATCTTGGTTTGGAATAATGACCTTTTTGAAACTTTCTCTTTTGAAATCTGTTATTATTCCAGGATTTGGATTGTTTATGATTCCAGGGTTTGTATTTATCACCAATCCCATGTTCTGATTGATTATATCTACTGACTCTAGAATCATAAATAATCTGAGTCCTGTACTCCATCTGAGATTTAGAATTTTTTCTTTTAAAAACTTCTGATCTTTTAGATTGACTAGCTTCAGGTACTGAAGTTCCTTTGGATCCAGAATTTGAAGTCTCAGATGTTGAAGCTTTCAGAACTTCTGAACTGATGTTCTCAGGTTCTGAACAACTTCTATCTTCTGAACTTCTTTCTCCAAATCCTGAGGAACTGGGTTCCTCTGAGCTGTCAGCTTCTAAATTACTCAGATCATCTTTGTCATTTTCAACACTACCAAGATTCTTTCCCTCTTCACTTTGTGGAACAACATAATAAACCCAAGATTTTCCAATCTTTTTGGCAGAGGTCTTCAGCTTTGAATATGTTCTACCATATTCATAGCCAAGTCCCTCTCCTCTATGTCTCATGACATTATAAACAAGATTAGCAGCTTTGCTCTTACCAAGGTTGAGATGCACAAACTGTTGAAGAGCTATTTCCTGCTCATCAATAGGTTTGTGACAAACAGCACAACCCTTTTCAAAGTCATTTACTCTATTCAGAGTTTCTTGATATAGACCTTGAAAATGTTCTGCTTGTTCAGTCAGAGTGTTAAGCTTTTCTTGTAAAACTTTTTGTTTACTTAACACTCTGAGATGTTTCTCAATGACCTTGTTAAGTGCAGTTATAAGTTGAGATTTAGAGCAGTCAGAAAATACCTCATCAGTTACTTCTGAATCTGATTCTGATTCATCGTCTGAGTCTGCATCTGAGTCAGTTGAAGCCATCAGGGCTAGATTTGCCTGTTCTTTTTCCTCAACTTCTTCCTCAGATGATAGCTCTTCAAAGGTAGCCATCAGACTCTTTCTCAATTTACTCTTGAATTGTTGCTTCTTTGAGCTGTATCTTTTGCTTTTGTCTTTAGCAGACATTTCTGGACAATCAGCAATAAAGTGTCCTGGCTTCTTACAGTTGAAGCAGTTCTTCTGATCATCCTTTTTGCTGACAAAATTTCTGGAGCTGTTACCTCTGAAATTTCTTTTGTTAAATCTGTTCCATTGCTGAAACTTGGTGAATAAAGCAAACTCATCCTCATTCATCTCATCCTCTTGACCATCAGCAGAAGATTCTTCTTCAATATCAAGAAGCTGAGTCTTAAGAGCCTTAGAAGTAGTCCTAGTTGACTGTAAAGCCACTGACTTGGACTTCTTCTTAGTTTCTGAGTCAGCATCCAGAACCATCTCATGGCTTCTGAGATTGCTTATCAGAGCTTCAAGACTCAGAGTCTTGAGATTTTGAGCTTCCTCTATTGCAGTGACCTTGGGTCTCCAAGCAATAGGAAGACTTCTCAGAATCTTCTGAACATGGTCATAGGTGGAATAACTTCTCTTAAGAGCTTTAAGACCAGATACAAGGATTTGAAACCTTGTAAACATAGTCTCAATGTTTTCATCTTGTTGCATAGTGAATAGTTCATATTGCCTTATCAAAAAACTAGCTTTAGCCTCTTGAACCTTTTCATTACCATCATAGGTAGCACACATAGAATCAAAGATAGATTTAGCAGTAGACTTGTTCTCTATTCTGACATAATCCTCATGTCTAATAGCACCAACAACAATGTCCTTTACTCTATGATGCTTAGTGTAGGTTTTTAAGTTAGCTGGTGTGAGTAACTTTCTATGCTCAATGGACAATCTTCCATGTTCATTTAAGTTTTCAAAAGTTACTCCCAGCTCAACCAAATCCCACAACTCATGATCAATAGCAGTAATATTGCTATACAATCTTTCCTTCCACCACTCAAATAATGATGCATCACCATTGAATATAGGGGCTTTTCTATTGCCACTATGTTCATGTGATTCATTACTTAAGTAGTCAAAACCAAAAGCATTTCTTGGACCACCACCAGCACCACTGGCCTCACCGGCTTCACCAGTTGTTCTAGTACTACTATCGTCTCCTCCAGACATAGTGTTCTCACAAGATCTTTACTGTCTCACTGTTAAGTGAAAGTAACAGACCAGAGCTCTAGATACCAATTGAAGGTGTGAAAACACAAGAAGGGGGGGTTGAATTGTGTTTTAGTCAAGTTTAAAACTTTTTCAAGTTCTTAACTTAACTACAACGGCAGCGGATAAATAACACAATAAACACGTTAAGAGAGAGAGAGAGAGAGAGATCACACAAGCAATTTATACTGGTTCCTCTCACAAAACGAGAGTAGTCCAGTCCCCTTGCACTTCCAAGGGATTTCACTATAATCACACAAGATTACACCTGCTCAAGCACACAAGCAAGAGACTTCTCAAAACTTTCTTAAGCACACAAGCTTAAGACAACTTACTCAAGCACACAAGCTTAAGTTTCTCAAGTAACAGAAAAGTATATAACAATATACAAATGCTCTTAACAGAACCTAATGAGTGCCAATACAAAGAGTACAGAGTATTAGACTAAAGTGCAAAAACACTTAACAGAGGTTCAGAGCTTGTATATAACTGAGTTCAGAGTTTTGTTTAGCACGAGTTCAAATCTTGATAATTGTATATATGATGTAGCTGATTCTTCTAGTATATATACCACTAGAAAAGAGTCGTTGTAAAAAGAACCGTTGGAGTTGATAATCTTTTGTCTTCAAGCAGTCTGTCTTGATGCAGTTTGTTTGTATCTAAACTGAGTAAGAGTTTCAGATACTTTGACTACTGCAGAGTGGACTTTCCTTATTCAGCTAACAATTCTGAAGACCCACGTTCTCAAGAGAGTACAGACAAAACAAGAGTGGCTGAACTGATCAGGCTTGAAAGGTCCTTTTCTTCATTGGTAGAAGAGTGGACTTGCAAAGAGAATCTTCACAGATATCAAAAAGATCTTCAGAGGTTGATGAGGCTTTAGTCACTCAAGAAGTTCTGAGGACTTCATCCTCTGAAGGTTGTAACTTCTGAAGTCCAACATCTTCTAAGAGCTTGTGAACTTCTGAATTCACATCCTCTGAGCTTCACTCAGAGCTTATCTGATGCTTATATCTGCGCACTTAAAATAAATTTTTAGTCCTTCCAATTGTTTATTAATACTTTGTTATCATCAAAACCTTTATAGATTTAGGGACAAACATTTTTAAATCAATTTTGTTCCAACAATTGAATATGTTGGCTTAAAAATCCGTCCTTTTACACTTGTAATGTTAGCGAATTTTGGTTTACCCCCTCACTAAACATGTCATGTCATCATTTATGAGAAATCTAAAGGCAACATATTCCATGAGGGGATAAAAGGAAGAAACCTTGACATTACATCGGGTAATAAAAAAAATGTTACAAGGGGTAACTAAAATTTGTGAACATTACAAGGGGTAAACACTATTTTACCCTATTAATTGATATCTCTATTCTGGATTGGCTAGAGCTCAATACATAATGTTCAACTCATAATAGTAAAAGAATAGTCATTTCATGGTATTATTCATTATGATAGTCACGTAGTGGAATTGTCACTCTTCATTCATATTCATGCATGATGTTTCCTTTAAATGCACCTATGCATCAGCACTCAAGGCACACACAGTTCACTCAATTCATACACATTCCTCTTAAGCAAATATTGACTTGAGCTTTAATATTTATGCAGGTATTTGTCCCCTCTGTGCTTGAAGCTCTTAACCATAACAAACAACACCTTAGTCTCACCAAAGGAGTTGTTTTGTTCTGCCTATTCAAAGCAGTGGCGTCGTCTGTGGACTTGTAACTTTCCTATAAGTCTTCTTGAATCCACCAAGCTACCATTTTTCTTCAACACAAACAGCTCCAATGCAGGATCACGAACAACCTGTAGCAAAACTGCAGCCACAAAACAAACCTTTGCCCAACAGTCACTCAACGCCAACTCAATTCCTATTAATTTCATTCAAATACCCTTTAGGAATGAAAGAGAGAGAAAACCAACTGATAGCAAAAAATAACAAGTGTCCATCTCTAAGATCATCCACATATTTTGTTTGTTTACCATTCATGCGGGCTTTTTGGACCGTGCTTGCGTTTTCGGTCCATTAAGCCAACTCATTAGAACACTACATCAAAACAAATTCTTCTAATTGCAACCTAAAATCCTATGTGTCACTGCTTAGAGATTGACCATCGAAAGAGGTGCAGTGTTATTCGTCGATCCGACGTTGAAACTTATTGCTCACTGTTATATATGAGTCATTTTTTTATCAAATTTTTTTGCCAGAGGTAAAACATAAAGAGACGGAGAGAGAGAAAACCAACTGATAGCAAGAAATAACAAGTGTCCATCTCTAAGATTATCCAGATATTTTTTTTGTTTGCCATTCATGTGGGCTTTTTGGACCGTGCTTGCATTTTCGGTCCATTAAGCCAACCCATTATAACACTACATCAAAACAAATGCTTCTAATTGCAACCCAAATAAAACACAAAAAAAGGGACTTTGAATATATTAAGTATTGGGGGGTTCAAGTATCAAGCGAATGGGAGCATTTAGCAATGGATCTTCTTAACACTTGGTTGGGTCTTAAGACCCACAACCCGTTTTTCTTGGCCCGCTCGGTTTGGATGTAATTGAGAGCAATGAAGAGACAAAGAAAAAAATCCTATCCATTCATTTTATCCTTTACCATGAGTTCCACTCGATTTTCTCAACTCCCCGTCAATGTTGTCGCTCAATAAGGATATTCGCTCAAGTCATCAAATCGTATCCGTTCATTATCGGGAATGGCTTCTTCATCTGCGGTCAAGTACTGTCATTTTCAATTGTTGTTTTCTTTTGTACTTTTCGACTACATGAGGGACCATTTCATATGACTTTGAAGTATGAATCTATTTGTAAATAATATAGTATACTGTAGATTCATCTGTAACATGTACTTTAGGGAAATAAATTAATACTTTTTGTCAGTTATACACATGTTTTTCAATCTCTTTATATGTCGTTTTCAACATAAATAGTTGATTAGGTTAAAGTTTGCTTTCTTAGTGTTTCAAAAATTGACAAAAGTTATACCATTAGGTGAAAATAATTAATTGCTCTATATGCGAAACCTATAGAGATTCTGAAAGCCTGACTCTGGAAGCAAGTTTCTTCAGATGTGGATTTAATCGGTGTTTAAAAAGAAATATCTGAAGTGGAAGCCCAATATAGCAGGAGGGGTGGGAGCCATCGTAGCAGTGCCCTCATTTAATCGGTGTTTAAAAAGTAATATCTGAAGGGAGGCGTAAAAAATCAAAAGTTGAATGCTATAGTTGTCCTAGATTTTAACATTTGTCTCAAAATGTTGTAGTTCATCTATTCAAATAAGAGGCTAATATTTTTGACGAAAACGAAAATTCAATTGTGTTAGAAAAAAGTAGGTTGAATTTAAAGATCAACAAATCTCTAGTTTTGTTTTGGTGATAACAAAGTATATAAGAGGATCATTCACTTCCTATTGTGTGTTAAGATGTGTAGAGCATATTAGTAGTGGTCTAACGACTCAAGGCACCATATCTCTACCGAGAACCTTGAAACATTGGGTATGTTGCTCACATTTATTATATAGCACATTCATAGTTGACGTTAATAGTCAAATATTGAATTAGATATGACATAGACATGTATTTATAATTGTGTACAATTCTAACCTTATGATCTGGTTTTATAAGATTGGCTTAAGTCCATGTCAAATTATAACGGTGAATGTGACACTGGCCACTCACAGAGTCACACTTAATCTGAACAAATTATACATCTAGCTAGATATTTATACTATTTTGAAACACAAAATCAATATATTAAAAATGAGCAAAATTAATATATAATACCGCAAATAATAAATACCTAGAATTTTTTTCCTGGTAAACTAAAGACATCCTCCACGCACAACTGCAATTAACCTCTTCTAGATATAACTGAAATATTATTCGGAATATTAATAAATAGTACCAAATAAAGTAAAATTACAAATAATGTTTTAAGTTTAGCATGACAACTAATTGTCTAATACATAAACTAAACATATAGTTATTCAATCTTAGTAAAATATCCAGTCCAACATAAATTTAAATAAAACTGCAAATAGCAACATAAACTCCAAGCGACCGCTTCTACATCCAGATGTAGTGATACCTACGCATGTCTATCTGAAAAACATATAGAATGAAATAAGACCTTCACTGTTAATTGTTTATGAATAAAAGGTGTAACACTCAAATTATATCAATTATCTTGATAACTTTTATAATTTAAGGTCACTTTGAGGTGAGCTTTTCACAAAGACAAACAACAGTGGTGGAGCTAGTATAAAAAATTGGGAGGACCGCTATGAATATAAATCGAATACGCAAAAAAAAATTACTAAAAAAATTATATTGAGAATGTGTCCAATATGAATATCTCAAAACTAGTCACAAGATAGACTATTACCATTTTTCATAAATATTATGAAATATATGTTATGTTAAGTCATGGGTAAACTTCATACTCCAACAAAAATTTAAACTTCATTTTTTTTTTTTATACACAGGGTACATTGTCAATTATACAAGTTGTTCCATAGAGATAGTCATATTAACTCACCTCTTCTTTGAGACGAGCATTTTCAAGACAAAGTTGTTCCATGTTTTCATGATTCTTACAAAATGGACGACCACATGTTATGCAAAGAGTATTCTCCAATTGTTCCTTCAACTGGATGTTCTCATTGCGGAGTCTTTCATTTTCAGCACGAAGTTCATTGTAAGTTGCTTTCTCATTTTGAGACTAGAGGTCATAATAAATAAATAAATTATTAGTGTGTCTATATACCACTTGGTAAATCATGAAAATACTTTTGTCATTAAAATGAAAAACATCTTACTAATAAAAATGAAAATATATGTACCTTTTTCATGGTCCTTTTGTTTTGAAACCAAAACTGCACTTGGGTTGGGGTAAGTCCGACCTCTTTTGCTATCTCACCTCTTTGGATCGCAGTCGGATGATCGATTGTCCTAAATATTCTTTATTTTGAAAGAAGAAAAAAAAAGATCCCAAGTATGTGAGAAAATATAGAAAGAACTATTGAATAACACACAAGAAAAAATTGAAACATATAATTTATGAACCACAAATCTAATAATAATAATAATATTGTCCATATATTTTAATTTTTCAAAATAATAACAATACATTATGATTTTTTTATTTAATAATAATTTTTTATTAAATTAAATTATAATAATATTATTTTTAAATTTTATTATTTAACATACACACACACACTTGGTCATTTTATTTAAATTTTTTAAATAATATAATAATATATTATAAATATATTTTTATTATTTAATAATAATTTTATTATACTAATTATAATAATATGTGTTTTTTTTTTATTTCATGTTCGCGATTCGGTTTCGATCGGTTTTGAGGTAAAAACTCATTTGATTCAAAGATAAAGTTACACGCGCTTATTACAAAGTTAGTTTGGTTTATTTTGGATAAGTTTTTGGATATCCAAATTAAAAATTGTAGTCTTTTTATTAAATATTAATATTATAAAAATACAATAAAATATGTTAAAAAAAAATATTACCGAATGTTAGGTTAAAAATATGGGTGTTCAAATCCGATCCGATTCAACGATTTTCACAAAATAACATATCTAAACACATCCAAACATATTTGGGTTTATGCGGTTTGAGATTTTTTGATCGGTTTGAGATTTTAATTTGTATTGATTTGAATTTGAACACCCCGAATTTTAACCTCGACGGAGGCATGCGTTGTTTTTCGTAATAATTGATTTAAAAAATAGGAGCGCTGAACCCATATGAGTTGGTGCATTGTATTGGCTTGGGACCTGAGAGTGTGCTCCTCTTGAGATCTGAGGTTCGATTATCTCTAGTGCCAATTTGAATGGGTTAATTTAGCTTCTTAAAAAAAAAAAACAAATAGGAGCGCCGCCATCCACCCAGACTAGAGATCTAAGCTTAACCATCTCGGGTGGCGTATAGGATCTTGGACATGAATAATATTGTAATCCAAATCGATAGGATCTAGCTAATTAATAGTGGATTGGATGCAAAATCATTAGTCAAAATATAATGAGGGATGCAAAATTCAACAGAATTTTATTAATTGGGTTGGATCTATTACAAGGGATTAAGGACTAAGGTGTAGTCCTCCTCTTTTATATATTTTTGTTTTATTTTTTAAATAAACTTTTGAGATATAGGTATAAAATGGGGGTGATTAAAGGTTCAACAATAATGCAAATTTAATACTCTTTCAAAGGCTAATAAAATGAATTTAAAAGAAAAAAATCTAAGAAATTTTTCGCAAGTAAAGGATCAGTTGTCTTACTCTTCCAGTCTACTTGTTTGAATGACAGAATGACGTTTGATTCCTCTTTTTGGTTTGTTAGAGCCTTCTTGTTGAGCATCAACTATGTTTCTTGACAAGTCCATCTCCAGTTCAAAAAACTTGACTTTTTTTTTATCTCTTTTGACCTAAAAAAATCAAAGGATGGGAAAATGACCTAAAAAAAATAGTGAGTAGTACTTGTAAAGAATTTGCTGCCTCAAAATATAGAAAAAAGTATATTTATTTGATAATATCAAGTATAATTAATTTTACTCAATTTAACGTTGAAATTCCTAAAATATCATTTAAATATTATATTTAAAATAATTAAAAAAGTCTTTTGACGGTTTCTTTTGATGGAAAAAAAGTCTTATTATAAAAAATATGATTAAAAAGTCAAATGTATTTAGGTCAATATTTGATCAAATATATTTGAGATTTTAATTAACTTATATTTAAGACAACAATGGGTATAGTCCCCGCGAGCATAGGTCGATGAGTAGGAACATTGCATATAAATGTCAAGGTCGGGGTTTGAACCCTAGTACTCTCGGTTATTCACTTTAAAAAGTATAAGTTTTATTAATCAGGGTTAATTAGTGTTTATCATCCGGTAATGTTAGGTAATTTTGGTATACACCTTAATATTTTTTCAATTACCCAACATGTAATGTCAAGATTCTTCCTTTTTAGTCCCTCATTGAATATGTTGGCTTAAAAATCCGTCCTTTTACACTTGTAATGTTAGCGAATTTTGGCTTACCCCCTCACTAAACATGTCATGTCATCATTTATGAGAAATCTAAAGGCAACATATTCCATGAGGGGATAAAAGGAAGAAACCTTGACATTACATCGGTTAATAAAAAAAATGTTACAAGGGGTAACTAAAATTTGTGAACATTACAAGCGGTAAACACTATTTTACCCTATTAATTGATATCTCTATTTTGGATTGGCTAGAGCTCAATACATTCAAGGCCCAAATGTTCAACTCATAATAGTAAAAGAATAGTCATTTCATGGTATTATTCCTTATCACAGTCACGTAGTGGAATTGTCACTCTTCATTCATATTCATGCATGATGTTTTTTTTAAATGCACCTATGCATCAGCACTCAAGGTACACACAATTCACTCAATTCATACACATTCCCCTTAAGCAAATATTGACTTGAGCTTTAATATTTATGCAGGTATTTGTCCCCTCTGTGCTTGATGCTCTTAACCATAACAAACAACACCTTAGTCTCACCAAAAGAGTTGTTTTGTTCTGCCTATTCAAAGCAGTGGCGTCGTCTGTGGACTTGTAACTTTCCTATAAGTCTTCTTGAATCCACCAAGCTACCATTTTTCTTCAACACCAACAGCTCCAATGCAGGATCACGAACAACCTGTAGCAAAACTGCAGCCACAAAACAAACCTTTGCCCAACAGTCACTCAACGCCAACTCAATTCCTATTAATTTCATTCAAATACCCTTTAGGAATGAAAGAGAGAGAAAACCAACTGATAGCAAAAAATAACAAGTGTCCATCTATAAGATCATCCACATATTTTGTTTGTTTACCATTCATGCGGGCTTTTTGGACCGTGCTTGCGTTTTCGGTCCATTAAGCCAACTCATTAGAACACTACATCAAAACAAATTCTTCTAATTACAACCTAAAATCCTATGTGTCACTGCTTAGAGATTGACCATCGAAAGAGGTGCAGTGTTATTCGTCGATCCGACGTTGAAACTTATTGCTCACTGTTATATATGAGTAATTTTTTTATCAAATTTTTTTGACAGAGGTAAAACATAAAGAGACGGAGAGAGAGAAAACCAACTGATAGCAAGAAATAACAAGTGTCCATCTCTAAGATTATCCAGATATTTTTTTTGTTTGCCATTCATGTGGGCTTTTTGGACCGTGCTTGCATTTTCGGTCCATTAAGCCAACCCATTATAACCCTACATCAAAACAAATGCTTCTAATTGCAACCCAAATAAAACACAAAAAAGAGGACTTTTAATATATTAAGTATTGGGGGGTTCAAGTATCAAGCGAATGGGAGCATTTAGAAATGGATCTTCTTAACACTTGGTTGGGTCTTAAGACCCACAACCCGTTTTTCTTGGCCCGCTCGGTTTGGATGTAATTGAGAGCAATGAAGAGACAAAGAAAAAAATCCTATCCATTCATCTTATCCTTTACCATGAGATCCACTCGATTTTCTCAACTCCCCGTCAATGTTGTCGCTCAATAAGGATATTCGCTCAAGTCATCAAATCGTATCCGTTCATTATCGGGAATGGCTTCTTCATCTGCGGTCAGGTACTGTCGTTTTCAATTGTTGTTTTCTTTTGTACTTTTCGACTACATGAGGAACCATTTCATATGACTTTGAAGTCTGAATCTATTTGTGGATAATATAGTATACTGTAGATTCATCTGTAACATGTACTTTAGGGAAATAAATTAATACTTTTTGTCAGTTATACACATGTTTTTCAATCTCTTTATATGTCGTTTTCAACATAAATAGTTGATTAGGTTAAAGTTTGCTTTCTTAGTGTTTCAAAAATTGACAAAATTATACCATTAGGTGAAAATAATTAATTGCTCTATATGCGAAACCTATAGAGATTCTGAAAGCCTGACTCTGGAAGCAAGTTTCTTCAGATGTGGATTTAATCGGTGTTTAAAAAGAAATATCTGAAGTGGAAGCCCAATATAGCAGGAGGGGTGGGAGCCATCGTAGCAGTGCCCTCATTTAATCGGTGTTTAAAAAGTAATATCTGAAGGGAGGCGTAAAAAATCAAAAGTTGAATGCTATAGTTGTCCTAGATTTTAACATTTGTCTCAAAATGTTGTAGTTCATCTATTCAAATAAGAGGCTAATGTTTTTGACGAAGACGAAAATTTAATTGTGTTAGAAAAAAGTAGGTTGAATTTAAAGATCAACAAATCTCTAGTTTTGTTTTGGTGATAACAAAGTATATAAGAGGATCATTTACTTCCTATTGTGTGTTAAGATGTGTAGAGCATATTAGTAGTGGTCTAACGACTCAAGGCACCATATCTCTACCGAGAACCTTGAAACATTGGGTATGTTACTCACATTTATTATATAGCACATTCATAGTTGATGTTAATAGTCAAATATTGAATTAGATATGACATAGACATGTATTTATAATTGTGTACAATTCTAACCTTATAATCTGGTTTTATAAGATTGGCTTAAGTCCATGTCAAATTATAACGGTGAATGTGAGACTGGCCACTCACAGAGTCACACTTAAGCTGAACAAATTATACATCTAGCTAGATATTTATACTATTTTGAAACACAAAATCAATATATTAAAAATGTGCAAAATTAATATATAATACCGCAAATAATAAATACCTATAATTTTTTTCCTGGTAAACTAAAGACATCCTCCACGCACAACTGCAATTAACCTCTTCTAGATATAACTGAAATATTATTCGGAATATTAATAAATAGTACCAAATAAAGTAAAATTACAAATAATGTTTTAAGTTTGGCATGACAACCAATTGTCTAATACATAAACTAAACATATAGTTATTCAATCTTAGTAAAATATCCAGTCCAACATAAATTTAAATAAAACTGCAAATAGCAACATAAACTCCAAGCGACTACTTCTACATCCAGATGTAGTGATACCTACGCATGTCTATCTGAAAAACATATAGAATGAAATAAGACCTTCACTGTTAATTGTTTATGAATAAAAGGTGTAACACTCAAATTATATCAATTATCTTGATAACTTTTATAATTTAAGGTCACTTTGAGGTGAGCTTTTCACAAAGACAAACAACAGTGGTGGAGCTAGTATAAAAAATTGGGAGGACCACTATGAATATAAATCGAATACGCAAAAAAAAATTACTAAAAAAATTATATTGAGAATGTGTCCAATATGAATATCTCAAAACTAGTCATAAGATAGACTATTACCATTTTTCATAAATATTATGAAATATATGTTATGTTAAGTCATGGGTAAACTTCATACTCCAACAAAAATTTAAACTTCATTTTTTTTTATACACAGGGTACATTGTCAATTATACAAGTTGTTCCATAGAGATAGTCATATTAACTCACCTCTTCTTTGAGACGAGCATTTTCAAGACAAAGTTGTTCCATGTTTTCATGATTCTTACAAAATGGACGACCACATGTTATGCAAAGAGTATTCTCCAATTGTTCCTTCAACTGGATGTTCTCATTGCGGAGTCTTTCATTTTCAGCACGAAGTTCATTGTAAGTTGCTTTCTCATTTTGAGACTAGAGGTCATAATAAATAAATAAATTATTAGTGTGTCTATATACCACTTGGTAAATCATGTAAAATACTTTTGTCATTAAAATGAAAAACATCTTACTAATAAAAATGAAAATATATGTACCTTTTTCATGGTCCTTTTGTTTTGAAACCAAAACTGCACTTGGGTTGGGGTAAGTCCGACCTCTTTTGCTATCTCACCTCTTTGGATCGCAGTCGGATGATCGATTGTCCTAAATATTCTTTATTTTGAAAGAAGAAAAAAAAAGATCCCAAGTATGTGAGAAAATATAGAAAGAACTATTGAATAACACACAAGAAAAAATTGAAACATATAATTTATGAACCACAAATCTAATAATAATAATAATAATAATATTGTCCATGTCTAAACACATCCAAACATATCTGGGTTTATGCGGTTTGAGATTTTTTGATCGGTTTGAGATTTTAATTTGTATTGATTTGAATTTGAACACCTCGAATTTTAACCTCGACGGTGGCATGCGTGGTTTTTCGTAATAATTGATTTAAAAAATAGGAGCGCCGCCATCCACCCAGACTAGAGATCTAAGCTTAACCATCTCGGGTGGCGTATAGGATCTTGGACATGAATAATATTGTAATCCAAATCGATAGGATCTTGCTAATTAATAGTGGATTGGATATAAAATCATTAGTCAAAATATAATGAGGGATGCAAAATTCAACAGAATTTTATTAATTGGGTTGGATCTATTACAAGGGATTAAGGACTAAGGTGTAGTCCTCCTCTTTTATATATTTTTGTTTTATTTTTTAAATAAACTTTTGAGATATAGGTATAAAATGGGGGTGATTAAAGGTTCAACAATAATGCAAATTTAATACTCTTTCACAGGCTAATAAGATGAATTTAAAAAAAAAAAATCTAAGAAATTTTTCGCAAGTAAAGGATCAGTTGTCTTACTCTTCCAGTCTACTTGTTTGAATGACAGAATGACGTTTGATTCCTCTTTTTGGTTTGTTAGAGCCTTCTTGTTGAGCATCAACTATGTTTCTTGACAAGTCCATCTCCAGTTCAAAAAACTTGACTTTTTTTTTTATCTCTTTTGACCTAAAAAAAATCAAAGGATGGGAAAATGACCTAAAAAAAATAGTGAGTAGTACTTGTAAAGAATTTGCTGCCTCAAAATATAGAAAAAAGTATATTCATTTGATAATATCAAGTATAATTAATTTTACTCAATTTAACGTTGAAATTCCTAAAATATCATTTAAATATTATATTTAAAATAATTAAAAAAGTCTTTTGACGGTTTCTTTTGATGGAAAAAAAGTCTTTTTATAAAAAATATGATTAAAAAGTCAAATGTATTTAGGTCAATATTTGATCAAATATATTTGAGATTTTAATTAACTTATATTTAAGACAACAATGGGTATAGTCCCCGCGAGCATAGTTCGATGAGTAGGAACATTGCATATAAATGTCAAGGTCGGGGTTTGAACCCTAGTACTCTCGGTTATTCACTTTAAAAAGTATAAGTTTTATTAATCAGGGTTAATTAGTGTTTATCATCCGGTAATGTTAGGTAATTTTGGTTAATTAATATGTTGACTTAAAAATCCGTCCTTTTACACTTGTAATGTTAGCGAATTTTGGTTTACCCCCTCACTAAACATGTCATGTCATCATTTATGAGAAATCTAAAGGCAACATATTCCATGAGGGGATAAAAGGAAGAAACCTTGACATTACATTGGGTAATAAAAAAAATGTTACAAGGGGTAACTAAAATTTGTGAACATTACAAGGGATAAACACTATTTTACCCTATTAATTGATATCTCTATTCTGGATTGGCTAGAGCTCAATACATTCAAGGCCCAAATGTTCAACTCATAATAGTAAAAGAATAGTCATTTCATGGTATTATTCCTTATCACAGTCACGTAGTGGAATTGTCACTCTTCATTCATATTCATGCATGATGTTTTTTTTAAATGCACCTATGCATCAGCACTCAAGGTACACACAGTTCACTCAATTCATACACATTCCCCTTAAGCAAATATTGACTTGAGCTTTAATATTTATGTAGGTATTTGTCCCCGCTGTGCTTGAAGCTCTTAACCATAACAAACAACACCTTAGTCTCACCAAAGGAATTGTTTTGTTCTGCCTATTCAAAGCATTGGCGTCGTATGTGGACTTGTAACTTTCCTATAAGTCTTCTTGAATCCACCAAGCTACCATTTTTCTTCAACACCAACAGCTCCAATGCAGGATCACGAACAACCTGTAGCAAAACTGCAGCCACAAAACAAACCTCTGCCCAACAGTCACTCAACGCCAACTCAATTCCTATTAATTTCATTCAAACACCCTTTAGGATGTTGGCGCCTCAAGAAGCATCGAACACACACACTGCACAATTTGCATAGGCTCAAGGCAAGTCTATGAGCATGAACTCTGTTTCGAGCAACTGTGCTTCGAAATAGATGAGTGAACTTCAAATGAGGAAGAAGAAGAATACTCTAGATTGCTAATGAAGAGAAAAGAAAAATTTTATTCTTCCACTAATGGGCCATGTAAAAGTTGTATTACAAGTGATACTCATGCTCCTTATTTATACAATCTAAAAGCTCACTTGCTTTGAAAGCAAGTAACAAACTTCCTTACAAACTAACTAACTTGGTTGTAACTAACTCGCTTAGTTAGTCGTAACCAACTTTATTAACAAACTAAAACTATCCTTCAACTAACTAAGTATCAAATCAGTTGAGAATTATATCACATTCTAACACCCCCCCCCCCCCCCCTTAATTCAAAACTGTTTGACACTAAGTTGCTTCCTTAAGTATTCAAATTTGTCAAGTTTCACAGCTTTGGTAAAACCATCTCTTACCTGCACTTCAGTCGACTCCATTCATTACCTTCTCTCTAATGAAATCGAACCTGGTCTCCATTCATAATCCAAAGTACCTTTAAGATACCAAAAGATCCTCTTTGTAGCTGCCAACTGAGATTTTCTAAGATCATGCATGAATTTGCTAATCACGTTCACTGAATAGCAAACTTCTGGCCTGCTGTTGCACACATATCTCAATGTGCCAACCATCTGTCGAAACATTATTGAGTCTACCTTCTCTTCATTGCTGTACTCATCAAGTTTTGTATTTGTCTCTGATGGATTCGAAATTGGATTGCAGCCATTCATTTCGATTTTTTCTAGTAACTCACCAATGTACTTTTGCTGATGCATCACTATTCCATCTTGCACTTTTACCAATTCCATTCCTAGGAAATATGATAACTTGCCTAGATCAGTCATTTCGAACTCTGATTTTAGCTTACACTTCGGCTCTTCGATTTCACTAGCTTTTCTTCCAGTTATGAGCAAGTCATCAACATAGAGGCAAATTATCACTGTATTTTTGCCATCAGAGTTCAGTTTCACTTTGAACTCCCACTTCACATCTATTTTCTTCTTCTTGTCTGGCAAGGCAACTAGCTTCCAAGTCTGATTCTTTTCGATTGATTTAAGTTCTTCTTCCATAGCCTTCTTCCACTCATTACTTTTCAAAGCATCTATGAAATTCACTGGTTCAGAGTTAACTCGAAGTGCAAAATGAATTAGCTCACCTTTATCATTAACTGCACTGTCATGAGTAACTTCACAGTCATTTGATCTGGCTGGTACATGCTTTATTCTCTAAGGCCTTGCTGATATATGAATTCTATCATCACCATTACTTGAACTGTGCATATCTACTTCATGATTGGTACCTTGATTTTGATCACCACCATTTACTGGTTCGACTTCTTCATAATCTTCTTCTCCATCTAATTCATCACTTGAATCTAGATAGATATGATTATATTGAATCTTGTAACACCCAAACCCAGTATTTATATATATCTACCTTTAGTAAAATCTTTTTCAAAATACGCAACGGAAAATCACATTTAATTTATTGAATATCGGTTCGAGTATTACACTCCTCTATCAAAATAATACTAATGTAATTAATTAGTAAAAATAGTGTTTATACAAATCTTTGAATCAAATAATGTATTTATTGATTATACAAAACAACCTAGACAATAGACTTTATATACAATATAAAACCCTTTCCCGTGTCACAATCAGAGCGGAGCTTCATCGACGACTCGACATCGAATACCACAAAACCTGTAAATCTGGACCCCCAACGGTCCAGCACATAACACATAAAAGAGAGTTAGGAAACATACTCAAAATATAAGTGTAAGTAAATGGTACTTAAACACTTCTTCATAAAAACATGCATAATCATACATTATACATATACCTCACCATCATTCATGCATATTCATATATCATGCATATACTTCATTTATCACATAATCAATCACCCACAAAATACACCAAACATATAGTTTCACGTCGTCTTGGACAATACCAAAACATCAACAAATACGCATAACTCAATTACAAATAGGAATACACATAAAGTTCCTAATGTAATCTAACACCACAAATACACGGTTCAGATTATGGTCATGACGGACCCTGCGTTGTTCATTTTATAGTCATGACGGACTCTACTCCTCACATACGGATTAAAAATCAACATTTACCAAGTACGTGTCAAACATTATTTATCATAAAATGCACACATAATCCCTAATGCAATCTAATGCTTCACATTCATGCTATGTCCTCTAGACAACTCTAATGCATGTGGTACCTTCTTCTTTATCAGAGTATCTCACCTCTAATATTCTTCTTTATCGGATAAATATAATCCGATATCCTTCTTTATTGGAATATCCAATATCACATATATTCATGAATGCATGTATATGTTTTTTCATGAATTCACTCACAATCATTTTAATTAGCATTAAGCTCTTCATTTACTAATGTGGAACACTATCCAACATTACTTCTTTATTAAGATAACACTATACCTTAATATCCTTCTTTATCGAATAACATAATTCGATATACTTCTTTATTAGAATAACATAATTCTAATATCCTTCTTTATTAAGTTGATTAACACCTTAATATACTTCACTTATACTTCATACATGATTAACAATCATGTAAGCATCAACAAGCATCAACAATCATCAACAAGCATCAACAATCATGTAAGAATAAGACACTGATTGAAAATACATGCAAAGAAAGACAGCAGATGAAAAACTGGTGAAAACTGCAACATTTTCGCCTGAGGCGAAACAAATTTCGCCTGGGGCGAAATTCTACTGGTTGCTCACTGACTAATTTTCGCCTGGGGCGAAATATATTTCGCCTGGGGCGAATTCTCTGCAGAATGAACTGGTTCTGATTTCTGCAGGACAGCCTCTCATTGCAACGATCATAACTTGGGCTACGAAAGTCCAATGGAGACGCACATATACTCGTTGGAAAGCTAACAAACAGGGCTACAACTTTTATGTTGGCCACTAAAACCAGTTCACAACGAAAAGAGGTCAAAATTGCACGTAAAGGTTCAGACCTCATAGATAACAATTTTCTACATTTCTCATTTCAAACTCTAAACTCTCAAGACTCTCACCTAAACCATTTTTCATGTTATAAACCCCAAATAAGTTCATATTCAAGTGCAACAAACATGGATAAACACAAAAGGACAGTTCATTTCTCAGATCTACGTCATAAACATCGAAAAAGTAAAGATTGACACTTTTTCATCAAAACTCTCAAGAACACAAAGTTCTTGAGTTTAATCTGTTATAAAACTCGTTTTTAACCATTAAATCCGTTCATTAATCATGTTAAAAGCATGTTAAACATATTAAGAACCTTAGGAACGATTTCCATCAAGAAAATCCGTTCTAAGCTAAAACGAAAATGGGGTGGAGGAAGTTCGGGTGAGGAGAAATCGACATTCTCCCCTTCCTCGAGTCACCCACGAATATGAAATCTACTCTCTTACCTGGATTCGAAGAAAACACGACGAAGATCTCGAATCCCTAGCTCTCCCCTTGCTCTAGCTCCCAAGCTCTCCTCTTCTCCTCTCAAGAACACAAGAACCATGAGAAATGAATTTCTCTCTCTCTTCCTTGCCCTTAATGGGCGCCCCCTCACACACACTCAAGGCCCATTGGGCCTCAAGCCCAATTGGCTTGGCCCAATAACGCGTTAACTCACTCTACTCGCTTAATAACTAAAGTATTCGATAAATAACTCAAGTTATTAACTTAATTAAAATTCCACGTTAATAAAATATTTTAACACATAAAAATAATAATATGAAAATTGGGTCGTTACAACTCTCCCCCACTTAAAAGATTTTCGCCCTCGAAAATTACGCTACTAAAACAACTCCGGATAACTCCTGTATCCGACCCTCCAACGAAACGCTCAAAACGCTACACATTACCAAGTATGACAAAATTAGTTTATCCCATCCAACACAATTTTTGTCCATTTATCAACAAGAGATCAAGGACGGCCAGTTCCTCAATTTGTCGATAGATAGTCAACAATCATGATATTGGCATAAACCATTCTTATCAAACCGCTAAAACGTCCACTCCGCACGAAACATCCATAGATTCATATTCTACGGTACTCACAACTCTACCCCAAAACAGGTACAACTAATCGAACACACTCCGAAAAGATACTCCCGTGGAATACTCCATAACTCCACAAATCCTATAAGTCTCTGATTCCCTCATGGATCACTTAACCGTGTTACATCACTTATTCATATTCGAATCTTATTCCAACTTATCACTTGATAGTTCAATTCCAACAATCACTTGATGACCAACATTCTCAAACTTCATTGACACAAGCTAAAAACTACCGTCTCTAACCGTCAAATTCCTTTTCTCACATATCTCCAATCATTGAGTCGAATCCCAACACGACTATTCCGTTCCCAAGTAATCTCTCAACCAACATTTGCATTCCTTAACGCAACATTTTCCAATACCACTTCTCCTTAATCCCTTAGCAATTCACTACTTCAAAATTAGGCTACCGCCTAAAATTGGTTCTCCAAACAATCATAACCTCTATCTCGTTGATTCCAAACGACATCTTCAATTCTCTCACACTCCATCTATCCATGTTCCCCATCATCTTGTATTGCAACAAGCACACTCTTCTCCGTTTATTCACTCATCGAATTAAATCCACAAAGCTCCAAATACTCGTCATACGATCTAATCCCATCCATTAAATTCTAATCGACCTTTGTCTTAGTATTCTTACTCATGACTCCTTGTCTAATCCCAATATGACATCTCTAGAAAATTTCCAAAATTCTCGTCCAAATACATTTTAAGTTATGCACCAAGTCACTACCGTTTCATCATCCATGATGAAACAATTTAAAATCCTTTACTTCATTGTCACCGATTGTGACCATACCTCATCAACATCCACGATGCATCTAACAAAACTAGTCTCTACCGACTCTTCCATTCCATGAATCCAAATTCCTTACTATATGTGCTCAAACACAACATCTACTCACATGTGCGGTAATCCTTTTCGCAAACTCTCACCTAACACAAGTCACTTCCAACATGACCTCCTATTACTCACTCTCAACACGTTCTCCAACGGCTAACTTTCTTATTCTTCATCATTCAAAAATAATACCTCTCTTTTAGCTTCATCTCCACTTCTAGGATCTCATTCAACTTCGACACAAATTGCCCTGTCATTATCCAAATCCAATTACCCTTTCTTCGGCAAGCCTCTCACAAAATCTTTCGAATTGTTATCCTACTTCCATCTTCGAATAAACTCGACTACTCATACAATCCTCACTTCCAACGATTCAACAAACATACCAATCCTATTATGATATTTCTCAATTCCATTCTCGTCTACCTTAAAGCCTACTTCCCTTCATCGATTAATGAACACCAACGGTTCACTAATCTTCACATCTCTTATGAAAATTACTTCACACACTAGACTTAGAACTCCAAATTGTTCAACCAATTCAACCTACTACCAAATGCACGACTCACGTAAAACTTCTTACTCAAGAATCCGCTACAACATCCGATCCACTTGGATGACAACTTACTTCAAAATCATCACCTCTCAAGAATCATAATCACTTCCTCTTCCTCATATTCGACTCCTTCCGATCAAACAGGTACTTCAACCTTGGTCCACAAAAATGATGCCTTCAAACTTTTAGTGCAACACACGATCTCCAACCGTTCTGAATACTCTTCATCTCACTTAACCAATCTCACTAATGCCCCACGATGAAACACTTGGTCCGACAACTCCTCTTCTAATAGTTTCTCACAACTTGTTGTTCCCATCCATTCCACTTCGAACAACGTCACCACTTCCTGAATATTCCGCTTCAAGAACATCTCTACTCATCTCATCTTCTCACGTTCGAAACATCTCAGAGGGATATAACCTTCTCCCCCACTTATCTCAAACTCACTCGTACTCTTCCACTAGAACTTCCGGTGCTCTCACCTAACGGTTCTATCGTCTCTAAACATATTCTTCCTAAGAAGAAACTAGTATCGACATCGTTTATACGCATGTCGCATACAGGGGACAAAACTTAACCCACGATACCTAAACACTAACACAAATTCATGCAAGCATTCAAGTGACCTATACTTCCCTCACTTCTCAAAGTTAGGAAATCAAAACAACACAAGAAAAATGAACATTGCATAGCAATAATTCATACTCACATTTATTCTAGTCCTAACAAACACAAGAAGACAAGAAACTCACATCCAATCAACTTAGGACACGACATCAACAAAATAAAATTCTTGTCTGGCTCCCTCGCTTAGCAAAAGCTAGCGAGTTCCCGGCGAGACAAGTCAAAAACATTCACAGGATATAGCAAGACTTAGCGAGACTCAGCGAGGTTCATTCTTCGCCTAGCGAGCACATCCAAAAATCTGGGTGCTCTGCTACTGTTTTGAACTTACGCTCACTAAACTCTCGTTTTCTCGACTCACTAATCCACAAAATCCAAAACATCAAGCATATAACATCATTATAGACTTGAAAGCACAATTAGAATCATGCATCACAATTACAACATAGGATTATGAGATCTTCATGTTTTTACTCATAAAACGCATAGCAATTCAAATGCCTAGTAATCATCTAGCACATGTTATAAACAAACATATAACAAACACATACCAGGACACATTAATATCCTACTCTTCTCACCATTTTGAAAATTAATTTTCACTCACTCAAAAGAAAATAACTCTATATTTTCACCAAAATCTTCAAGAAATAATATTAGTTTTTAAAATTATTTCAAATCATTACCACATGCAGTTTTATATCATGCCGGATCTTCACATGCAGTTTTACATCATGCCGGATCATCAACAATTAGCAATAAGCATCAATCCATCAAGTTTAAACTACAAAAAGGTTAAACTCTACGCATATACAACTATTATAAACATAGAAGTATAGCACTCACACCATTACTCAACAAAACAATGGATCTATTAATCCAATTCACACCACTCATAGTTCCTAAATGAACAACATGAATGATTTCACAAAACAAACAACACAAAATTGTTAGACAAACGCGACTGACACACAATACTCACTTGGTCTGACTGCACAGACCTGCTCTGATCGACACATAACCCACACAGTCCGAAGACAACGGGGCTCTGATACCAATTGTAACACCCAAACCCATTATTTATATATATCTACCTTTAGTAAAATCTTTTTCAAAATACGCAACGGAAAATCACATTTAATTTATTGAATATCGGTTCGAGTATTACACTCCTCTATCAAAATAATACTAATGTAATTAATTAGTAAAAATAGTGTTTATACAAATCTTTGAATCAAATAATGTATTTATTGATTATACAAAACAACCTAGACAATAGACTTTATATACAATATAAAACCCTTTCCCGTGTCACAATTGTAACACCCAAACCCGTTATTTAATTAACTCTGCCTTTATAAAATCTTTTTCGAAAATACGCAGCGGAAAAATTGAAAATCTGATTTATAAAGCGCTGGTTTGAATATCACAAACTTCATTCAAAGATAATACTAATACATTTATCTAGTAAAATATTCGAATGAACTAAAAACAAAACCTCGCATCGAACAATGCGTTATTAGTTATACAAAACGGATACTTTTCAAATGAAAGCTTAAGACCAACAGAGTATACTAAGAGGACTACATGCATATACATATAAAAACCCCTTTTTCCCGTGTCTCAATCAGAGCAGAGCTTCACCATTGCACTCGGACGAGGCTAACACATAACCTGTCAACCTGGACCCCCAAAGGTCCAGCAATTAACACAAAGCAGAGAGTTAGAAAACATAAACATAAATATAAGTGTGAGTAGTATACTACACACTTCACACGCTATCATACATTTCTAACTCACGCACATACATCGTCAAATGCGACTACCAATTAATCATTCATTTACAAACACACCAATCATATAGTTTCACGTCTTCTCGGACACTACCAAAGTGTTCATTTTATAGTCAGGACGGACTCTACACTTGTTCATTTTATAGTCATGACGGACTCTACACTTGTTCATTTTATAGTCATGACGGACTCTACTCACATACCAAGTCATGGCAACAATCACAGTATTAAACAATTAGTAAATACCAAAGCTTAACACATACGGAAAACACATTACAATCCAATCAGATATTGTCACATAACAATTATCAAATACATGTGCATTTACCCTAATGCATCTAATGCCAATTATCCAATGTCATGTCATCCCTAGACACGACTAATGCATGTGGTACCAATTTACATTGTTCAGATTTCAGTCATGACGGACTGTTCAGATTATAGTCATGTACGGACTGTTCAGATTATAGTCATGCACGGACTGTTCAGATTATAGTCATGCACGGACTCTACATCAGTTTTACATCATGCAGGATGCTGGCCAACTTAGACCATCTCATTCAGTTTTACATCGTTGCTGGATGGTGTCAGTTTTAGATCATGCAGGATCATCATCAATACAGTTTAAAATCATGTCGGATCTCGGTTATCATCAACCATCTCACTCATAAAGAGGAGTCACACAGTTTTATATCATGTTTGGATATGGGCTCTAGATTTCGGATAACATAATCCCATCTTCGGCCACTTTTGGAAAACATAGTCCATTTACTCTATTGGAATACACATGATTCCAATATCACAATTTATTCATGAATGCATGATTACTTTTAAACACATCAAATACATGACGCTATCTAGCTCGAAGCTATTCATTCACTGATGCGGAAACACAATTCCAACATCTAACACATTAGGATAACACAATATCCTATCACTCCAATCATAATTATTCACATGATAATTATCTGCATAACCATTTTTATACACATAAAGTTTCATTTACACTTATGTCATAAAACACACATCATTTCCTTAACATTGCAAATTAATGCTAAAACATCACATTGCTCCCTTTAAGCTACAACTTATTGCACACACGTTTATCGATCATATAACGATTAACAATAAGTATTAACAGTATCAACATGTATCAACAATCATGTAAGGATACCCTTAAACCATGTTACAAGTGCCTAATTACACTTACAAACATTAACAAAAATTGCTGTCACAGAGGCCTTCGCTAAGCGAAGCCTTAGCGAGACTTGGCGAACCTCACCAGGAAGTCACCTGCTCATGGCGAGCTTTGGCGAGCTTCAGCGAACATGTTCGCTACAGCGAACTCCTGGTCGCTTAGCGAACTATACCAGAAAAATATCTGTTCTTGAGTTTCTCTAAGGCGGTTTAACATTGAATCCACCCAAAAATCCATCTAGACATGTTATAAATTCTTATAAACAGCTATTTCAAGCATATATGGTATCAAGGAACATTAATCATCCCTTCCAAACATCCAAATACCTCTAATAATCAAAATCATGCCAATTTCTTGGGTTTTAAGCAAGTTTAACAAAACATGCAAATCATTGATCAAACATCTACATATACCCACTTTCAACTCCCCAAAGTTGTTTACCTCATCTACCATGAGTTCACTACACATGTTAGGATCAAAAGAATCCATTTTCCATTAAGAAAATCACCCACAAAACCCACAAGAAAATAGAGTGGAAAGAGTTTGGGAATGGAGGAATCGACATCCTCCCCTCTTTCGAATCACTCACGAATATGTAATCTAACTCTCGTACCTTAGCTCGACGAATCCACAAGCTTGCTCTTCCCTTTCTCTCCCACGAGCTCTCCCTCTCCCTCATGAGCTCCTCCTCTTGCTCTTTCTCAAGAATTGCAACTTATGAGACTATTCATGGTTGACTTGGCTACTTATAGCTCTCTCTATTCTCATGGATCAAAGCCCACTTGGCTTAGGCCCAATGCCTATTCCACGCCCAAAGGCCCAAACAACATAACTTCTCGCTCATTAACTTACGTTCTCGCTAAATGATTATTCGCCGCTTAATAATTTAATTATAAATCACGCCCTCGCGTAATAAAATAATTAAACAACGAATACTAAATTTTGGGTCGTTACAACTCTACCCCCCTTAAAAGATTTTCGCCCTCGAAAATTACCCGACTCAAACACAACTCCGGATAAACTCCCTCATCCGACTTTCTAATTCCCAACTTGCATTCTAACCAACGGGTTTCTAGTCATAATACCTTAACCGATACAGTCTCTTACACAAACTCCGATTCAAATTCACACTTCTTCCGGATTCGTACCAACACAACATACAAACTCCAAACCAAACCAAGTTTGACAAAATCAGTCAATCCCAATCGACACAATCTCGTCTACTCATCAACAATAGATCAAGGACAGCTAATCCCTCGATTTGTCGATAGATAGTCAACAATCGTGATGATGGCATAAACCATTCTCGTCAAACTACTTACAACTTTCTCTTAACATCTTACGGTACTCACAGCACCACTCCAAAACAAAACCACTTAACCCAAAATACTCCGAAAGACCCTTCCGTTGCATACTTCACAACTTTTCAAACTCCATAAGTTCTTAACTGCGTCGAATCTCACTCCAACCATTCATTCGGTAGCACAACTTCTACGCTCATCTGCTGTCTAACTTCTCAAATTTCTTAACACATGCCAAAAATATACTATCCAACCGTCAAATTCTTTTTCCTTGCAATTCCCCAAATCATTGCGTCGAACATTCAACATAACTGTTTTATTTTCCAAATAATCTCTTATCCAATTTCTGACTTCCTTAACATGACCTTCCCGATATCATTTCCCGTCGAAATATTCTTATCCAAAATATTACCTTAAGTCACTCGTCGACTCACTATCATTTCATCGTCCATGATGAAAATATCCAAAATATTTCATTTCCTTACCACATAGTATTACTATACTACTCTAACATATACGATGTTCCCAACATCACTTAGTCTCCACCGACTTTTCCAATAAGTCGTTGTCAATCTCATTCTTACTTCCGAATGGTACAAAACACTCTCTCTGATAATTTCTTATTTCCAATTATTCAAATACGACACTTCACACTTAGCTTTATTTCAACCTCCAAAGGTTCATCCACCCTCGACACTAATTGTCCGATCACCATCTAAATGAAAATATTTCCTTCTCGACAAACTCTTACAAAATCCATCAAATTGTTATCCCATTTCCATCTCGGAATAACTCTACTACTCGTACAATCCACTACCACTCGATAACTTAACAAGTATACCAATTTCTAACACGGTATTTCTTAATTCCATTCTCATCTACTTCTGAGAATTCACTTCTTTTTCCTTGGTTAAATAACACTAACGGTTCTCCAACCTTCACATATATTTTCTAAGCTTCTCAAATCTTTCCAAGAAATGACTACTCGGTTCTAACACACTCAGCCGCTATAAATCCTTCCTAGGCTCTTCTCGATCACCTAGTAATCCCATATTTAATCTCAGCTACTATCAAAAGTTGATTTCCAAACAACCATGATCTCCGTCTTGTTGATTCCAACACAACTCTCATCAGATTCCTCTGAAAACTTTTCATCAACAAAGCTTCCATCTTTATCACTCTTCCTCCTCTTTGAGGATGAACCATCAAGTGAAAGACAACCAATCAAGGGAACATTCTTGCTACGAGTTCCGCTAGAAACACCACCAGTCCCACTTATTGTAATCGAGTTCTCAGTTCCCTAACCACACCTTCAATCCTTGACATCAATCTCCCACTTAACTTAACCCTCAAGGTACCCACCATTCGCATACTCGTCGTATGATCATCACTAGGTTTTCTTACCCATGACGCACACGTCTTCTCCGTTTCCCAGCAACGGTGTTCACTTAACATTCAATCTGCTCCATCGTTCCCCAATGGCCACATTCTCCCTACGGCTAAACAACTTCATTCCGACTCACTCCGAAATGATCATCTGATACTTCCTCCAAAATATTCTCCAAATAAGAACTCCACTTCGAACAATGCTACTCAATCTTAAACAATCCACTTCAAGAACATCTCTATTCGTCCTTACTCCTCGCGTTCGAAACATCTTGGAGAGACAAAATCTTCTCCCCCACTTATCTCAAACCCACCTTTACACTTCCACTAGAACATCCGGTGTAAGCACCTAACCGTCCTATCGATTCCAAATTTATTCCTCCCAAGAGAAATCTAATACCGACAGCATTCACATGCATGTCGTATGCAAAGGGTAAACATAAGGTAAGATATCTAAGCATCTACTCAAAACCCCGGTGCAGTCCTTTTGACATACACACCACTACAAAATACATAAACACACTATTCCCATCTATGCTAATGTAACAACCTACGTAACAACTAGCATATATAAACACAACAACATGTCAATACATATATTTATAACTAAAATATATGTAAGACAACAAAACATCCATGTACACAAGACATCGAGTCAAGTACATGCATTACATTTCATTTGCCCGCATACTTACAACACCTACTCAAACATGTATAAAACATAGCATGTTCTAAAACAAGTTCTCATCATGAGAATACATTCACATAGTTCAATTAAAGAACCACACTAAGTACTAGTAATCAATCTACCACATGTTATAAACAAACATATAACAACACACATTAGGATCTACTTACATCCTACTCCTTTCTCACTCTAGTGAAAAATTCATTTTCACTTACTCAAAAGGAAATAATCTTATGTTTTCAACAAAATCTTCATCACATGCAGTTTTACATCATGCTGGATCATTAACAATACAGTTTTACATCATGTCGGATCATCAACTATTAGCAATAAGCATCTACAAACCAAAAGTTCAAACCACACAAATTTTTAAAACTTTAAGCATAAAAATACTCAACCACTACTTGACTTGATAACTTATAACAATGATAAGTATCAATCGCATCAAGTACACACAACAAGAAAAGACAGACACAACTGGCACACACGCTCACTCGATCTGAATGCACAGACCGGCTCTGATTGACACCTAACCTCACAGTCCGAAGACGACCTGCTCTGATACCACTTTTGTAACACCCAAACCCGTTATTTAATTAACTCTGCCTTTATAAAATCTTTTTCGAAAATACGCAGCGGAAAAATTGAAAATCTGATTTATAAAGCGCTGGTTTGAATATCACAAACTTCATTCAAAGATAATACTAATACATTTATCTAGTAAAATATTCGAATGAACTAAAAACAAAACCTCGCATCGAACAATGCGTTATTAGTTATACAAAACGGATACTTTTCAAATGAAAGCTTAAGACCAACAGAGTATACTAAGAGGACTACATGCATATACATATAAAAACCCCTTTTTCCCGTGTCTCAATCAGAGCAGAGCTTCACCATTGCACTCGGACGAGGCTAACACATAACCTGTCAACCTGGACCCCCAAAGGTCCAGCAATTAACACAAAGCAGAGAGTTAGAAAACATAAACATAAATATAAGTGTGAGTAGTATACTACACACTTCACACGCTATCATACATTTCTAACTCACGCACATACATCGTCAAATGTGACTACCAATTAATCATTCATTTACAAACACACCAATCATATAGTTTCACGTCTTCTCGGACACTACCAAAGTGTTCATTTTATAGTCAGGACGGACTCTACACTTGTTCATTTTATAGTCATGACGGACTCTACACTTGTTCATTTTATAGTCATGACGGACTCTACTCACATACCAAGTCATGGCAACAATCACAGTATTAAACAATTAGTAAATACCAAAGCTTAACACATACGGAAAACACATTACAATCCAATCAGATATTGTCACATAACAATTATCAAATACATGTGCATTTACCCTAATGCATCTAATGCCAATTATCCAATGTCATGTCATCCCTAGACACGACTAATGCATGTGGTACCAATTTACATTGTTCAGATTTCAGTCATGACGGACTGTTCAGATTATAGTCATGTACGGACTGTTCAGATTATAGTCATGCACGGACTGTTCAGATTATAGTCATGGACGGACTCTACATCAGTTTTACATCATGCAGGATGCTGGCCAACTTAGACCATCTCATTCAGTTTTACATCGTTGCTGGATGGTGTCAGTTTTAGATCATGCAGGATCATCATCAATACAGTTTAAAATCATGTCGGATCTCGGTTATCATCAACCATCTCACTCATAAAGAGGAGTCACACAGTTTTATATCATGTTTGGATATGGGCTCTAGATTTCGGATAACATAATCCCATCTTCGGCCACTTTTGGAAAACATAGTCCATTTACTCTATTGGAATACACATGATTCCAATATCACAATTTATTCATGAATGCATGATTACTTTTAAACACATCAAATACATGACGCTATCTAGCTCGAAGCTATTCATTCACTGATGCGGAAACACAATTCCAACATCTAACACATTAGGATAACACAATATCCTATCACTCCAATCATAATTATTCACATGATAATTATCTGCATAACCATTTTTATACACATAAAGTTTCATTTACACTTATGTCATAAAACACACATCATTTCCTTAACATTGCAAATTAATGCTAAAACATCACATTGCTCCCTTTAAGCTACAACTTATTGCACACACGTTTATCGATCATATAACGATTAACAATAAGTATTAACAGTATCAACATGTATCAACAATCATGTAAGGATACCCTTAAACCATGTTACAAGTGCCTAATTACACTTACAAACATTAACAAAAATTGCTGTCACAGAGGCCTTCGCTAAGCGAAGCCTTAGCGAGACTTGGCGAACCTCACCAGGAAGTCACCTGCTCATGGCGAGCTTTGGCGAGCTTCAGCGAACATGTTCGCTACAGCGAACTCCTGGTCGCTTAGCGAACTATACCAGAAAAATATCTGTTCTTGAGTTTCTCTAAGGCGGTTTAACATTGAATCCACCCAAAAATCCATCTAGACATGTTATAAATTCTTATAAACAGCTATTTCAAGCATATATGGTATCAAGGAACATTAATCATCCCTTCCAAACATCCAAATACCTCTAATAATCAAAATCATGCCAATTTCTTGGGTTTTAAGCAAGTTTAACAAAACATGCAAATCATTGATCAAACATCTACATATACCCACTTTCAACTCCCCAAAGTTGTTTACCTCATCTACCATGAGTTCACTACACATGTTAGGATCAAAAGAATCCATTTTCCATTAAGAAAATCACCCACAAAACCCACAAGAAAATAGAGTGGAAAGAGTTTGGGAATGGAGGAATCGACATCCTCCCCTCTTTCGAATCACTCACGAATATGTAATCTAACTCTCGTACCTTAGCTCGACGAATCCACAAGCTTGCTCTTCCCTTTCTCTCCCACGAGCTCTCCCTCTCCCTCATGAGCTCCTCCTCTTGCTCTTTCTCAAGAATTGCAACTTATGAGACTATTCATGGTTGACTTGGCTACTTATAGCTCTCTCTATTCTCATGGATCAAAGCCCACTTGGCTTAGGCCCAATGCCTATTCCACGCCCAAAGGCCCAAACAACATAACTTCTCGCTCATTAACTTACGTTCTCGCTAAATGATTATTCGCCGCTTAATAATTTAATTATAAATCACGCCCTCGCGTAATAAAATAATTAAACAACGAATACTAAATTTTGGGTCGTTACAACAATCAGAGCGGAGCTTCATCGACGACTCGACATCGAATACCACAAAACCTGTAAATCTGGACCCCCAACGGTCCAGCACATAACACATAAAAGAGAGTTAGGAAACATACTCAAAATATAAGTGTAAGTAAATGGTACTTAAACACTTCTTCATAAAAACATGCATAATCATACATTATACATATACCTCACCATCATTCATGCATATTCATATATCATGCATATACTTCATTTATCACATAATCAATCACCCACAAAATACACCAAACATATAGTTTCACGTCGTCTCGGACAATACCAAAACATCAACAAATACGCATAACTCAATTACAAATAGGAATACACATAAAGTTCCTAATGTAATCTAACACCACAAATACACGGTTCAGATTATGGTCATGACGGACCCTGCGTTGTTCATTTTATAGTCATGACGGACTCTACTCCTCACATACGGATTAAAAATCAACATTTACCAAGTACGTGTCAAACATTATTTATCATAAAATGCACACATAATCCCTAATGCAATCTAATGCTTCACATTCATGCTATGTCCTCTAGACACCTCTAATGCATGTGGTACCATCTTCTTTATCAGAGTATCTCACCTCTAATATTCTTCTTTATCGGATAAATATAATCCGATATCCTTCTTTATTGGAATATTCAATATCACATATATTCATGAATGCATGTATATGTTTTTCATGAATTCACTCACAATCATTTTAATTAGCATTAAGCTCTTCATTTACTAATGTGGAACACTATCCAACATTACTTCTTTATTAAGATAACACTATACCTTAATATCCTTCTTTATCGAATAACATAATTCGATATACTTCTTTATTAGAATAACATAATTCTAATATTCTTCTTTATTAAGTTGATTAACACCTTAATATACTTCACTTATACTTCATACATGATTAACAATCATGTAAGCATCAACAAGCATCAACAATCATCAACAAGCATCAACAATCATGTAAGAATAAGACACTGATTGAAAATACATGCAAAGAAAGACAACAGATGAAAAACTGGTGAAAACTGCAACATTTTCGCCTGAGGCGAAACAAATTTCGCCTGGGGCGAAATTCTACTGGTTGCTCACTGACTAATTTTCGCCTGGGGCGAAATATATTTCGCCTGGGGCGAATTCTCTGCAGAATGAACTGGTTCTGATTTCTGCAGGACAGCCTCTCATTGAAACGATCATAACTTGGGCTACGAAAGTCCAATGGAGACGCACATATACTCGTTTGAAAGCTAACAAACAGGGCTACAACTTTTATGTTGGCCACTAAAACCAGTTCACAACGAAAAGAGGTCAAAATTGCACGTAAAGGTTCAGACCTCATAGATAACAATTTTCTACATTTCTCATTTCAAACTCTAAACTCTCAAGACTCTCACCTAAACCATTTTTCATGTTATAAACCCCAAATAAGTTCATATTCAAGTGCAACAAACATGGATAAACACAAAAGGACAGTTCATTTCTCAGATCTACGTCATAAACATCGAAAAAGTAAAGATTGACACTTTTTCATCAAAACTCTCAAGAACACAAAGTTCTTGAGTTTAATCTGTTATAAAACTCATTTTTAACCATTAAATCCGTTCATTAATCATGTTAAAAGCATGTTAAACATATTAAGAACCTTAGGAACGATTTCCATCAAGAAAATCCGTTCTAAGCTAAAACGAAAATGGGGTGGAGGAAGTTCGGGTGAGGAGAAATCGACATTCTCCCCTTCCTCGAGTCACCCACGAATATGAAATCTACTCTCTTACCTGGATTCGAAGAAAACACGACGAAGATCTCGAATCCCTAGCTCTCCCCTTGCTCTAGCTCCCAAGCTCTCCTCTTCTCCTCTCAAGAACACAAGAACCATGAGAAATGAATTTCTCTCTCTCTTCCTTGCCCTTAATGGGCGCCCCCTCACACACACTCAAGGCCCATTGGGCCTCAAGCCCAATTGGCTTGGCCCGATAACGCGTTAACTCACTCTACTCGCTTAATAACTAAAGTATTCGATAAATAACTCAAGTTATTAACTTAATTAAAATTCCACGTTAATAAAATATTTTAACACATAAAAATAATAATATGAAAATTGGGTCGTTACAAATCTCATCTTTGTGCACATGATCTGTCCTTAAAATCTTAATTGATTTATCAATTTCTTTTTCAATTAAGACTTTAAATCTTTTAAACACATCTAAAGCTTCACTCTTAAGCTTTATTGTCTCCAGCCTCAACATTCTTGTATATTCATCAAAAAAGTGATGAAATACTTGCTTCCTCCCAATGATGACACTTCAAAGGGACCACAAATATCTGAATGAATCACTTGTAAGGTTGCACTATCTCTCTTAGGCATATCAGACACAAATGAATTTCTACTGTGCTTACTCTTCACACACACTTCACGAATTTCATTTCCGATATTAATTTTAGGCAAGCCAATCACCAATTCCTTAGAATTCGAATTACTCAGGCTCCTAAAATTCAAGTGACCATACCTTTTGTGCCATAATGCTTCAACATCTTCACTCGCTGTTGTAGCCAGGCACATCATAGCGTCAGTTGCAATGTTGCATTTATAGGTCCTGTTCTTTGACAAATTGCACATAAAAACCTAACTCTTCATTTTGTTGAACAGCTTAAGTGCATTATCTTCCATGTTCACTAAGAACCCTTTTTGCACCAATTGACCTAAGCTAAGCAAATTACACTTCATCTTTGGCACATACAGTACCTCCTCAATTATCACTTTTCTACCATTCTTGCTTCTGATGACAATGTTACCAGTACCTTGCGCAACTAGTTTACTGTTGTCAACCAACCTTATGCTTGTCTTCTTGCTTGCATTAAAGTTGGTTAACCATTCTCTGTGTGGTTTCATATGATTCGAGCACCCCGAGTCAAGATACCATTCTTCATTTTTCACATTATCATCACAGGTAGTAGCCATCATCAACACAGCATTAGCATCACTTTCTTCTGCTGCATTGGCATCTTGTTGGTCCTCCTTGTACCAACACTCATTAGCAAAGTGACCATATTTTTCACAATTATAGCACTTTACCTTACTCTTATCAAAGTCCCTCTTCTTCTTATTTTGATTCTTGACAAACCCTTCTTCTTTAGAAGATTCAAATTTATCATTTTCCCAACTACCTTTTCTTCTCTTTTTGTAGTTCTTGCTATTATCATCTTTCTTGTTGGCTTGAGCCTGCAGGGCTTGTTGATTCAATCTCTCTGAACCTCTACCAAGCACTTTGATCTCATGTGCTTCTAAAGCACTTTGCAATTCCTCAGTTTTCATAGTGGTTGTATCTTTCGAATACTATATAGCCACTACTACATAGTCGAAACTTGGAGTTAAAGACCTTAAAACTTTCTCAACTACCATTTCATCAGTGATGTTCTCTCCATGGTTTTGCATTTGATTCACAAGTGCAAGAAGTTTCGAGAAGTAATCACTTACATTTTGATCTTCCTCCATCACCATTGACTCATACTGTCTTCTATATGCCTACAACTTCACTTTCTTTACTTTGGATCCATCATCATGATAGCTTTCAATAATATCCCGGGCCTCTTTAGATTTTGTTGATTTAGCAATCTTCTCAAAGTGTTCAGCATCACAGTTTTGTTGAATGTAGAACAAGGCTTTGCAATCTTTCTTCTTGTTCTCTTTGAATGCATTCCTCTATTCATTTGTTGGATTCTCTACCAACTCTTCATAATCATTCAGAACCACATCAAGACAATCTTGAGCTCCAAACAAAGATTTCATCAATGCATTCCACCTATCCCAATTCTTTCCATCAAGAACCAGAATATTGGTTCCAAAACCATGAGTATTCATCTTGATATTTTCAAGAAATCAATACACACAACTCACTCAGTGTTTCCCAATTGATTTCCCCTCACAATTCACTCTTGTTTCCCTGTAATTGAACCAGACTCTCGATGCCAATTGTTGGCGCAGCAAGAAGCATCAAACACACACACACACACACACACACACACACACACTGCACAATTTGCATAGGCTCAAGGAAAGCCTATGAGCATGAACTTTGTTTCGAGCAACTGTGCTTCGAAATAGATGAGTGAACTTCGAATGAGGAAGAAGAAGAATACTCTAGATTACTAATGAAGAGAAAAGAAAAAATTTATTCTTCCACTAATGGGTCATGTAAAAGTTGTATTACAAGTGATACACATGCTCCTTACTTATACAATCTAAAAGCACACTTTCTTTGAAAACAAGTAACAAACTTCCTAACAAACTAACTAACTTGGTTGTAACTAACTCACTTAGTTAGTTGTAACCAACTTTATTAACAAACTAAAACTATCCTCCAACTAACTAAGTATCAAAGAGATGTTTGGCCTTCCAAACAGTAAGTTTAGAGCTCACTTGATCTATTAAATATTGAAAAACATCCCTTCTAGTTGTCTTGCCTGTAATTACTATTAGTGGCGAAACTAGCCGAAATTTTATCGAAGGGTCCAAATATAAAAAATAAAATATTATTTTTATGAGTTATTTTAGAAATAGAAAGTGTCAATTTCTAAAATAATTTTTATCTTTTCTATTTCTATAAAGTTTAATAAAAAAATTAGTTTAGTAGAAAAATCTAGATTACTAGAATAACTAGCTATAAAATATACTAACTTTTCTTTGTGAGCATAAACTATACTAACATATACATTAAAAATTAAACAAATTAATAAAATGGGGTAGCAAAGGCTACCCCCAAAGCTTGTACCAAATAAAAAATAAAAAAAAAAGGGAAATCAACAATCAATAACATAGTAATATTTACTTATTTTATTTTATGTAATCAAGTGAAATGGATGCAAAGCTAGAACTTCATGATGATCGACGGGAAAATAAACACAAAATTTCACAAGCATGCATCATGAATAAAAAATGTGCCCCTCTAGAATATTTTATTTTTGAGCTTATTCAAAACAGCTTATATAAATAAATAAGATTTTATGTATTTTTATGAGTTTGTCAAGGTTTTTATGAAATAATAGGTTAAAAAAGTACAATTTTGTTAGTGGGAACTTATAAATTACTCCCTCCGTCCCAATTTGATTGACACAGTTGACTGTTTCACGTATGCCGATGCATAACTTTGACGATTAATATTTTTAATTGTATAACAGTAAAAATCATAAAAATTTAATATTTTGAAAATACTCATCGAGGCGAATCAAACAACATCTTATATGCTGATATTTATTTTTGTTTATTAGTAGAAAAATAAGGTCAAAGCAACAACTGTGAATATTGCACAACAGTCAACTGCGTCAATCAAATTGGGACGGAGGGAATAACATAAAAACTTATTTATTTGCATATGTTGTTATGTATAAGCTCAAAAATAAGTTATTCCAAACAGACCGGCCATATTTATACGAACATTTTTTTTGGTCAAGTAGAGGTTAATAAATGGAAGATTCTGGGTTTAAACTTCGGCCCTACAAATAAAATGTAGGGCCGGTCCCCACTATTTGATGGCCTGACTCCGAAAATTATAAGTAATATAAAAAATAATCATCTTTATAACTTACATACCATTCTTATTCTTGCGCAAAAAAAAAATTCTAATCAATTACCACAAAATATCTTCTAGCTATAAGTTTAAGAATGCAACATAAGAGGGGGTAAATTAGGTTTTAAAATTTTTTACGGTTATTTTAGAGATTTTTGCTTCTTTATATTTTTTCGGAAAGTAACTGGGTTTGTTATTTTTATTTTTTAAAAAATCACACCGCCCACTTGCGGGGACCCCATTTAAAGTCAGAGTTTTTTTGCTCTGTATGGACTAGCCCACCGAAATTGGCACAAGTGGGAATCGAATTTGAGACCTTGAGAGGAGCATACTCCAAGATCCAAGCCAACATCACTAAACCAACCCAAGTGGGGTTTGATATTTTTGCAGTAAACTTCGGGAGATTATTTGCCTTAATTCTAATGTAAACCTATATTAATTTTGAGATACCACACATGAACTTAGAACATCAGATATATCATACATTCATGTAAACTTATTTGTGTATCTTCCACCATGAGATCATAAATAAATAGGAGTGTTCAATTATATGAGTTAGGGGTTTCAAAATAATTGCCGAATCAAACCGAACTGCTAAACTATACCGAATCGAACCAAAAGTAAAAGAACAATTATATGAGTTCATGAACCAAACCTATATTTTGAGCACGGTTCTTTAAAAAGACTTAATTGAAAATAACCAAACTAAACTACTAAGAACCGACCTGTGAACTACCCTTAATCCTGTTTGCGATTTCTTCGGCCTCAACTTGTGAATGATAAGTTCGGTTAGTTTTTTCTCTAAATCAAACTATGAAACCATGAATTAATTGCAGCCATAAATTAATCACAAATAAATCATAAATCTAACCTACAAATTGTTAGATCTTGTCTTGGGTGTCTAGTGCATATAACTTGAACAAGAAGAAGATGAAGTGATATGGTTTTTTGTGTTTTTGTATTGCGGAATTTGGTGAGATATAAATTTAGGGAGAAAACTCTCCTCAAATATAGGGTTATATGAAGAATACTAAAGTTCTTGTTTTATTCATTATGCTTATGGCTCTATATATAGAGCTACATAAAAACAATCATATATTTTTAAAACAAAACTAATCCTATAATAAATTCTAAACAAATCTTAAATATTCTAAATAGAAATATAAATCATAAAACCTAATATTATCATATTTTAAATATAAATCTAAATAATATTTAAATCTAAGATCTTCAGAAGATATTTAGGCATATTATTCTCAACACTCCTCCTTGACTGAATATCTTTTGTGCGTATCCAATCTGAGCTTCTTGAAAAATTATTCTTCTTGTTTTGATTCTTCTTCTTATCGCAAGCTTTAGCATCTTTGTGCCTTGTGGACTTCATGGTAGAAACATTGCATTTGTTATGACTTTTAGGTGATTTTTCACAAGCATATTTATTCTCCTCCTTAACTTGAAATTTCTTCAAAATACCTGAATCTTCGCGATCTTCTTTGAATTTAAGTTCTTTTTTCTCTTCAATAATATGATCATTCTTCATTAAATCTAAAACAAATCTTTTGCCTTTAATCTGAGATGTGATCACTTCCTTATTGTTTTGATCCTTAATCACACAACTTTTATGTTCAAATATCACTTTATAATTTTTCTCCAACAACTGAGCAACACTTAAAAGATTCTGATTAATTTCAGGAACATATAAAACATTGGAAATTTGTTTCATACCTGCATGAGTTTTAATTGAAATTGTTTCAATGCCTTCTACTGCAATTTGTTCTCCATTCCCAATTCTGACTTTGGAAATAGAAGTTTTATTGAGCTCTTTGAAAAGATCTCGATCATAAGTCATATGGTTTGTGCAACCACTGTCAATGAGCCATTCTTTTGACGGTTTGTTGGTTGTAAAACCTGAGATTGCAAGTAGTAGTTCCTGGTCTTCTTCATATTGTTCATGAGCAATGTTAACATCTCCTTGTTGTTGTTGTGATGTGCATACCTTCATCATATGACCTAATTTACCACATTTTTCACATTTTGTATCAGGCCTCCACCAACAATTCTTTGGTGAGTGATTATCCTTTTTGCAATGAGGACATGGTTTGTGTTGGTATTTCTTTCCAAAACCTTTTGCTAGACATATACCATCTATAGTTCTTTCTTCCCTCATAAGTCTTCTTTGTTCTTGTGCATGCAATGCATGTAACACTTCTGGCAGAGTGATTTTACTCAAATCTTTTGTGTTCTCCAAGGCGGCTATAGAGGCTTCATATCTTTCAGGTACCGTTACAAGGAGTTTTTCCACAATTCTGGAATCAGAAAATTGAGTGCCTAGTAATCGTACCTTATTAGCAATACCTAATAATTTATCAGCGTATGTCTTGATTGTTTCATCCTCCTTCATTCTTTGCAACTCGAACTCTCTCAATAAATTCATAACTTGCATGCTTCGAATCCTTTCATCTCCTTTATATTCTTCTTTTAGGTAATCCCAAATTTCTTTTGGTGTTTTGAGAGTCATGATTTTAATAAAGACGGTTTGTGAGACACTTGCAAACAAACAAGTCTTTGCCTTTTGTAACATCCCCCGGGCCCCATCATGGCGATCCCGGCTGTCACCTCACAATCTTCTCCACCCCCCTCTCTAGTGGAGTTTTTGCCTTCCGTGGGAATCGAACCACATACCCTGGGGTTCAAGTACGTGTTCAATCCACTCTCACTACCAATTGAGCTACGTAGCTCAATTGGTAGTGGAAATGGATTGAACACGTATTTGAACCCCAGGGTACGTGGTTCGATTCCCACGGAAGGCAAAAACTCCACTAGAGAGGGGGGTGGAGAAGATTGTGAGGTGACAGCCGGGATTGCCTACTAAATACGTAGAAAAGGGGCCCGGGCTGTTACACCTTTGCCCTCTTGGTTTTTCTTTCTTTATGAGTTTTCATCTGTTCTGCTGTGGGATCTTTTGGTAACGAAGAAACATCGTAATCATCCTCCACAGTTTCCGATAGATCTAGAGCATCTAAGAATGCCTCCATTCTCACCGCCCAAAGATCATAGTCTTCTCCATCAAAGATCGGAGGAGCAACCTTTGAAAAATCCATCTTCACAGGTCCTTATGAACGTTGGCTCGGATGCCACTGATATGGTTTTTTGTGTTTTTGTATTGCGGAATTTGGTGAGATATAAATTTAGGGAGAAAACTCTCCTCAAATATAGGGTTATATGAAGAATACTAAAGTTCTTGTTTTATTCATTATGCTTATGGCTCTATATATAGAGCTACATAAAAACAAATCATATATTTTTAAAACAAAACTAATCCTATAATAAATTCTAAACAAATCTTAAATATTCTAAATAGAAATATAAATCATAAAACCTAATATTATCATATTTTAAATATAAATCTAAATAATATTTAAATCGAAGATCTTCAGAAGATATTTAGGCATATTATTCTCAACATGAAGAACATGATGATCGTAATTGCACAAAAGAATTTTAAAGTGTGTGAACACATTGCACTTTAAATTCGATTCTCCACCACCAATTCATGGACACCAAATAAAATGGGTAAATCGATGAATCCCCTTCAGAAGACTTTGAAATCTTAAATATGGATTGCCCACTACCAAACTATCGACTAATGATAGTTTATAGAACTCTCACTCAATCGGTGAAACAGCTCCCCAAAACAGCGAGAGAAGCCGGAAAAGCTAAAGATTTCCCAATAACTCTTAGGGAGGATTCTTCAAAGTCGTTTCAGCGCGCCTTGCTTCTCTTGGATACTCAATGAATGTCTTCTTTAAACCTGCACACTTAAGCAAATCATTAGTAACACCAATTGTCCTTTAAATATTTTGTTATCATCAAAATCATAGAAAGAGATTAACAAACCAATTTTGTTCCAATAGTAATTACTATTGAACAAACATCTCATAAACATATTCAATCAAATTTAACAGCTCCAACAAATTAATGTATTAGACTCCCTTGTAATATTTATTAATAAAAAATAGGCTTAACTACACATTTGGTCCCTTACGTTTATTTTAGGTTTCTATTTGGTCCCTTACGTTTAAAAAGTATCAATTTGGTCCCTTACGTTTATTTTAGGTTTCAAGTTAGTCTTTTCCGTCAATTTTGTCACATGTGGCATTCAATTTGCATATGTGGACAAACATGTGGCACTTGTACACGCTGACACGTGTACTGTTCAAACGGTGTTAGTGACAAAACTAACGGAAAGGACTAACTTGAAACCAAAAATAAACGTAAGGGATCAAATTGATACTTTTTAAACGTAAGAGACCAAATTGAAACATAAAATAAACGTAAGGGACCAAATATGTAGTTAAGCCTAAAAAATAAAAACAATAGTAAAATTATTGTAAATTTTTGGAGTTATCCGGTTCAACTTATCCTACAATTGTCGAATAACCTAAGATATATACAAATTTGTAAAAGAGCATCATTTAATTGAATTATCTACCTTATAAGTCAAGAAAATCCGATTTGATGAAAATCTCTCGATCAAGAAAAATATTTAATGTAGGAAGAAGGTGCAATGTTTCAAAAAAGATAAATCACATATTGACACGTCACAATATTAGTTAGAATATACAAAAAAAAAAAAATTAAATTGGCTATAAAATTACCCCCTCAAACCCTAATTTCAATGCGCCGTTTAACACATCCACCCTATTAGTCCCCCCTAATTCTCTCTTTTTGTGCTTCATCCATGTCAGGCGGAAAGAAAACCCGAGGTCGTCAAAAGATTGAAATCAAAAAGATAAGCAATGAAAGAAGCATGCAAGTTGCCTTCTCAAAGCGCCGTAATGGGCTCTTCCAGAAAGCTTATGAGCTTTTCACTCTCTGTGGGGCATATGTTGCTCTAATTATATTTTCACCTAGTGGGAAGGTTTTTTCCTTTGGTAACCCCGATCTTTATACGGTCATAGATCGTTATTTCTCACGGGTCCCACCTGTAAACAACAACATTAGGCAATTCATTGAGGGTTTTCCTAGCACCAACGTGCGCGACCTCAATGCTCAGTTGACTCAGGCCAATGATGCACTAGATCGCGAAAAAAAGCGTGGCGATGATCTAAGTCATATTTGCAAGATGATTGAGGATCCATCTTGGTGGGCTTCACCCATTGACGAGATGAACAAGGATCAACTTGAATTGTTGAAGAAGGCTTTGGAGGAGCTGAATAAAAATGTTGCTGAACCAGCTGATAGGCTTGAAATCCTGGGTGCTCCTGCCCAAACTCAACAGGCTCAAATGTCTCCACCACATGTTTTTCAGAATCCTATGGGAGGAGGAGGAGGAGAAAATGGACCCTCCTGATCCTTTTGATATGGGGGATTAAATCCACCTTAGATGCCCCAAAATATAATTATAAAATTATATTTCTAATTTATGTTTCATTATGAACAACTCAGAATAAATGGCATCTTATTTATATTTCAATATTTCTCCAAAATTTTAATATTTTGAAGTCCAATGAATTGATATTTCATGCCCTCGTCGTTGTTTAATTATCTAGTTGGGCCTTTTTTACAATTACCATATATCTTAATAGCGTGCTAATTATTGCGAAAGTTCACAGCAAGAAACGCAAGAATTCCTCATATAAAAAGGACAGCAACAAAATAACTTGATGGAGCAGAATACATGGGGTAGTTGGAAATAAAATAAGCAGCTCAGATCTATTCTTCTCTTTCGTTAGCCAATTAATCGTAAAAACAAGCATTATAATACATAATGATTATTATATACATAAATATATATCTTAAATACAATAACATATCTTTGTCAAAAAAAAAAAATACAATAAACATATCAATGAACATGTCATTATACCATTATAAAATTAAATACATGATGATTTTAGAGTTAAATATATTTTACTTTTTTACTATGTATTCATTCATTCAAATTGAAAATACATCAATCATTACAAATTCAAGATTGCTAAAAACTGAAAAAAGATGAATCTACAAACAATCTTGCAGCACCTAGGTTAATAGCATACAACGGCATCATGAAAGTGCCTACAAATATGACAAAATAAAAGTAACCAGAATCTTCATACTCCCGGATCGGCAACGTTGACGTCCAAGTCTTCATCGGATTTGTAATGAGTTGAGGTAGATATGTCAATTTGAATCAACGAAACACCGTACTAAAATGAAAACCAACAAATGCCGCACGAGACGACGATAAACACAACGCCGCACAAGACGACCACAAACACAACGTCGCACAAGACGACCACAAACTTAAAAAACAAAAAACGAAGAAGCAAATCTATGTGAATAATCACTTATTTAAATGAAAAGAAAAAGCAAAAACAATTTAAAGGGGTGATTTTGGGTCAAAAATTGACCCTAAAACCACTCCTCCTTGGTGGATGAACAAAAGAAAAAGCTAGGGTTGATGGGAAGGGGCAGCGGCTGTGCAAATGAGAGAGAGATGCAGAGTTAAACACTAAGATACATTAGGTAAATATGTTTTGAGTCACTACAAAATTGTGTTCTTTCAAGTTTAAACCGTATTAAATTTTAATGGTAATTTTAGTCTTTCATAATATAATTTAATTTCGATTTACACTTTTTCTATTAAGATAATGAAAAAAACAATTAATAGAGTAAAGTATAATAGCTTGAATATTAATATTGTATAGTGCGAAATTAGTTTCGTTGCAAAATTACTCGCCGGTGCAAGATTGTTGTGTCATATATGAATAATATTGAACTTGTTGGGATGATATTTCTCATTTTAATTTAATTTCTCATATATGTGACGTACAAAACAAAATTTGTAGACTATAATTCATAGGATTGATGTTTATTATATCTACCTAGAGTGAGAAAAAATTACTTGTGATAATATACTTGAAAACTATTTTTCTATATATCATTTTGAAAAAGATGGAGTAGTAATATATATTCCTACTACATCATGCAGACTTGCAGTTATTTTAGGCATCATTGATAAATATATGTTCGGTATTTTTTTATATTCCGATGACAAATATTTGTTCCATAATTTTTATATTTATCAATGATAAATATTTACCCCATATTTTTTTATGGATCAAAAACAAATGTTTGTCCTACTTCTTTTTTTTTCTTTTTCATATTAATCAAATAACAAATATTTGTTTAGTGATATTTTTAAGTATCAACTAGTTTAAAGACCCGTGCATTCGCATGGGTCCATTGACTTTTATTCGATATTTAAGTTTATCATTATATTAAGGTAGAAAAATTATTTAGAGTTAAATATTTAAAAAAATGTTATATAATATTGTTAAATATAAGTGGAATTTCGTCAATAAAAGAAAATAATGGTTCCGTGTATATTTTTATGTATCAACTAGTTTAAATTTGACTCTAAAATGGTGGTAGATGATGTGCACAAAAACAAGCCAAATTGCTCTGAGTATAGTTCACTTATTTGTAACTGTAGAACCTTACTCTTGCAAGGGCAGCTTTAACTCATGCTTCTCGCATTCCTTTTAATGTTATTCCTCATTGTATTGCTACAATAATTATGAATGAAATGTCTTATGTTTGCTTGCATAAAAAAAAAAAAAAAACTAGTTTAAAGACCCGTGTATATTTTGAAAAAGGTGGGGCCTACTCTACCATTTCATAAATTGCGGGTATATGCCCATCAATCAATAAGAACAAGTCACATGAGTGGATTTATATGTGGTACCCACAAGAAACTTGTAACAAACGTTTGAATTTGCACACATACGTAGACTTGCATAATATAGCTTGTTCTCATTGGTTGATGGGTAAATACCCTCAATTTATGAAAGGGTAGATTAGACAAAACCTTAAAAATATAAGTAGAATTTCGTAAAAAAAACTAGTTTAAAGACCCTTGTTATATAAAATTGTTAAAATATAAGTGGAATTTCGTAAAAAAAAAAAGAAAATAATGGTCCCGTTTATATTTTTAATAAAAATTATAAATTTATTAGGATTATTTATCGTAATTTAGTAAGTTTGATGCTAATTAACTTTATTATATTATTATTATTGGTTAGTGTTTATCTTTCTTTTCTTTTTTTGACGAAAAATATTTTGTGTTTTTTTTATAGAGTGTATTTTTTTTTTTTTATTTCTTTATTCCTACTTTTATGCAGTTTCTTCTTTTTTTTTTTTTGGAATCAAGCAAACTTAGTGTATTTCATTTATAATAATAGTTTCAATACAAGGTGGACAATAATCAAAAATTTGGGGACTAGCATTAAAATGAGTTGCCTGCGCAAGATCATGAGCTACTCGATTGGTTTGTCTCCTAACATAACTGACCTTACAGTTTTGACTCATATTTAATAATCTACGACACGACTCAATAATAACACCAAACTCGGTGTTGTTTCTAGACTTCTTATTTATAGCTTGTACCACTTGGAGGCAATCAGTTTCAATTTGAACATTTGACATATTAGCATTTTGTAACCATTGAAGTGCTTCCAGAACACCCAGTGCTTCCACCTCTGCTATCTCTGGTTTTCCGTTAAGTCTTCTCGTGTATGCACGCACAAATTTCCCTTGATCATCGCGCACACATGCCCTATACAATATATGTTCAGCTCCGCATAGCATGCTCTATCTATATTACATTTTAGTGCTCCCACCGGAGGTTTTTTAAGTTTCTTCTTATTTTTCTATAATTATTTTATTGACTAATCTTATATAATCTTGTTATTGATATTTTTTGTTGCTATTTTTATGCGTATAGTTTGTTCTGTTTTGTTTCTATTGTTAAGCATATCTTCTTTTTATTGTATTTATCTTATATTATTTTTATATATATTTTTTAGTGAAATTACAAAGAAGGATACAAAATCTGCAACGTTGTTTAAACTAAAATAAATAAGGACAAATTAGTAAATTGGGTGGTAATCAATTTTAATATATTAGAAGTCGATGACAAATATTTATCTTGTGTTCTTTATTTATAATTATCAAGGATTGATATATTTTTGTCATTGTTTTTATGTATCAATGTCAAACATCTATTTTATCCATGAGTATTATTAAAAAAAATGTGAACATTAATATATGATTAGAAATATTGGCCCCAGTAAAAATTATAAAAAAGTAGAGCATGCGTAATAATATATCATTATAAATATAGGTCTGCAGAGAGATTATAAAAATTAGACACACATATTAATATATGATTAGAAATATAGGTTAGTGTTTTTTTAAAAAAGAAAAAGAAATAGGCACGCATATTATTAGATGACTAGAACTTCGACCCGTGCGGTGCACAAGTCTAATTAGCCTAATACGTAAGAAATAAAAAAATTGTAATATTAAAAGGTATTTTAAAAAAAATATTGTAAGCAAAGGATGTGAGTTTGACTCCCACTGTGGACAAATTTAATTTTTTTTAAAAATTTAAAACTACAATAAAAAGAGAGGGAAAATGAGCGGGAAAAAGATTAGGTTTAGGGTTCGCGTATCGGAATAAACTTAGAATATATAAGAGGAGATTATAAATGCATTTAATATTAGGATGACAAAATTACACTACAGGTCCTTTATCTTATTTTTTTGTAACATTTTGGTCCACTGTAGACAAATTAACTTTTTTAAATATAAAACTACAATAAAAAGAGAGGGAAAATGATTAGGTTTAAGGTTAGCTTATCGGAATAAGCTTAGAATATAAGAGGTATGCAAAGGATGCGGGTTCGATTCCCACTGTAGACAAATTAATTTTTTTTTAATATAAAACTGCAATAAAAAGGGAGGGAAAATGATTAGGTTTAAGGTTAACTTATTGGAATAAGCTTAGAATATAAGAGATAAGCAAAGGATGCGGGTTCGATTTCCACTGTAGATAAATTAATTTTTTTAAATATAAAATTGCAATAAAAAGGGAGGGAAAATGATTAGGTTTAGGGTTAGCTTATCGGAATAAGCTTAGAATATAAGAGATAAGAGATATGAGAAGATTATAAATGCATTTAATATTAGGTTAACATATTAGGATTTTTAATTTCAATCACAATTAAAGCACATGTTCTAGTGGTTAAAAAACATTATTATAAGCAAAGGATGCAGGTTCGATTCCCATTGTAGACAAATTAATTTTTTTAAATATAAAATTGCAATAAAAAGGGAGAGAAAATGATCAGGTTTAGGGTTAGCTTATCGGAATAAGCTTAGAATATAAGAGATTAGAAATACAGATTATAAAAAAAGTAAACACACATATTAATATATGATTAGAGATTATAAAAAAATCGGCACGCATATTATTAGATGATTAGAAATACAGATTCCCGTATAAATTACTACTATAAAAAAAAAGAAAAAGGCATGCATCTTAATATATGATTAGAAATATAAGTCTCATAGAAATTATAAGAAAAATATACACTTGTATTAATATATATATATATATATATATATATATATATATATATATATATATATATATATATATATATATATATATATATATATATATATATATATATATATATATATATATATATATATGAGGAGAAATATATGTCTCAAAATATAGGTTCCACAAAAATAATTAAAAGAACAAAATGGCCTTATTTTGGCCAAGTGTCCATTTATTAGGAGGGCTAATGTGTATCTTTCTATAGTATTTTTTTTCTTAACTAATCTAGTGATTAGAAATTACACCTTTAAAATGAATAAGTGGGATAATTGAGGTTTGAACTCCGACCCCTAGCATATATGATGGAGGCTCTGCAAATGCAAAGAATCGCAACCAACTAATAAAGTGATAAGTTATCGTTCTCCACGAGAATTTAGAAAGTAAAGTTGTTTTGCATTCGTTTTGTTTGTTTGAGAGAGTTTTGCGTTAAAATAAATAACAATAAAGTAATGGACGAGAAATTAAAGAGCAATAAATAAAAAGGTGTGCAAGTAGATGCACAAGGTGGTTAAGTGTTTCGAATCCCTCCCTTACTACTGCTTGGTAAGTGGCGTTATAATATACCTCATTACTAGTTATAAGCTACCAGATTAATTTCCATCAAAATAAGCCTAGTATTACTATACTTATTTATATTGCAATCTGACTTAGGTCGAACCAATTAAGCGTTGATAGGTTTAGCTTTCGTTATTTCGTATCATTACCTTTAACGGGTTCAACCTATAAAGAGTGCGTCCTAACCTTTAAAAGTTCAGAATTTAACAAGTTCTCTACCCCCACTCGATTTCCTAATATCATTGCAGAATTTAACTACGTGTGATTCTTAATTCTGCCGCTGTACCGTCAGATACTGAATTTAATGGTCTCATATTGGTAGGATGAAATGTATTTTGGTCTGACCTATTAATTATGTTGTCACGGGATCAGCTAATTTCCTCTAGGTTCATTAACTTAATGTGATCAATATTAAGAATGAATAATTAAAACAAAGACAAATATAGAAAATAACTTAATAACAATTGAGCATAAACTTTATCGAACAAGTAGGGTTACATGTCTCAAGCATTCATAAGGGAGTTCATCTACTCGACCTAACCTAGTAAAAATAAATTACAAAGACAATAAAAGAAAATAACTTTATTGGCCTTGGAGTTCATTGGCCCTCCTTGCCTCCTCCTTATAGTTCTCCTAACTCTAGAGTGAATATTGAATAGCTCTCGATATTTCTGAATGAATAATAGTGAAGGAGGAGGGTTCTATTTATAGTTTTCCAGCTGGATTTGAGCTTTTTCTGCGCACCCATCGTATCCATCGTAACCACGATAGCATGTAATTTTGCCTCATCGTGGCCACGATGGATCATATCATGGTACGATGGAAGATTTGATCAGGATTTTCTATTTTTCTTCAACCGTCGTTCATCGTGCCACGATGGTATGTCATCGTGGTACGATGGAAAGATTTATTGCAGATTTTCTTCAATTTAAACCGCCTTCTCATCGTGTCGCGTTGGATCTCATCGTAAGTACGATGGTGTGCGCTATTTTTGACGTTTTTGCCCTTTTTTTATGTTTTTTCCACTTTTCTTACTTCTAGGCCAAATAACTTCACTTTTCCATATATTTGCTTGCTTTTGGGCTTCAATTGCTATTAAAACTACCCTAAATTACTATTAAAAACATCATATAATTGATTGTCATCAATATATAATGCAATGTCTTGCCAACTGAGCTAAGCTCACGGGGACGAGGACAATTATTATTTATTTATTGTGTAAAATGCCAACTACCACCCTGAAATATTAAAATTCGTCAAATACCCTATGAAATTGTAAAACGTCAATCAAATTGGCCTCTGCTTCGTTTGTTACGTCTATGTTGAGACTTCAAAAGCACATTGTTTGAACATTCAACCTCCTAGCATCACCAGAATCATCATTATCATTGCTTTCAAAATCAGAACCAAGAGATTCTAACCACCCAATAGACCAATCTGAGTCATCAGATTCATAACCAGACAAGAAACATCAATCACCACAATCATACTCTTTATCAATTCTTGTCTCATCCATATTTTCCTCGTCAAAATAGACAGAGTAAACGGAGCAGAGGACAATTTGATTGACGTTTTACAATTTTAAGGGGGTATTTGCCTATTTCCAAATTTCAAGGATATTTGACATTTTATTCTTTATTTATTACTAGATATTTCATGTAACGACCCAAATTTATTATTCACTACGTAAGTGTTTAATTATTTGGTGACGTGGTTTTTAAGTAAGATAGTAACTTTAAGTTATTAATCGAGAGTTTTAGTTAACGCGCGAGTTAGTGAGAGTTAACACGAGTTGGGCCAAGTTAGTGGGCTTGAGGCCCAATGGGCCTTGTCTCATGAGAGGGGGGCGCTATTTATAGCCCATTAGAGAGAGAAAGTCTCATTTTCTCAACAATTGTGAAGGAGGAAGTGAGAAGGGAGAGCTCAAGAGCTAGGGCAAGAGGAAGTGAAGGGATTCAAGAGCAAATCTTCGAGTTTTTCTTCGAATAAGGTAAGAGAGTAGATTTCATATTCGTGGGTGATACGAGGAAGGGGAGAATGTCGATTTCTCCTCACCCGAACTTCCTCCACCCCATTTTCGTTTTAGTTTTGAATGGATTTTCTTAATGGAAATTGATTCTAAGGTTCATAACATGCTTAATATGCTTTTAACATGATGTATGAACAAATTTAATGGTTAAAAACGGAATTATAGATGATTAAACTCAAGAACATTGTGTTTTTGTGAGTTTTGAGTAAAAGTATTAAATCTTTACTTTTTCGATGTATTTGATGTAGATCTGAGAATCAATCCGTCCTTTTATGTTTATATATATGTTATGTACATGAAAATAAACTTATTTGGGATTTATAACATGAAAAATGGGATTTTTGGGTGATTTGGTGTGAAAAACACGAAGTTTGAACATTGCTGTCAGAAGGCCGTCGCTAAGCCTTCGCTTAGTGAACAGGTGGTGAATCCTGCTATCCTGAGGCCCTCGCTGAGCGACCAGAGGCCCTCGCTGAGCGACCAGCTTGCTGTCGCTCGCAAGAAGCTGTCCATGTACTGACCTTGCTCGCCATCCCTCGCTAAGCCGTCGCTGAGCGACCAGTACTGTGCAGAACATATTTTGTTGATGTTTTAAAGTGCAATTAGGCTCTTGTAACATGGATTTAAGGTATCCTAACATGCAATTAGGTGTTTATAACCATGATTAATTGTATTGTGATGAATTGTTGATTATATTTGTGGAATATGATTGTTTTTGATTGTGTTGATGATGTTTGTTTAAATATCAAAGAAGTATATTAAGGTGTTAATCAACTTAATAAAGAAGGATATTAGAGTATGTTATTCTAATAAAGAAGTATATCGAATTATGTTATTCGATAAAGACGTATATTAAGGTATAGTGTTATCTTAATAAAGACGAAATGTCGGATAGTGTTCCACATTATAAATGACGAGCAAAATGCTAATTGTGTGAGTGTGAATTCATGAATTACATACATGCATTCATGAATTGTTGATGTATATTGGATATTCCAATAAAGACGGATATCGGATTATATTTATCCGATAAAGACGAATATTAGAGGTGAGATACTCTAATAAAGACGATGGTACCACATGCATTAGATATGTCTAGGGAACATAGCATGAAGATTGTGGCATTAGATTGCATTAGGATATGTGTACATTATTTGATATTTGATATGTGACACATATGTTGCATTTATGTGATAATTGTTATGTGACACATATTTTGCTAAGTGTGCTTATTGATATTCGATGAAGTGATGTTTGATTTTAATGATCTAGAACTTATAATTGAATGATAGATGATGATGTATATGTATAATGTATGATTATGCATGAGTTAGAATATGCATGATTTGTAATGAAGTGTTTAAGTACCATTTACTTACACTTGGATATTATTTGAGTATGACTTCTAACTCTCTTTTATGTGTTATGTGCTGGACCGTTGGGGGTCCAGATTTTACAGGATATGTGTGTTTCGTTGTTCGAGTCTTTGGTGAAGCTCCGCTCTGATTGTGACACGGGAAAGGGTTGTATTTAGTATATAGAGTCTTCATGACTATTTGTATTTACTTTGGAAAATGTATCTTTATAAAGAAAATTTATTTTGTATAAACTAGCATTTTACTAATTAACTACATTAGTATTGTATTGGTTGAAGAGTGTAATGCTCGAACCATGACTTTTATAATAACAAACTTTGATTTTCCGCCGCGTATTTTGAAAAAGATTTATCTTGGTAGAATTTTATTAAATAATGGGTTTGGGTGTTACATTTCACCCGTGCGATGCACGGGTGAATATTGTGGATTTTGTGGTAGCAACACATTTTTTATTTGATTGAATAATACATATATAAACCTACATAATATATCCAATACACTGATGTGAATAAATAATAGCAAAAGGGAAACCAATTATGAATATACAAACAATTAATAGACAAACATGATATGGAGAAAAATCAACAGTTTAAATCCATATTATACTTTTCAAAGAGTAGTGTATCAACAACAATGAGATGATGAATAGAGAAGAGATGAAATTAAATAAATACAAAAAAAAAAAAACACAACTTGAGTTTTTCCAAGACAATTTGAAAATGCACGAAAAAGAAATAAAATAGAATAAGCTACCTATGAATTCAAACAAAATGTTAAATAGGTTAATTGTTCTTCAAAAAGGAATAGTCTCCTTTATAACATAATATTAAATAAATTTAATTTCTCAAAGTATCATAAGAGAAGTAATAATCTATAAAAAATTTAACTAAACATCAAGTGATTCATTTGATTCACAACTTATTATATTGTTCCAATTTATCCCTGAAAATTCTTCTTTTTTTCATCTTAACCTTCTTCATAACTCATTGTGAATTCCAAAACAGTTGAAGTGACCCACCATCTATTAAGTGATAAAATAATGAAATTGAAAGAAATAAATTACTCTCATTTGTAGTTAGACAACTTATAAGACACTTAGAAATAATGTACTCAGTAACTTGTAGCAGTTACCTCCCTTTTTTGCACCAGTAGCAGTTGTCAACTCCTTACACTTAGCTGAAACGCTCCAAAAGTTCTGCATTATGCAGAAAAAAAATCTACAAAAAAAAACAGTCTCCAATGCAAAAACTTTGTTTTTTCAAACAAAGCATCCATGTTAAAATAAACAAATACATCGAAAACCACAAATTTATCAAAAAGAAGAAATAACTCAAAATTACAAATTAATCACTAAATAAAATACATATCCGATCTAAGACTTAGGAAGTTTTCCCAATGCAATGTTTAAATTATGGTGCGAGTAATCCAACACTAAATCCACGAATTTATAGAACACCAATTGAACTATATTAGGGAGGGATCAAATTACATCGGTGTAACATTTGAGTAATGTTACACCGCTCAATAACGCTTCAACAAATACAAATTGGACTGGGCAATGGGCTTAAGGAAATATCCATTAAGCCCAATTAGAATAAGAAGGATAATAGGCCCAAATCGAGTAAACCCTAAATACCCAATAGGCGAGAAGAAGCCAGGGCGTGACCAATAGCAACGAGGCAACGCCAAGAAAGGTAGATTATGTACTGTTATAAATATCTTCTCCTTCCCTATGTCAACTGCCAGCTTAATGAAGAAGAAATCGACCTCCCATAACCGCCATAACTTGGAGACCAAGGTTATCATTCCTATCCTCACGCTACATCACCGAAGAAGATGCTAAGGACCGGATTTCTAGGAATCTTAGCTTGGAGAAGAAGACTGAGCGTTCTATAAATAGCTACACACTTTCATTTGTAAAGGATCGAATTCTGACTTATAAAACTCTCAGGGTTGTTGGGATTGAACTAAGGTGTAATCAACATCATTTCATCAATAATATAACCCTCTTAGAGTTTTTACCAGAACATTTTGGCGCCCACCGTGGGGCTGCGGTAAAAACATTTGTCCCAGCCTACCACATCAAACTAGACAAAAATTAAACATCTCCACATGGCTGGAGAACACGGAAATAACGATAATTCTAGTGCCAACACTTTGCAAGCCGCCGTCGTGGAAATTCGGCGTCTACAAACTCAGATTGCGGCCATTGAGGCTGAAAGGGCACATGAGAAAGAAAAAGCAAAGATGATTTCAGAAGAGGAGGAAGGAGAGAGTGCCATATGGGATACTCAAGTCTTAGAAGCAATAAAGGTTCCTCACCTTCCTTCCTTTGATGGAAAAACGGATCCTTGGGAGCATTTAATGGCGATAGGAACACAAACTGCCATAATTAACGCTCCGGAACACTTAAAATGTAAACTACTAGCCGGTACCTTCAAAGACGTAGCCTTGCACTGGTATATGAACCTTCCAAGAAATTCAATAGAAAGTTACGCCGATTTTCACAAAAAGTTCATCCACCAATTCGCTGGATCGAAACACGTGAAAGTCACGTCAACTAGCCTTTTTTCCATTCGCCAAAACCATAGCGAATCGTTACGCAACTATCTCGCCAGATTCAGCGAGGCCACCATTAAGGTTTCAAATCCCAATCAAGAAATGTTCGTAGCGGCTTTCCACAATGGACTGAGGGCAGGGCATTTCAACGAATCCCTGGCCCAAAAACCAGCATCGTCAATGCAGGAGGTAAACAAGAGAGCGGAGTGTTACATAAAGGGCGAGGAAAGCAACGCCGAGACGAGGCAAAGAGACGCCAAGGAGAAAGAATATGTGAGTCGTACTACGAAAGCGCCTGATCACCAGCGACAAAAGGCTGGAGGTCACCAAGGAGACTCATGACAAAGGCTCCATGGTAAGCCTTATCATCCACCACCAAGGGGAGAGTTCAGAAACCATCCCACCAGGGGAGAATTTACACCGTTAAATACTTCCAAGGCCTACGTGTTAGAGGAAATTCTTACCAGCGGGCTAGCAAATCTTCCCGCCAAGAGAAGCACCATCATCCCCATGGGGCTCGACGACAACGCTTGGTGCTCCTACCACAGATGCAGAGGTCATTCTACGGAGAATTGTTTCCGCCTGAGAGATCTGATCGAGGAATTGATTAAAAGCGGCCATCTCCGGAAGTTCATTGAAGACGCCGCACAGGGGCGAGTCGTCGTACCTAAAATTCCCAGGCAAGAGCCACGGAATACGCCTGGGCCGGGTAAGGAACCTCCCAAAGGAAGGATCTCCGTGAATACAATAGCGGGGGGATTCTCAGGAGGAGGCGAATCAAGCTCGGCGAGGAAGCGATATGTGCGCCGCGCAATCTCTGAGATATACCTCGTCAGACAACCACAATCACGCGCCATCCCGGATTTGGCATTCACAGCAAAGGATGGTCTAGTGGCCAAACGGGCACGTTCCGTGCCCGTTTGTGTGGTCCATATTTTCTATTTTGCTAACATATATTTAAACCGTAAACAATGATTTTAATAAAAATGTGATTTTTATTCAATTCAATTTTTGCATACTTTTAGTTTCCATTTAAATAAAAAAATGTATTTTATGTGCATTGATCGACATAATAGGTAAATAAACACCTTGATGGATTTAGAAGTACTCTCTCTGTCTCAAAAACGATTGAGAAAGGCTAAGAGAACGCGTCAGTACACCACATCCTGAAACCGTTCTCATAGCCTATGTCAACGTTTTTTTTTTTTTGCAAGGTTATCAAAACCGGACCGGACCGGTCGGACCGTGAACCGGTCATGAAAACGGTTCGGTTTTGAGCAAAAAACGGATAGGAAACCGACCGACAAAAAAACGCGTGAACCGGGGTCGAACCGGGTTGAACCGGCCGGGTGGTTCAAGCGGTTTTGCAGTTTTTTTTTTTTTTAAAAAAAAAGGGCAAAACAAGTCCAAATCCTGAACTGCGATGTAAAGAGAGTCCTGATCGACTCAGGAAGCTCAGCAGATATTATGTATTGGGAGGCCTTTAAGGCCATGCAATTAGCCGAAGAACAGTTACAACCATACGCCGGAACTTTGGTTGGATTTTCCGGGGAACAGGTAGACGTGATGGGCTACGCCTCATTACTCACTACCTTTGGAGAGGGGAATAACGCCAAGACTATCAAGGTGCGATATTTGGTAGTCAAGACTCCATTCACCTCCTACAACATTATCATAGGAAGACCAGCTTTCAACACTTTGGGCGCGGCTATGTCCACCCTATACCTAGCGATTAAATACCCCCTAGATAATGGAGAAGTAGGAACGGTTAGAAGCGATCAAATACTCGCCAAAAAGTGCTACGAATCCAGTTTGAAGATAAGACATAGAACTTCCAATTCAAGTGTAGTATCTGGGGGAAGACAAGCCATAATTCTTGGTGGCATAAATATCATCGAGAATTCAAATATGGATCCCAGAGAAGAATTCCAAGACAGGAGAGTAAGTCCCATAGAGGACTTGGAGCAAGTTCAAATTGGCGAACACCCACACCAGACAACCAGTTTAGGGACAGCGTTATCACTCCAAGAGAGAGAGGAAATTATCAAGATCCTCAAAGATAACGCTGACCTATTTGCGTGTAAGCCTTCAGACATGCCAGGAATAGATGAAGGGGTGATTACCCACAAGCTATCAATATCGCCCAGCACTAAACCAATCTCTCAAAGAAAGAGAAAGGTAGGAGAAGAAAGGCGAGCTGCGATAGCCGAAGAAGTAGAGAAGCTAAAGGAAGCTGGATTCATTGAAGAAATAAAATACCCGTCATGGTTAGCAAATGTTGTCGTGGTGAAAAAGGCCAACGGAAAATGGAGGATGTGCGTAGATTTTACGGATTTGAATAAGGCGTGTCCCAAAGATCCATATCTGTTGCCCAACATTGATAGGTTGATAGATGGCGCCTCTGGATGCAAGATGCTGAGCTTCATGGACGCCTATTCCGGATACAATCAAATAAAGATGAATCCCGCAGACGCCCGCCACACAGCCTTCATGTCTAACACTTGCAATTACTTTTACAATGTTATGCCTTTTGGGCTGAAAAATGCAGGAGCAACATATCAAAGGCTGATGGACAGGGTATTCTCTGAACAAATAGGAAAGAACTTGGAGGTGTACATAGATGACATGGTAGTAAAAACTTCCGAAGAGAACCAGCATGGCGAGGATCTTTTAGACATCCTGAAGTCAGTAAGAAAGTACAACATGAGGTTAAATCCAGCAAAATGTTCCTTCGGAGTACAAGCAGGAAAATTCCTAGGTTTCATGCTCACCAACAGAGGGATAGAAGCCAACCCTGAAAAATGTCAAGCCATAATAGACATGAGAAGTCCTACTTCCGTAAAAGAGGTTCAGACACTGACAGGTAGAATAGCGGCGTTATCCAGGTTCCTGTCATGTGCAGGCGAGAAAGGTTTCCATTTCTTCGCATCTCTGAAGAAAAACGAGAGATTTTCATGGACACCCCAATGCGAGGAGGCTTTCAAACAACTAAAGGAATTCTTGGCATCTCCTCCCATCTTGACGCGTCCATTACCAGGCAATACTCTTTACCTTTATCTTGCAGTTTCTGATAGAGCCTTAAGTTCAGCACTAGTCCAAGAGGTAGAGGGCGAGGAAAAACCCATATACTTTGTAAGTAGAACCCTTAGAGGAGCGGAGATAAGATACCAAAGGATCGAGAGGCTATCTCTCGCGGTAGTCGTCACGGCCAGGAAGTTAAGACAGTACTTTCAAAGCCACAAAGTAGTCGTTAGGACAGATTACCCTATTAAGAATGTCCTTAGAAAGCCAGACTTAGCGGGAAGAATGGTAGCATGGTCCGTTGAGTTGTTAGAATTTGACATCACCTTCTCACCTAGAGGGGCCATCAAGTCTCAGAGGTTAGCCGACTTTGTGTTGGAAATGTCTACCCCGCCAATAACTTTAAAAACCTCGCCTTGGACCCTATCGGTTGACGGAGCATCCAACGTAAGGGGAAGTGGGGCTGGAATAGTATTAGAGGGGCCAGATGGCGTTATGATAGAATAATCATTACGTTTCGCCTTTAAAGCTAGCAACAATCAAGCCGAATACGAAGCTTTGATAGCAGGAATGAAGCTAGCGAAGGATATAGAAGTCAAGGATCTGAAAGCCATGAGCGATTCCCAACTGGTTACCAACCAAGTATCAGGGAAATTTCAGACGAAGGAGCCACAGTTAATCAAGTATGTGGAAGGGGTACAAAATCTAGCTAAATACTTCGACTCTTTTGAGTTAGTTTATGTTCCGTGTGAGCAAAACATGAGAGCAGATTTATTGTCAAAATTGGCGAGCACGAAAAAGCCAGGAAGTCATAGAACTGTTATCCAAGAAACCATCAAAACCCCCAGCATTAGCGGAGAGGATCTGATGATGGTAATAGAAGAGGAAGATTGGAGGCCGCCTATAATCCGGTACCTCCAAAAGGACGAACTCCCCAAAGAAAAAGAAAAAGCATTTAAATTAAAGAAGACGGCGGCATGGTACTCCATGGTTGGGGATAAGCTATACAAAAGAGGATTCGCTTCCCCCCTCCTTCTGTGTGTTAGCAAGGAGGAAGCAAAACACATTATGTCTGAAGTGCATGAAGGTTCGTGCGGCAGCCATATTGGTTCAAGAGCTTTGGCAGGAAAGATATTAAGAGCGGGTTTTTACTGGCCAGATATACATGATGATACTGCTATGTATGTAAGGAACTACGATAAATGTCAGCGACATGCTAATCTACATCACGTACCAGGAGAGCCACTGAAGTCAGTGTTATCCCCATGGCCTTTTTTCATGTGGGGCGTGGACATCGTTGGTCCATTTCCAGTTGGTTACAAACAAGCACGATGGATCATCGTCGTCGTGGATTACTTTACAAAGTGGATAGAAGCAGAGCCAGTGTCCAGTATTTCGGCGGAACAGGTTAAAATCTTTTATTGGAAGAAAATCATTTGCAGGTTCGGATTGCCCAAGTATATTGTATCGGATAACGGCACCCAGTTCGCCAGTGAAAGAGTCGTAGAGTTCTGTCAAAGCAAAGGAATCCAAAATACCTTCATATCGGTTGAGCATCCTCAAGTTAACGGACAAGCGGAATCAGCTAATAAGGTTATATTAAGGGCATTGAAAAGGAGGTTAGCTAGCAAAGGCGAGGCCTGGGTAGCCCACATCTTGCCTATTCTTTGGTCATATCACACTACCCCCCAATCATCAACAGGAGAAGCACCATTCACAATGGTCTATGGTTCAGATGCAATGATCCCTGTCGAGATAGATCCTCCTAGTTGGCGCAGAGAAACCATAACGCAAGAAGAAAACAATAGAGCCTTGGAGGAGAATCTAGACATGATTGAAGAGAAGAGGGAAAGAGCACATTTCAGGGAATTCGCCATAAAGCAAAGAGCAGCTAGGCGTTACAATTCCAGAGTTAGACAAAGAAAGTTTCAAGAAGGCGATTTAGTCTTGAAAAGACCCATGGGAAGAGACAAAGGGGGAAAATTCGCTGCAAACTGGGAAGGTCCCTTTCGCGTGCAAGAAGCCTTCGAGGGAGGAGCATATCGTTTAGAAACAATGGAAGGAAAGGTTCTGCCCAGAACTTAGAATGTAGCAAACTTGAAGTTCTACTACAGTTAGCCATTGGAGCGTCACACCATTGATGATAAAGCGAAGTAAACTCTAGTCTTTTTTAGCACTATTTAAAATTCTGATGTACTAGAATTAGTTCCATCAATAAATAAAAACAATGAGACACTCTTTTCTCCCGTGAAAGCAGGAGTTTTTATTGAGGCTCATTGAATTTCAAAATATCACAAGTAGTTTTTCGTAACCAATGTGCATGTCTAATTTCATGGTCAGAATATCTGAGCCAAAAAAGATTAACCACACACATTCAAAAAAATAAAAAAATAAAAAAAAATAAAAAAAAATAAAAAAAGAAAAAAGAAAAATGGTTATCTCGAAGTTGAGCTCTGAATCTTAATAAAGATCAACTCAGATGTGAGCGTTGAACCATAAAAAAGAAAAATGGTTATCTCGAAGTTGAGCTCTGAATCTTAATAAAGATCAACTCAGATGTGAGCGCTGAACCATAAAAAAGAAAAATGGTTATCTCGAAGTTGAGCTCTGAATCTTAACAAAGATCAACTCAGATGTGAGCTCTGAACCATAAGTTATTAAAGGCGAGGAAGACAAAGTCAAATCTTTTGCAACGCCAGCAGAAAAATTCTACATGCAGCAAAATAAGGCGACGTATCATATTAGTTACAATCGCCAAAAGGCAACAGGTATAAAGTTATTCACAAATGATTCATAATTATATTTAGAGTCAAAGACATCGCAGGTGCAGGTTGAAAAGTTTCAAAGGCGAGAATGATAGAAGGCGTTACCTCACAACGTAGTATGAAGCTTATCCGCAATATTATGAAGACAGGAAAGTAAATAAGTAAAGAAGTTAATAAAGACCCTATGAAGGGCAAGGTGTTCAAGCCACAAAAGGGCGTACAAATTAACTACAAAAGCCACAAGGGCATGACAAATTCGTTACAACAAAAGAAGAAGAAGCATTCATTCAGGAGGAGTATAAGGGACGAGCTTCCCATCAATAATCTGGTTCATCGCATCAACCTTGCTTAGGCGCCCAGCATCTAAATCCGGAAATAGCAACCTAACTTGCTCCAGAGCAAAGGAGAAACCTTCATCATACTGGTTGGCGGCATAGAGTTGAAGCTCGGCAACGTCAGTCTCCAACCTGGCCTTTTCATCGCCCAAGGTTCCCGCAGAGAATACCGCCTCATCCCGCTCCTTGGATAGCTTTGAAATCTTCTCATCCTGAGCAGCAGTATTTTCCTTGAGCTTGGTCTCGGAAGCGGCATAGCTCTCCTTGACCTTGGCCAGTTTTTCTTCATACTCCTTCTTCAGCCTCTCTGCCTCGCCCTCTTGGTCGTTTTTCATCTTTTGGATATCCTCCTCCAACTTTGTCTTGGTCTCAGAATATCTCTTCTCGATATCAGCAAGATTATCATCAAATGTCTTCACCTTTCGCCTTGCTTCCAGAACTTCCTGCTCCTGGCGATTTGACAGTAAATAGTTGAGAAGAGTACCCTTGACTTCATACTCCAGAGCTTTCTTTCTCAAATCCTCCGTTGAAGTGTTGGTGAAGCGAGTCATGTCACATACCAATGGTCACTCCCCTCTCGATAAATTCGAAAGGATCAAAACAGCTCCAGGAGAGGGGAGCAGCAGTAGCGGCGTCACCACTAGGGAGCTGAGAAGAGCTAGAAGCCACGCCCTTATCTTTGGCAACACCTCCAGCAGATTGAGAAATATCCGTGACCTTTTGCTTTTTGGCAGGAGGCGGGGCGGCGACCTCGTTCTCCGGTACCTCAGCAGCAGGATTCTCTTTCCCAGGGATGGCAATGTGGATCCGCCCATCATGTTTCTTTTTACTCCGCCCCTCCTTTGAAACAGCTTCCTCCACTTGTAGCTGTTTCAAGGGGTCGTCAACAGCAACGGCAGGGTTGGCCTTCTGCTGACGAGCTTTAGCCAGGAATGCTAACCTCTCCTCATTTGAGATAGTCCTCATCCTCTCTACAAAAACAAGGAAGGCAAAAAGAACAAATTAGCAATAACGCGAAATAAATATTAAACAAAAGAAGGGAATAAAAATTTATCACTTACGTAAGTACTCTTCCAGAGCTTCACTATTACCCTCATACTTAAGAATCTCAGCGGAATCCATGAGGGCATAAGAATCAAGAAAATTGACCGTGTCTTTCTCAAAGTCACTCAAGGTCTCAAAGATGGTTCCCTTGATAAGTCTAGGGTTATCAGTCTAGTAGAAGGGAAACAGAGGATCGTCAACCTCGTCATACATCAAGTCCGGGAGTTGCTCGCCACAGCGAACCCGAAGGAAGGAATCCTTAAAGTTTTTAAAGTTAGAGGCGTATAAACTGAGGAGACGACGGTTAGGTTGACTGCTAAGGGAAACTAGAGATTGAGTTTTTAAATTCTTTATTTGGTAAAAGGAAAAGAAGATGCCAATTGAGGGCTCTAGGTTAAAACCTAAACACATCACCTCAAAGGCTTTAATGAAGGCCCAGCTATTAGGATGAAGTTGGGTGGGGGCGACATTAAGAACCTTCAACATCTCCGCCTCGAAGGTAGTAAAGGGTAACCAGATGTTGAGAGGCTGGATTACATTGGTATAAAGATAGAAATAGTCCGGCGGGGTGTTATTTCTAGTGAATACGAACTCGTTCTCTCCGACGGGTTCGGTTATGATAGAGTCTTCATGAGAGGGATCAGAGAGTTTGACGACTTTCCTAAAGCTTCTCACCATTTCCGTACTGGTATACTTTGAGGAGACTTCCATGGTGACGGGAGTATAACCAGCACCGACCAAATCACGACAAGGGTTCTTCCGCTTTCCTGTGAAAGAGGAAGGGGAGATTATGACGCACTCACTGTCATTACTGCTATCACTATCACTATCACTATCATCGTCACTACTACTACTTCCTACATCAAAACCCCACAATTCTGAGTAAAATCCTCGGTGGTTAAGTACGCCGTTAGCCCTAGTGTAATGGGCGCGAACTTGTCGCGCCCACTCAAGATAACCCGGGGAAGAAACAGGCACTTTCCCCTCATTGTCATCTAGTTCCCTCAAAATAACCATTCTATTTTCTAATCAGAGAGATTATTAGGGTTCTTACCTAGGGCAGGATCAAATTAGCGAAAAGAAGTAAGGTATAAAGTAAAATACCTTAAGAAATTGATAAAGCTTGGAGCAAGAAACTGGAAGCGTCCCGACACGAAGCGTTGAACAAAGGCTCGCTGGAGAATTGGAGAAGGGTATGTGATAGGAGATACTAGTTCGCAAGAAGAAATAAGTAAAGGAAATAAGGGACGAAAATACTACTTATAAAGGGTTAACCCTTTCGTTTGATCGAAGTTCAAAAGTTGGAGCAGGTAGCATCGCACGCGTCGTCGGATCATATACGTGTCAAAAGCGAGTATCTCGAGAATAAATTTTGGAAGATTTATCATCAAACAGTTATCGACAACGCCTAAAGGCGAAGTTGAATTCGCCTAATTACTACCTCGAGGTACACGACGCCTCAGAAATGACCACGCGAAAAATACGAACCTTGCCTTTTAAGGCGTAACAAAAGTTAAAAAGGGCAACGCCCAAAAGAAAGAATTCAAGATCAAGAGGAAAGCAAAACACAGGAACAATAAACTCAGTCCTAGACTGGAAAAGAAATCTTTATTAATTTTGAAAAGTAAAAGTACAATAATGGAAAGCAAAGTTACAAAGGAAGATAAAAAGGCTAATCCTAGATCCTATCAATCAGATTTTGAATCCTTCTGCGCAGGCTCAGGAAGCGTCATCTTGGATTCCACGGTAATCCGGGATCCATCTTCTTCACCCGATGAAGAAGCACGAGAAGAAAGCTCGGGAGGAACGTATGTCTCCAGGAACGAAGCATAATCCCTATCAATGCTATCAGAATCAGAGGTATCAGAAGAGAGAATAATAACCTCCACTTCTTTGACCTCTTTAGACCTTCGGGAACGAGTGGAGTTAGAAGTGGTTACCTCCACCTTTTTCTTCCTTCGCTGAGATTGGGACTTCTCAGCAATGGGTGTTTTGGCATTTTTCCTTTCCATCGTGAGGATTCAGAGCAAGTTGATGAAAATATGAGTTTAGCAGTTGATATTTATAGCCAATTATGCTTAACCCTAGCATCGTTATTAACGGTCGTAATTAATGCTTGGACGGTCATAACCACTTTGGTTTGACTGTCTCGAAAAGCGTCATCTTTATTTTTCCAAGGAGTCAAGGTTTGACCCATTTAAGCTAACGAAGACTGCAAAAGAGGGGCGGTACTATGGAAAAATAAAGAACAGCACATAATGGAAAAGAAATGATTGAAATTCAAATTACTACAAAAGGAATACAACGGAAGCAAAGATACGAAGAGAAAACAACAAAAGTTTCAAATACAGAAACAAACTACAAACACAAAAGGGAAAGGCATAAACGGAAAGGCGAGCAAGCAAAAACTTCATGGCATGGTAGAACTCCCCAGTTCACCGGCATCGGCGACGGTGATACGATGCATTTCCTCCAATGCTCGTTTCACCCTTTTCGCCGTCACCATGTTCTCTTCAATAGGCTTCAAATCTTCTCTCAGCTCGCTCTGCTTGTCCAACAGGTCCATCAGAGAGTGACGCCTGGAAATCAGCTTAGTAACATCGTCCCTAATTTCACCTTGAAGAGCCCTCTTCCTCTTCAAGAGCGGTTTCATTTCTTTATTTAACATCAGCAAGCGGTCATCCACTCTCCGCTCTTCATTAAAGCATATCCCCAGAATCTCCTCTTGCACGCCCATGGTTTCCTTCGTAATCTCAATCTGACTATCAACAGCTTCAGTTACTTCGGAATGGCAATCCTTGACGTTCTCAACAGCAATCACAAAAGAGGCACTATCTTTTAACTCCCTTTCCAGACGTAAGACACTATCGAGAAAGCACTTCTCCTCCTTGGTCAATCTCCAGGAATAGTCATTAAGCTCCTATACGAATTCTGAAAATTCACCGAAATCCTCCATCAAGTCCTCCGTACTTATGGTCAGCATACGCCGGAGTCGCTTGATGACGGGAGAAGCGGGAGATTGACCGCATTCAAAGGGAGGATTTTTGGGAGACATAACTCTGAAAGGAAATCTTAAAGTTGAGCAGGAAAGGGTGAGTTGATCATGTCACCGGATGCTTCATTTATAGATGAAAAATCTCATCGTGGCAGCAGTAAGTGGGAAGACGGTTGATGAATACTGCATAGGAATATAGGAACGTGCGCAAGGAAGTGGGAAGGGACGTGATGAAAATTATTTCGCGCCAAAACACTGAGAGTAAAGATTCGAACCACATTCAAGCACTTCACTCCTTTGGACTTCGTGCTTGGGGGGCTGTGGACTGGGCAATGGGCTTAAGGAAATATCCATTAAGCCCAATTAGAATAAGAAGGATAATAGGCCCAAATCGAGTAAACCCTAAATACCCAATAGGCGAGAAGAAGCCAGGGCGTGACCAATAGCAACGAGGCAACGCCAAGAAAGGTAGATTCTGTACTGTTATAAATATCTTCTCCTTCCCTATGTCAACTGCCAGCTTAATGAAGAAGAAATCGACCTCCCATAACCGCCATAACTTGGAGACCAAGGTTATCATTCCTATCCTCACGCTACATCACCGAAGAAGATGCTAAGGACCGGATTTCTAGGAATCTTAGCTTGGAGAAGAAGACTGAGCGTTCTATAAATAGTTGCACACTTTCATTTGTAAAGGATCGAATTCTGACTTATAAAACTCTCAGGGGTGTTGGGATTGAACTAAGGTGTAATCAACATCATTTCATCAATAATATAACCCCCTTAGAGTTTTTACCAGAACACAAATTTTACAAAATCCACCGTTGGGTTGAAAGCTTATATCGTATAGATCATCTATGTTAAATTTTATAAAAATCTAAAATCGTTTGATATGTTTTTGAGATAGATCAAGATTAACAATATTCAATAAAAATACATAAACCATTAATCTTCATCGGTTTCAATAACATATCAAACGATTTTAGATTTTTATAAAATTTAACATGGATGATGTATACGATATAAGCTTTCAATCCAACGATGGATTTTGTGAAATTTGTATTCGTTAAAGCGTTATTATATATATATATATATATATATATATATATATATATATATATATATATATATATATATATATATATATCAATTAGAAATAAAAAAAAAAGGAGTGGAAAATTCAAATTTAAAAAACTTACATTGGTTGGGATGCAAAAAGAATATCTTTCAGCTATCCAATGTTTCCTGCAAATGCATTGTCTTGTATAGAGAGAAAAAAATGACTTAAAAATATTTTCGAAAGAATTTTGACACAAACAAGTATCAAATTGGTATGTACCTTCTACATATAAATTGTCTCTATTTATATATATATATATATTGTGTCACTTGATGAAGGAACACAACCCTTGAATATTTTCAGGGGTTAATATATAGTTATTTTTCCTCCCTATAATGTTAGCGAGTTTTCTTTTACCCCGTGTAAAAAATACGGTTCCCCCACGTAAATTCGTAATGTCAAGATTCTTCTCTCACTACAAAAAAATTTGTGAATAACGACAGAATGATAGGGGCGGTTTACTAAAACCGTCGTCGCTATTTTGTTTTCATGAGTTTGCGACTGTTCATTCTAAACCGTCGTCGTCATATCTGAATATTACGCGCTACCCTTTTCTTGTTCCCTCTTCTTTTTTTTTGCACTCACAAATTTGGCTTCCATTCACAAATCGTTCGATCCTTCAACAATAAATCATTCTCAGAAATCCTTCATTTCAGAATTGTTCAATCGAGTTTCAGAATCGTTCAACCCTAGTTTCATTTCAACAAAGCTTCGATTCAATTTCTCAGAAATCCTTCATTTCAGCATCATTCAACTTGAATTGTTCAATTGAGTTTCAAAATCGTTCAACCCTAGTTTCAACAAAGCTTCGATTCAGTTTCTCAGAAATCCTTCATTTCAGCATCGTTCAACTTCAGAGTTTAGCATATGATACTTTCTTTTGAGCTTCCATTCACTTTAATTTCACTCCTTAAGTTTAGCAGCGGTAGTACAAAGATAGGACCTCGTAAGAATTCAATGACTTATGCAGAGAAAGGAGTGCTTCATTTTGGGTAAGCTGTTCTTTTTTACCTGACGCTATTGTGCTATTAATTAGTCTGGCTTGATCATGAATAAGGTTTGCTTGCTGCATTTTGGTTTTACAGTACCGAAGTTTTCTGGTTTGGCAGGTTGTGAACATGTTTGTTCTTTCTGATTAATAAATTGAAAAAAGGATAGGATTATTTGAAATAGAAATTGCAAACTGCTTCCTGCTAGAAGAAATAGGATTATCTGAAATACTTAGGCTTAAAATGCTTAGGATTGGTATTTGAAATTTATAAGAGTTAGATATTTCTCTGATAAAGATGTAGCTTTAGAATGAGCCAAAACCAACATTGAATAGGAAAAGGAAACTTCATGTTATGAACAAGCATAGACTAACACATGATTACATCAACCGACATTACTATAAGCTTTTGACGAAAATTAGTAATATGACCAAAATGCTCAAACATGTTTGACTAATTTCCTTCGGTGGCTAATCTCTAATGAGAATAACATCTTTATATGAGAATGATTGGAAAGTGAAAGTGTCGAAATGCAAAGTGAATTGTGAATGAATGTTAAGGACCTTTTTCAACAACTTAGAATAATTCTACTAGATGCAACTGTGTTTAATATTAATATTATCAATCTAGTACTTTTACTTAAACCTTTAATTCCAATCCAATATTCTTGTTCAGATTCACAAAAGCTTGAACTAAGAACACCTTTCTGATAGATACCCTGTTCATAATGTTAGCTACACTTATCCACACATTGTAGTAACTGATCCATGTGTTTGAGTTTCAAGATGGCTTTGTGAATAGCATGGACAATCACCTGAACGAAAAGACAGTTGGAAAGCATCTAACCAATGGTTTTGAGGAGAAATATGCATTCCTCTTGACCAAGGTTTTTGTTTCTCATAACTATTTTTGCACATGAATGTGTGTCGAGTATTGTATCTTCTTTTGGTTTGAAATATTCATATGCTTACATGTAACATCTTTGGTTTCTAATTCATTGCAATCCATTTATATAATTTGTTCTATTCTTAGTTTTCATGCTGGCATTAATTAACTACTATTTTTGTTTCGGTAATGATGAATTTGGATGTCATATCCAAGGTATTCTTATGTTTATGTTCATGGGGCTGATAATTTATATACAGTGTAAATTATATGTTCTTCAATTTGATAGTTTACATGTATCTTGAGTGCAGGCTCAACAGAGGACATTTTTTAGACTATATACTATCTTGAGTGTAAATAATTTGTTCTATTCTAACTTTTCTCTTTTTGGAGTTTTGCAGAGATGTCACTACCGACTTTTCAAAACTTCACAGCCATTACTAGTTTTGAACAACTCCACCGCGTAAGAGCGGTCAACACCAACTCTACTCAACCATTTTGTCATTGCTTAGAAAATTTTTGAATTGGAGTTTCTTAATGATTAATACGTTTTGATGATTTGATTTATGTAGTGGTTTGGGGCAAATTGACTTGTTTTATTATTGTTTATAAATAAGCACTTATTTATGCTATAAGTGCTTAATTAAGTTGTTTAAAAAAAAAAGTTGTTTATCCAATCAAGGCCTTAGTATCCTCTTGTTCCTTCATATCAAGTTCAATCTTAATAACAGGAAAAGCTATAAACTAAAAAAAAAAAAAAAAAAAAAAAAGGAAAGCTATAAGCTAAAAAAAAAACATAATTTTTTTTAATAAAAAAAGGAGTTGCGACGGTTTAAAACCGTCGGTAAATCAAAATTTACACACTGGCGACGGTTCTAAACTGCCGCAAAAGGGTGATATAAATTAGCCAACACCTTCGATTTTGCGACGGTTTAAACGAATTTTGCCACGGTTCTAAATGGACGCTACACGAAATGCGACGGTTTGTGCGGCAGTTCATTAAACCGTCGCTGTATAGTACTACCGACGCTAGGATTCACGACCTTTCATCAACTGTCGTAACATACTCTTGCGACGGTTCAAAACCGCCGCTAACTGCTTGCAGAACCGTCGCAAACTGGCTAATTTCTTGTAGTGTCTTTTACCCTCTTCTTGATCAATTTAGCATGTAACTGTACCAAATAGGTGACTTGACACGCTGAATTGGATTTTTTAATCAATTTTCAATTATATTAATTCCTCTTGGCTTTTTTTTTATATAATTTTTAAAAAAAAACAAAAATAATACAAAAAATATATATTAAAATTCATCTTCATCACCATAATCAGCATAACAATGACTACTTGTGGCATCAGTGTTTCGTTTATTTATAGTTATGGTGGTTGTGGTTATGAAGATGAGTGATAAAGATGAATTTTAATATTATTTTTTGTATTTTTGTATTTTTTTTAAATAAATTATAAAAAAGCTAAATGAAATTCATATAATTGAAAAATAATTAAAACATCCAATTCAATGTGCCACGTCACCAATTTGGTATAGTCACTTGCCAAGATGTTTAATGAGGGGGTAAAAGAAAAGAAAACAGTTAAAAATGAGAAGCCGCTAAGAGGAGCTTCTCAAATAATAGATTTTTTTAAAAAGGAGAGAGAAAACAAATATTAAGAGGTGAAACTTATTTTGTAATAAAAAAATGACAAAACTTATATGCATTTCTTTAGATGCAGTTTTTCCTGTTCCTCTCACAAAAAAGTAGTTATTTATATTTTTTAATTAAAAAAAGAAAAAGAAAATTGGTTTTAAATAAAAATAACTTCCCCCATGTATGTAGCACAGTAAAAACTGTGTATATGGAACTGTACATAAGTTTGGTCCATAAAAAAATTACTTTTACATGTTGTATCCAAACAAACTAAAAATTATTTTAGTGATTCTTATTATAATAAACAAACACATAACAAATTCTACTTTTCTATAAAATTTTTAAAATCTAATCTCTAAATTATTTGACATCAAAATCACTATTTTATTAATCCGTAACAAATGGAGGCTTAACATTTAGGGGAGAATCAATTATTTTTAAGGAGGTAAAACAACACTCGCTATTCGCTAACATTACACAAAAAAAATCTATCATTCATGTAGTGTACTGTATTTCAAATCACCAATATTCAATTAACATTGTTGTAGTCAGGTTTGACGTCTGCAAGGAAAGCACGACGAAATTAACAATGATAAACAAAATCACCATCCCCATAATTAAAAATTACTAATAGATAGCTACTAAGCCATCCATAAGTTAGTTTAAAATTAAAATATATATTGTTATATTAATATGGTACTATTCAGATGAGTACGTTTGATTAAAAAACACATGTAAATTTAAAATAATGTTAAAATTGCGGGGTGGTTGAAATAGGGTTTACTATAAGAGTATAAGTTATATATTTGTATACTAATTTCAAATTTTGATTTTCTAATAAAAAAAATCGAGATGATTCACAACATGACCCGCCAAACCGTCCACGGTTGTCAAAAGAAATGGTCGAGTAACTCAGAGTTTGGAGTTTGATCAAGAATTATTCTCATCAAGAATCAAACTCTGATTTTGCTAAACGATTCATCATAAGTGAAATTTATTAACCACTTGAGCCTAATATTTTGGTTCCCTCTTTGCAATTTTGTCGGGATCATTTTATGCATTTATTGTACTTATAGATAGATAAAATCAAACAATTTACTTCTATAAACTATATATTTTGACTCAAATTACTTAATTGAAATAAGAGTCGTCTGATTTTGGTGATCGGTAGTAGCATGCATCCTCACTTTTTTTTTTCTTTCTAAAGTATGCTACCTTGATATTAAAATTTTTAACTTTTCTAGTTTTACGACCACAATATGACCAGTGATCATAGATACCGATCACACAATCACCATATATATTCATCCTATATCAGCTAATTTTTCAACTATAAATCAAATTTTTTATAATACATAGTCTAAATCTCGATACTCTGTAGTCGCAACCATTACCACGATCGATAATTTTAACACAAATTTATCAAGTTACTATAGGTTGTCTTCAAAAAAAAATAAAAATCAATAGGTTAAGACAGGAAACTGAGTTCACACATTGCAAGAAAGAACAGTTAGCCATTCAAGAAGCAACGAACGTGTTCCATTAAATTATTCTGGTTCACATTAATAATAGTAATAATATGCTAAACAATAAAACAAACACGCAATTATGAAACCAATGACGTTTTAACACATAGATCAAAAAGAAACAGCTAATAAAATAATTAAACGTCAATGTCATTTTATAATAACCACATTTCACATCGCTAAACATTTTTTTATATAAACTTTTTTCATATATAAAGAAAAGACACACACTTCACAATAGCAAAACATCACCATTAATTTCCATAGAGTAGTAACTCTCATTTATTATAGAGATAAAAAAATCATTGAACAAATTAAGAAAATTTACTTTATGATCAATATGGATGAAGCAGATTCAGTTTCAATTTCAGCATATGATGTGATGACAAGTTGGTTTACACCCTCTTGTATATTCTTAGTTGTCAACCTTGTTATTGGCACCATAGCTATTACCTCCCGTTTCGCCGCTCAACGAAAAGGGGACTCGCCACCGCAACTCGTCCGTTCCACGTCGTCGTTTCTTGGACGAGTCACGTCCTTCGGTCTCAGTTGTTGTAAATACAAACCAGCATGCTCAGCAACAACAACAATTCCATTAGAAACTCAGATCGAACCGATTGATAGTTGTGACGTGCCTCAGTTCGATCGGGCCGTACCATCTACCATGTTGGACCGAGTCAAGTCAAATGACATGGGCCTTTCTAAAACAGAAATTAATAAAGGCCCAGATGACTTGACCCGGAATCCTCTGCCTAGAGCTCCGTCGTTCTTGGAACGGTTGATGTCAGGGAATTTTCGTCGATTGGATTCGATAAAGGAGGAGAAGCAACCAAAATCCGAAGTGGAACTGGAATCTGAGGGGGAGGATGTGTTGAGAGAAAGGGTAGAAGAGGAAGAAGTGGATGCAAAGGCTGATGATTTTATAAAAAGGTTTAAGCAGCAACTAAGAATGGAAAGACTTGATTCCATTCTACGTTATAGGGATATACTTAATAGACACTGATGAGAATATAACATGTCTAAGAGAGAACAAAAATATAAGTCTAGTTTGGTTGGAAAAGGAAGCAGAACGTGTTTTTCCATTAATCCCTTTAGTTTATTCACCATAAGTTGCAATGGCAAACCACATAAGAAATGAGTTGGCCTAGCTAGTTTGTTGTTTGTAAAAAAATGGTATATTGCGTTTTGTTCTGCAGGTTGATAAAACTTATGTTGCTAGTTTTTTTAGTTTAGTTGTATTGAGATGTTGAATAGTTTTGGAACTGATTATGGTTCACACTTATCATACATTTAATTGCGTTTGATTATATTCGTAAATTAATTTTAGTTGTTTTGGTTTTAAGTTGTTAACACCCAAAATAAATTTAAGTTTTAGTTTTGATCAAGTTCACTCGAAAAGAAAACCTAACCGGAGTATTAGCTGACAAGTAGAAGCATTAGGACAAGGAAATAGACCATAACATAAAAACTTTGTAGTTAAGTGTGTATGAGTTGTAATTATGAGATGGATGATCTTCTGAAAAGTTTCTGATAAAGTATGGAAGTAAGAACAATCAATATTTTGAGATTGTGTGTTTCGAGTGCTTGTCATATGGATGAAATTCGACACTTGTTGCAAAATGCTAGTTATCGAAAGGTCTTTTGAAATTGAAGTAGAGCTGTAGAGGATTGTCATTAGTTGGTGTCTTAGCGTATCAGAATAGAAGTAGCATATTGCATTTTCGTTTTTTTATAGAACTCCCAAAAAAGGAAAACACTCCATGGTTTTGCTCGTTGAGTTGTATGGGAGGAAATGAAAGGAAATGGCGTGGGTGAAGAAGAGACAAAGGAGAAAATGGGATAAAAGAGGCGGACAAAGTCCATCACAACAAAAAGAAAGTTCACAATAGATCAATTGAAAGTGAGTCGATATAATAGAAGAAGGAATGAGATCACATAAGGTGACTTTTGAAAGATTGTCTTCTAACGAAAACCTTAACTTTCTCCTAAACATGGCTTTGACTATTGTTGATGAAGATCCAACATGCCTCAAAATAGATGTCTCCGATGAAGATTTGATGATTGCTGCATACCTTGAAAAAACACTTCGATGGTTTTATTTTTTTTTTTGGGGGGGGTGGGGGTGGGGTGCTAGAGTAAACTTTTGCATCTTAAAAAACAAGTTTCGGAGAGTTCAAGGGAAACATATGGTAACCACTCGAGACTACTTTTAGAATTGTTGATTGTTCCCACAAGTCAATACAAGACTTTTCTGAGCAAGTTAAATCGACTTTTCCATCCGCTCTACGGACAAACCAACACCAAAGGCACAGACCATTTACAATCCAATCCTTCCATTTTAAATTAAAAGAATGTTTTGTTTCTCATTAACCAAATAGACCACACCACCGCCATCCACTCATCTTTCTCCAACGTCTTCCCTTTGTATAGCACTAGTATTTTGCAACAAGTATCGAATTCCATCCATATATGATAAGTACCCAACTATAAATAACGGTCCAAATAGAATGAACAAATAAGTACCTGGTTGCAAGTCTCATGATAAGAACAACACAACACAAGAAAATTAATAAGATGATACCCATCATTTCTCAACTCTTGTTGCCAACCGGTCTTGAACGAGCCTCAAAACATAACCTGAATTTTGACCGGGACATCACAAACCCTCCTACAAATCTTCACCTCTTTTTCATTCCCACCTTCTATCATAGAACAGAGAGAAATACTTTATAATGAAATAGAATGAGAATGGAGATTGAAAATTTGAAAACAAAAAGGAAAAAACTGAGAATTCATTCTCAATCCCAACCCAACATCTTTCTTGTCTCTCTCTCCTTCTCTCTTTATCCATTGAATGAGCTCTCTTCACACTCATTCCCCATACCGTCTTCCTTGCATATGCATCTATCAGAAACAGCATGCAAGAATGACATGTATGCACTGATGATAAAACAGCACTGTCTTTCCAGAAATGACAACAGATACATTGAACACTGATGATAAATGCATAAAGAATATGATATGGCCTCAATCTAAGTTCAATTTTTCACGGGGGAGATATTCATTACCCCTTGAAAAATTGGAATAATTTACCCAACAACCAATAAGAATAAGCCACATGAGACAAGAATAAGCCACATGAGACACACACTCCCCATGAAAAATCTTTTAAGAAACTGATTAAAATTGAAAGAGCTTACTGATAAATATTCCACAAGGCCTTGTTCAAAAAAATATTCCACAACCACAAGGCAGATTAAAAATATGTAGAGTTAAAGTTGGCAATTATGCACGAAGCAAATAGGAAAGTAATATGTGTTTTGTATCAGAAAATACTTTATTTACATTTTTTAGTTTCATTTTTTTTAGTTTCGAAGAGCCTCACAGAAAAACACACACACTAAGTGTAGAGAAGTGAAAAATTGCATATTCAAACCAATACCCCAACATATCAAATGTCCCTACAACCTTATACCATCTAAGTTGTCCTTAAAGAACTTCTAGTTTCATTTTCAAAATGTTGTCTAGTTATGCAAGTAGAACTTTTTTTTCAAGCGTAACTCCTAAATCATTCTTTACAGACGTAAAAGATTAATTAATGCTACTATGATAGTACAAAATTGAAGCAAATAAACCTTTTTCATCCTTTTGCCTCTATAAGCACACAATTAACTGAGAACATAGTTTAACTGAAAATACACATTGGACCATGCCCTAATATATGTTTTGTTGGGACAGAGGAGAGGGATAGAGGGGCTTTAATGGCTAAAAGTAGTGTTAAAACATTAAATACCAAATTTATCAGCCATTCCTTTCAAAATACAGCAAAATAGCTGATTCTAGCCACCAGTCCAAAGTCTTCTTATAAATAGTCAAAATCAAGCAGCTGGAACCTTTTTCCCATCTTCTATAAAGAAAATTGCTTTTTCTGGAACCTGCATAAGGAAGAGAGACATTCAATCATATAAAAGTTCTATGGTTTTGGGATAAAGAGAACTAATTATAAATAACCAGTGACATGACATGCATAATATAAACAAAGCAAATATGTTATGAAACAGATTAGACCATGAAAGATGGAACATTGGATGTGTTTCTTGTTGGCTTAATATTACAATTACAAACAAATCCGACACAATCTAAAATTACTAATTGCTCCATTCAGCAGTTATATCTTGCAATAATGACATGCATAATATAAACAAAGCAAATATGTTATGAAACAGATTAGACCATGAAAGATGGAACATTGGATGTGTTTCTTGTTGGCTTAATATTACAATTACAAACAAATCCGACACAATCTAAAATTACTAATTGCTCCATTCAGCAGTTATATCTTGCAATAATGAAATGTTCCCTAAATCACATAGGTCCGTCTGTGTCAAAGATAGATTGCTTCTTTATATATGTTTTCCTAGCTGAGTTTCTAAAACCCAAATAAAACATCTACCGGTATCTCTTCCACAAATGAATAAGCAAAATAGACCATAAATTATATTACGTAAAAATTACAACACTACATTTTTTATACAGTATCTTTGAATATTTATCAGAGATATATATTAAGCTAGATTATAATGCCAAACAATAGACAGCAAAAATCACTCACGTCAGGCCATGTATCTGTAATGAACTCCACAATGTCATAAGATATATCCCCTTGAACATCAATTTGCTCTTTCTCAGTTGGGCCCTGATTCCAGAAAACAAAAATAGTATCAGACAATTATATCCAACTAATAAGCAACTGCACATGTCCACTATGTATATGTATACGGAAATAAACCTTGACAACAGAGGCTCCTGTAGCAAATTTTTTCCCGAGTTTCTTTGAAGCATCGCTGAGCTTTACACCTGAAATGCAATAAAAGTGTTTTAGTTAAATACCAAGAAGACGTATGTATTGATAACTCAAGGCCATGTTTGCATTAATAAAAAACTATTAACAAAGGTACTATAAAATTAAAGCCACACATGTAACGGGCAGGTAGTTGTACCCAATATGCATTGGGTACACATGGATACATACACGTATCAAGTATGTTCCAAAATTAATTTTAAGCAAGAAAACAAAAACTGAGTATAAAACTTACGAACATCAGGGAATCATTTGGATACGTACAAAATAACCTGTAGCCGCGGCCTAATAAATGTAAAAACATTGTCGTTTACTAAAAAAAAATAGGTTTTCTCCATTACTTTTGTCGATAATGTTGATACTTTATCTATTACCTACTGGATTCTTTTCCTACTTCCAACTATACAAATTACCTTATTTTTTCCCATGTAAATATCGCCTCCCCTAATTTCAGATTCAAGTGACAGAATAGCAATTCAGCACAAAACGCGATATACCTAGATTTTTGGGAAACCCTGTACTCCAATATACCTAGACCTATGCAATATAGTTAAAACATGATGGAATAGAGAAAAATGGAATGAGATTAATTGCCGATTTTGGGTGGAACCTCGGAATCTATTTATTTCAATTCCATCTAAAATCTTGATCCTCCATCCTCCAAAAAAAAAAACTCAATTTGTAGATTTCACTTCCAAACAATGGAATAAAATTTTTATTTCTTTCAATCAATTATACTATCATCATTAGATATCCAAACAAAACCCAAGAGCAGGAAAAATACAACTCACCAAAAAGTTCCAAGCCTTTCACAGTGGTGATAGATTTTCGTTTGTTACGTACAACCTTCTCAATAATAACCTCTTGCTTGTCCTGAAAAGCAAATACGACATATGATATCAATCAAATAATTGTAATCATGAACGTCTAACATCATTCAAGAATTCCAAAAGATACCTTTTTCTTTATCTTTCCACCTGGAAGACGCTTGACCTCTTCTGGTTTTCCTGATAAAATATCAAAACAGGGAATTAAATTACAAATAATTAGCAAGCAATAGATTAAAAAACAGATAAACAGCATTCATTTCACAATCAGGAATGTTATTCAAACATCAATTTGGGACAACAAAATTCAACAACTTTTTTAATCATTAACACGGTTCAAACACATGGCTAACAAAGTTCAATGTATGGTTAACGGATATATCAAGATTAAATAACTAACTAACCATCAATTGAGCTAATCAACCTCAAATTAGAACATTATTAACCCCAATTTCGGGTGTTTCAACTACATCTAGATATGAAAACATGAAATATCAAAATAAGTTGCGACACTTGATATATCTATTAACCAAGTCTGTGAACTACGTTTTGAATTTTATTTTCTTTTTTTGATTTTGTTAAGTAGCCTAGTAGCCACAATTTCACCCCATAAGGTGAATAACCGGAGAATCTTGGGTTGGAACCCCGGCCCCTGCATATTCCAATGTCTATACCAACAGAGCTATGCTCACACGGACATAATCAAATTTTGTTTATTTGACACTCAAATAACATTTCTGAAATTAATAAAATATAATCTAATTCTTAAAAAAAACACAAAATCATGGTTACAATAACAAATTAGGTCTTGCTCTAAAAAATAAAACAAATTAGGTCTTAAATTTACATAACTACCTTTCTTCAACAACATTCAATTGCAAAAATAAACAAACAAAAAAACAAACCTGATGAAGCAGCACCATCACTAGAACCAGAAATACCAGTCCCTTGTAGCTTATCAGCAACTTTATCAGATTCCTTCACATTAGCCTCTACACAAAAACAATAACAATAACCATCAATCATCATGTTAGAATAAATCATATTAAAAAAACAAAAAAAAATCGAAATTAAAATAAAAATGAATAAATCAAATTAAATTAAGAATTAACATGATACCGTTAAGAAGATTAGGGTATAAATCAGGAACGTTTTGGATCAACCAGGGTTTACATTTTTCGAAATCGGATCCGAATTCACAATACTCAGGAGGTAAACTGCAAACTTGACAGTATAATACACGAACAGGTTGGGGTTTTTCTGCCATTGTTATGCAGTAACGTTAATTTCAACTTTTTCTCGCCGCGCTTTTTTTCACTTGTTTAGGCTTTTTTTGAGAATGGAGAATAAAAGCGATTCTTTTCGAAACGGTGGTTCTGAAAAAAGACGGTGCTGTTAGAAGATGGTGGGATTTTGGTAATTGTGTCTATATACGATGTCGTTTTGGCATGACCACTTTCACCAAATTAATTAATTTTTTTTTCTTACCTAAGCAAATTCAATTAATTTCATTCATGTATTATATTGAATATATGAGTTTTTACGTGGACTTTTAATAATAGTAATAATACTTCTGATTTTTTTAATAGTAATAAAAATCTTTTATTAACAAATTCATCATAAGATAAGACAAAATTTTTTGTTGCAGCAAAAATCTTTTATTAACAAACTCACCATAACATAAGCAATATTTTTTTTACATAAGTTAGAAACAGGCAGGGCGGCGCCTGCCTGACTCGCTATTTATTCTATATCTATTCTATATCTATACTATATCTAAAAAGAATACATGAGGTTTTAGTGTGGACTTTTCATAATACCAACAATACCCTTGATTTTTTTAGTACCAACAAAAATATTTTATTAACAAACTCACCAAAACATAAGACACATCTTTTTTTTAGCAAGCAAAAATCTTTTATTAACAAATTCACAATAACAGAAGACGTGTCTTTTTTCTTTTGGACATAAGTTAGACACAACCTGCTAGTTGTATATAAAGAGAATACATGAGTTTTGGTGTAGACTTTTTATAATATCAACAATACCCTTGATTTTTTTTAGTACTCCGCAACAACAATAATCTTTTATTAACAAACTCACCATAATATAAGACACATCTTTTTGTTTAGCAAAAAAATCTTTTATTAACAAACTCACCGTAACATTTTTTTTGACATAAGTTAGACACAGACAGACGCGGAACACATGACCCTTTAGTATAAAGAGAATACATGAGTTTTGATGTGAATTTCTCATAATACCAACAATACCCTTGAATTTTTTTAGTAGCAACAAAAATCTTTTATTAACAAAGTTACTATAACAAAAGAGACATTTTTTTTTAGCAGAACAAATATTTTATTAACAAACTCACCATAACTTGAGATATATCTTTTTTTTTTTTAATTTTACATAAATTAGACACACTGCCTAGCCCGCTAGTAAAGATAAATGACTTATATGTGACAAAAAATAAAGAATAAATCTTTTACAAATAAATAAATAACATAAATGACCTCAGGTGTAATTATGCCATAAAATTAAAAGAAGAGATGCTCCTTTTGAGTCCAAAAATAGAAAACCATTTATTATTAAAAAAAAATAGAACAACCATTCTATTTTTTTTTTAGTTTAATGGAGACGCACCGACGGTGTAAAATAATTTTACACGGTCATCCAATAAGAACCCGTTAATCTTCCATGTAATATAAAGAAAGTGGGATTAAGTGGGGTTACGTGGCGAAATACATGGTTGTCATTGATTGATAGTGTAAAATTATTTAACATTGTCGATTCATATTCATTTTTCTCTTTTTTTTAATGGATATAATAGACAGAGTAAAGAATGTAACAAAAAAAAAAATAGACAGAGTAAAGAAACTTTACACACTCAACTAATCACAATTCCGCCATGTCATACCATTTAACCAACCTTTTTCATAGAATTTAATTTAAATGCACTGTCAGTGTAAAATTATTTTACACATGCATCCAATAATAATATACTGACACGTCATATATGGTATTTAAGGCTATGTTTGGATTGGTGGTACAAAATGGAATGGAGCGGAATGAAACATAATGGAATGGAGGGGAACGGAGCGGAATGGAGTAAAGATACCATTCCATTGTTTGAATATATTTTATAAATATTCATTCCATTGCATACATCCCAATTTGGAGGGGAAAGAAAATTAGAAGATTGGATGGTATGAGATGGAATGAGTTCCATTGTGTTTCATTCCACTCCATTCATTTTTTGCAAATCTAAATAATGGAACTTAGTTAGTTACCACTTTATTCCATTCCATTCCATTTCATCATTTACCACCAATCCAAACATAACCTAAAAGAATTTAATTTATATGCACCGTCAGTGTAAAATTATTTTACACATGCGTCCAATAATATATCAACACATCATGTATGATATTTAAAAACATATGACGTGTCACGTTCATTAAATGATGTGGCAACGCATCATTGGATGAATGTGTAAATAATATTGACACCGACAGTGCACAACGATTAAACTCTTTTTCATATGACAAAGAAAATTGAAATATTCTTATCGGTTGAGTGTGTAAAGTTTGTTTTACTCTGTCCGATTATATCGATTTTTTTTTTTTTTCTTTCTTTCTTTGGATACAGAACAACGACCGTTACTTTGACATCCCTCTTTTTGACCTCTCGACATCAACATCTCGCCAACACACCACCTTACCACTGTCTGCCGTACCGCCGTCTCTACGTCTGCCGTTCGTCTTACCTTCTCCGCCTCCCACGACGGGACAACTTCTCTGATTTGGATCTGCGCGCTGGAGACAATCCAGATCTCCGAAACCATGACGCTAACAAATTAAGATTGCTGTCTTTCGAAGCATACGCTTATAGATTCAGTAAGTCAGCCATTGTTTTAGAATTCGTTTTCTGATTAGTGATTAAGGAAGCACTAATTTTATGATTAATTAAAATTTCAATTTCAGTTTTCATGCAATCAGATTCATACTCTGCTTTGAGAAAAAAAAAAAAAGCCACTCTTTTAAATCATCGCGGTGTGCATCACCATTGATTGAGCAACCAAGGGGTCATTGAAGCCTGAAGTCATCCCATTTCACAAAGGAATTAACTTGAGCTTGCCAGCCAGACACTCTCTTGATGGTTATCTCCTCGGGTACGTAAATATCGTTAAACACCTTGGTTCGGCTGTTTCATGTGCTATAGATAAGCGTAGCAATATAGTCTAGTGTTGCTTTGGTTGCATTATCAATCATATGATAGAGCCAGTCTTGGACTTGTATGTTAGTTCTAGATAAATTAATTGCTAGATTAGAGCCGAACCAAATACAACTTACTTTAAGACATTGCATTAAGGTGTGATTTATTTATTCCGTTGACGTAAGACAAATAGGGCAAATTAGTACCACATAAGTAATTGACACCTAGGGAACCTCCACAGCCCAAATTTTGTTCCGTGTATTGATTGAAACTGTGCTTGAGACTTATATACATGAGTATTTGCTAATTGCTAATACCAATTAGATATTTTGTATACACAAATTTTGATTGGTATAATATATTAGTTAATTTGGGAATTAATATCCAATTAACATGAAGTACAAAAAGTAGAAAATCAATGTGTGTGTGTATCCAAAAACCAAAATTAAATAAAACTTCAATTAAAAAAAAATTGGGGACTGTTGAAGATAGTGAAAACAAAGCAATTTCACAATGACTTGCATAACAAGTTAACTGTTGTTAGTTGTTAATCACTTTTCTGTTATGCTTAGCTGGCATTTTAGTTAGTTTTACATTGTAACTGAATGTTAGTTAGTTGGTTATTAGATTCATTGTGTATATAAGTAGCTTAGACTCTTTGTAAGAACTAAGTGTGATATAACAATTTTACTGGTTTTATGCTCATTCCACGCCTAAACCATTTCTTCTTCTTTGATCAAGCTTTCTCTTTAGCTTCAATGGCATATCAATTCTACTTTTCACATTTAAAATATTTAAACTTAACATTAGCAACCTTCACGATAAATAGTACAAATCAATAATTTATGCAGACTACACATTTGCAAATACTTCACAATAAACTACATTAACTGTTTCTTTAACAACCTCCCCATCTTCACTCAAAATTAGCAACTTGAGTCCTTTCCTTGATGTTACTCTAGATTGAGCCACATATAACTGACCATTAACTGCTTCATTGATATTTTACCAAAAATGGTGGTTTACTCGAAAAATAACATTAACTGCTTCATTGATATTTTAAGCTGATTTATAATTTAGTACAAATTTTTTATAATTTGGTACGGAGGGAGTAATAGTTTTTGGAAAAATACACTCACCTCCCCTGAGGTGAGGTATGTACAATTATAACTCACATCCCCTCTATTTATTCACTCACCACTAACCTCCCCTACTGTTTGTAATGTAACCGTGACAGTTCGGTCAATTTTTTTTTTTTTCTTTTGAAAATTAGAATGCATGTGTTGCTTTGTTTTGAAATAAACTTCCTTTTCATTCCTCAAAGAAATCAGCGCCACAAAACATTTCTACCACCATGGAAACAACACACAAGATCTGAAGCACAAATGTGATTTTTCATTCTCATTGTTTGCTTTGCTAGTTTGATTTTAGACTCGTCTCTTTTGATCCACATGCTTTTTGAGTATTTTAATTTACAGTTTTGGGATATGATGAACATTCTTGTCTTTATGGATTCTGATTTATATTTATAATAATATATTTGAGCTCAATTGATATTATGTTCTGCGTTCCACATTATATGACAAAAGATTACAAAAGAGAGTTAAGGGTAGATGATATATCTAAACACCGACAACTGCAAAAGAGAGTAAACGATAATATGGAGAAATAGAAGGGGTTTGGTGGGTTGATATATCAATTTTATTGCATTAAAGTTTCAAAAGTAAACCACTTTGACAGAGGAATAGTGAGGGATTTTGTGTTCGGAAAAATCATAAAGTGGAACTCTGAAGCAAAAATGTCAACAATGAAGGGAAAAAGTTCATAGTAGTTTGAGTAAAACGGGAGGTATTAACAGCTCACCAAAAAATAAAAAGGTGATGGACTTAATGGATGTTAACGGGGTTAAATTTTAAGGGAGGTGTTTGCTAATTTAATAATAAAATAATGGAGGTTTATGTATAGTTAAAAATTAGAGAGGGTGTTTGTGTTATTTAAGAAGACCTGAGGGGGAGGTCGGTGTAATTTTCCCAATAGTTTTTTTTATTTTATTTTATTGATAGAATAATTTTCTTGGAATCAGGTTGGAAAAATCTTTGAACTCAACACCCAATGAAATGCCAGCCATGGTGAAAGGCGTTGTTGGAGAAGAAACCCGATTCCAATCTGTCGAGGATCGTCTCACCAAATCTTCCCCTCCAGCTGAGGCACTCTCTCTCTCTCTCTCTCTCTCTCTCTCTCTCTCTCTCTCTCCACACTCTCCCCCTCTCTCAACTAACTAACTGACCAACTTCGCTGCAGGTGGGTCTACTGATAGGAAAATTCAGCTCTGCATTGGATCGTGTCTCTCTCTTCGATTTGATTCCAACTCCTCACAATGATTCCGGCGAACCCGCTTCTTCCATCACTCTACCTGACAAGAAAACCGCTTCCAAATCAAAATCTCAAACCCCTGATTCTTCTTCTTTGTTCATTGATAAGGATTGGGTTTCCGAACACGCTCGTCAGGTTCATTTTCTCCACTTTGTTCAATCATAACTATTATTATTTGTTGTTTTGTTTGCACATGCTAATTTTGATTTCAATTTTGTTATTATCAAGGTTTCTAGAATGTTAGTCGGTGGCATTAAGGTTGTTGGTGTCTATGTTTGGGTTAATGATAATGCTTTCAAGAATTCAACCATAATGCTTTGCCAGGTATACATATGTTATCGAATTTAAGTTAACTTGGTCGCTAGCGAGCGTCTATATGTTACGTTACTTTCTAGCTATGAAGCATTGTCATAGACATGAATATCGTGTTGGATATCAAATCCAACACTGACATTGACACATAGACACTGATAGTAATATAATTTATGAAAATGAAAGTTGTTGAACATAACCTCATGTGTCACTGTGAGTGTCGAATCCGTAATGTTGGCGCTACCTAGATCTCTAGGTTAGGTAGGTATTCAATAATTTTGTTCCCCTATTGCTCCCTTGCAGACTGTTAAGGGAGTTGCTGAAGCAGCTCCGATTTTGGAGGTTAATTGGTGTGAAAGGCTGCTTCTTCAAATTTGTTATGGCCCGAGAAGGTAACCTAAATTCTAGTATTTCGTTACACTCCCAAAATGGTTCGTTTAGCTGATAATATATTTTTGTTTGTGGTGTGATTTCGTGTTTGTTCTATTACTATTTTGTGCAGGTGGAATTGTAGAAACTGCTCACTATCTTCAAATATTACATCTAGTAGTCTACGCCCGTGTGATTTTAAAATGGGGAAGGTCTTAAGTTCTTTTCAAACTTTTAGGTGTATGCACAGCTTTAACATCAGGTAACAACCTCACAAATTTGGGATATTCTTCTATTTACTGACTAGACCTGCCGTTAAATTGAGTTTTTGTATATGGTATCATATCTTACAAGGTTACCCATATTGCATGACGGTTCATCCAAGTTTCAGACATTGAGTGACGTTCTTCATCATGCAATATCGGTTCATGCCAAAGAGCTTTCAGATGCAAAATCCCTGATCGATGGTAAATTGGTAAACTATTCCACTCCCCAATTTTATTTCATCTTTTCACCTATAATTTGCAGCTATTATTTTGTCATAAGTCATAATAGAAGTAAGAACAATTTGGTGTTTTTCAATTGTTATGAGCAGCAAAGTCGTTAATTCCCTGGTTGTAATGTGTTTAGCTCCTATAATATGTGTTTGTACTGTGATACCCTGGATTTCTGAACTGAATATTGCATGCCCAAAATGGTTTTGTTATCAGATTTAGTTTGAATATTCAATAAGAGCAACATTTGACATCGATCTGTGCAAGTGAAATCCTGCAGTTGTTAGAGTATAAGAAAATATCATATGATATCTTGATATTATAATGAACTACTCTCTGATAGGATTTTTTTCTTCTCTTAAGTTTAGCTCTCTGATAGGGATTAGGAGTCTTGTACTGTATCCCTATGAGTAGGGGTTAGTGCTAAATCTTTATGTATCATCTGATGATCAATCATAATCATAGTTTAGTATTTGTGCACTTGTATTTTATTTAACAGTACAAGACATTTCTCTGTTATCAATATTTTTATTAAAATTTATTTATTTTCGCTACCACTTTAGGTTCTTGATAGTGAACCATGCTCGTCCGATGGTGTGCATGAAGTTGAATTGCTTCTACCATTTTCGAATAATAGTTTTATTGAAGGTAAATTTTCCTTCAATTTTATATCACATAAGAATATTCTGTTTACAATAATAGCTCTTGTTATTTTTCCAGTTGGTTTAAAACTTTATGTTCTAACATTGATTGTTAATATCTTATAAAGCATACAGCCAAAGAGATGTTTCTGGTATTCTTTCTTTTAGTGGCACAATATGTTCATTTGCGTATCTGAATTCAAAAGAGCCAATTTCACAAGCTGTTACTGATATAAAGGTGAGTAAATAGCCATTCGTATTTACTCTATTCATGATTTTATTTATGATGATATTTCTGCTTTATTTATTCAAGGGCTGTCTTAAGCTTGGCATTTTGTTCGTAAATATTTCCCCTGAAATATTGTTATTTGGTGATACACCCTCTCACATGTTTAGAGTGATGAAGTGATAACTTCACTGATTTTCTGATCTTTTCTGATATTGTCTTGGATCACAATTCTGTGCGTAGGGAGATATCATTACGAGCCTGCAAAGTAGATTGGATATAATCTGTGATGAGACGGATGTTGATTCAGGTAACCATCACGATGTTGGAAGGCAAGTAGGTGATGATGATGTATCAGTTGAAAAGCCCATTTCCCAACTTGTGCTGCATTTATTGAGGTAAAGTGTAATTTGTAATGTTATCACTCATTGATATACTCCAATTTTCTGTTCCGAGACATCTGTACCTAGTGTATATGCTTGATCCTGAGTCCTGATTACATGATCAATTGAGACATTTTATTCTTGGTACCTAGTTACGATGTTACTACCCTGGCGTAAAATAGATTCTCGGTGATTCATCATTTATTTTGCTCTGACTATATTCTTTAACGGTTGAACCCTAATACCATATTTGGTTAAATAATAATAAATCTAGTATTCTTTTTTTGGCAGAAAAGAATGCAATCTTCCTTTTCCTAGAAGAGTTTTCGCACCATGGTTAGCAGGGACGTATGTGTGTGATTACTTGCAGCCTTCTGAGACTGTTGAGGTTTGGTTTCTATCTGCTTGTGAATTTTGTTTGCATGTGTGTGATTTGGTTTTAAGGTCGATTACTTGTGATTTGTTGTTAGGTTTTAAAAGATCACTGTATGGAGTTGTTATCCATGAAAGCTCCAACTGAGGTCCCTACAATTTTGGAGCCAGAAAAAGAAGTCATATCTTTCAAAACTAAATCTTTCTGGGATGTAGCAGTGCCCTTTTATTCAGAAATTCATCTCTTGGAGGACAAGATGAAACTTGATAGCAGAGGAGAGAGTTCTAGTGATAAACTTGTGAAGCCAGGTCACATTAGTGTTGTAGCTGCTGGTGTCATCCTTCTACTATCCATCTTAGTCGGTTTTGTGTTATTTGCCCTTAAGGGTTGAGGGCTTTATCTCGTCACCTTACATTCGCTAATCTCTATAGCATCAATACACATTTTCATATAATTTCCAAAACTGGTGGCTTTGGCAACTTCTGTACTTTGAAACTTTACAGGGCAGGTATGGAATAAAATATAGTATGAAGGAATGAGGATGATCAGGCCAATCAATTTTCGATTCTCTTAGCCTGCAATGACAAAATCATCATCACATACTTGTGGATTTGTGAAATTATATTTCAATTACTTCTTTTTAGCATGACCTATTTGCTTGTGTGCCAATATAAATTGTTATTCATCTTGTCTTGTTAAATATGTTTTATACTCTAATTTACGCAGATGAGTCATTCACTTAGGAAACATTTTGTTTTCTTTACCGAGTGACAATGGCGGCAAGATTCATCTGCTACGAATGCGACATACACTTTCAAACTGAGCAACTTTTAGGAGTGCATAATATCAAACAACATCATCCCCATCTAATATTGGGGGGATTCACACTCAAATAAGAAGATTCAGATTATTTCCAAATTAACAATTTTAAAACTACTTATACCATGTCTCTGACTTGGATTGCACTTTAGGCTACTACTAAGACTTTTCATAATGATCCTTCCTTTCTTTCTACTGTGAAAGAAGAGTTCAGACGTTGAAATGTATCATGAAAAGGAGGGAAGGTAGCTAGGAAAGTAAAAATCCATGACCATTAATGAATGTTAAATTGGAGCAAGGTCAAGGCCATCTGGAATTTTGCCAGGGTTGGTCGAAGATTCATCTGATCCAATCATCCTGCAGAAATAAAAACTCAAAACTGAATTTTCAGCAGAAGCTTGAGTAATGAGTATAATTGTTGTTCTGTAAATAGGATGCTCAGTTGCTCACCCCCTATCAATGATAACCACCGAACGAAGTTCACCATTAGCTAAACTGTTAAAAAAGAAGGTACAAATATATAGTAATTATTTTAAATCTCTTTCGATCATTAATGATACGCATAGATTAAGGTTGATTGACATGGTGTGGACTGCCGAAAAAAGAGATGGAAAAAATTAGGTTTGGTAATTAGGTTTATGTTTACGAAATGTCATAAGCTTATATAATTAAGGATAAAAAGTGATCAATCACGTCTAATTTCGTTTCCTGACTATACCCAATATATGGACAATGAGAATTTATTGAGTTTTTCTTGCAAAAGAAAGTTCAAAAAATATAATAACAATGAGTTTAGTTTAATTTTGTAATTTCTTGATCAGTGATGATTATTTATGGAATTAATTTGGCTATGAAGTTCAATTATAATATATCACTATATGTTATCTTGGTCAAAGTCAAATAAGTCTCACGATACAAAATAAAATAGTCATTCTTTATCAAGATCAATGAATAAAAAATTGTTAGTGGGAACAAGCATGTGATTCTTATGATCTACACCATTTGAAGAGGATCAAAGACTCTCATAGCTAGAGAGAGAGAGAGAGAGAGAGAGAGAGAGAGAATTAGTGTAAAGAAACAAAAAAAATGGGAGATGTTCCTCGAGTGAAGCTTGGAAGCCAAGGCCTAGAGGCAAGTATATCCTTAATCATCATTCATACTTTATGTTTTGAATACTAATAATTTGTTGATTTATGTTATACTATGGTTGTTGTAGGTTTCTAAGTTGGGATTTGGTTGCTCTGGCATCACTGGAATGTATTACTCTTCTATTTCAGAAGAGGTTGCCATCTCTTTAGTCAAATATGCATTCAACAAAGGAATCACATTCTTTGACACAGCTGATGTTTATGGACTTCATGGTGCCAATGAAATCATTGTTGGAAAGGTTCACTCATAACTTTCTATTTTAACTAGTATAATAGATAATAGATCTGTTCTTTCTTTGTCATTTAGATTTTTGGGGGAAAGTGACTCTGAAAATTTAGAGTTTGGTGATGAGGTAAGTAAAATTTGACTAAGAATTGTTTCGATCAGAAGTCGAACTCAAGCTATTCCGAACGATTCGTCTTAAGAAAGTTCATTTAACCACTTGAACTAAATTACTTAATTTTTTATTTAACATGTTTAAACGGAGATATTGTGTATACGGACCGAAATTATATTGAAGTCTAAATTTGAAGTCGAACAATGTTACACAAAATTCAATTTTTGTGAAAAAAATAATAATTTTGTTTTAGATAGTTATCAAATCAATGTTATTATTTAGATCTTGATGAGATATGATTGAATGCATAAAAATGTTATATTTTCTATATCTAATTTTGAAATTTTATTGTATTTTTTGGTTTGTTGAAATGAATAGAAAATTTGTTTAGAATTAAATAACGATATACCAATTTTATGAAAATAAAAAGTATATTTTATTTTAAGGATTAAATTGATATTCAACTAACATGATGAGTGATGATATTTGAATTCTCAGGCGCTCAAGGACTTACCACGAGATCAAATTCAGATAGCCACAAAGTTTGGAATTGTGAAAATGGAACCAAATAATGTCATAGTAAATGGGACACCTCAATATGTTCGATCTTGTTGTGAAGCTAGCCTCCAACGCCTTGGGGTAGATTACATCGATCTCTATTATCAACACCGAGTTGACACCACAGTACCCATTGAGGACACGGTAATTGTTGTAGTCGCATTGTGATCTTTGATATTATATAGAATCGCATTCAAATGCAGTCGATGCACCCTCAATTGGGTTTGCATTACAATTTTGACAACTATAAAAATCATTATGTCATAGTTTAGATTGCACTTGCATACCTTTATTTGAAACCTTGATTTAGTAATGGTTGTAGACGCATTGCGATATTTGATATTATAAAGAATCACATTCAAATGCGGTCAATGCACCCTCAATCGCGTTTGCGTTACAATTTTGACAACTATAAAAATCATTGTGTCATAGTGATTGCAATTGGAGAACGTTATTTATAACCTTGACGTGTAGTTGCGGGACCAGGTTTGATTGCAGCCAATGTTTTTTGACTGCACTACATTCGACTACGTACATCTGAGCTGTCCAATGCCAGATCAGATGGTCCGTATTCACTAACTGCGTGCAGTTTGACCGCATTGAATCCACTTCCATAATTGTGTTGTGAATTTGCTTGTTGTATTTGATTTTCTTTGAATCATAGATGGGAGAGGTTAAAAAGTTGGTTGAAGAGGGAAAGATAAAGTACATAGGATTATCTGAAGCTAGTCCTGACACAATCAGGAGGGCACATGCTGTTCATCCTATTACTGCTGTTCAAATGGAATGGTCCCTTTGGACTCGTGAAATTGAGCAAGATATTGTTCCACTTTGCAGGTACTTCTTCAGAATTTGTTTCATCTACCTGCATGATTTTCTTTTTCTAGATTAAATTGGTGCATTTAGTATGAGAAATATTAGGATTAAGCATATGTTTGGATACATTTCGATTTGTCAAAACTGTGCGTTTGTTAGACAATTTGACGTGAAAACAAGAAGCCACATTTTCTAGAGTTTGGGAGACGCGGCCTTGTCCCACCGTGGTTTCAATCATAGGCTAATTATAAACCACATACACAATTTATTCAATGAATTTTAAAAAGTGAAATGTCTCCTATAAAAAGGACTAGAGAGAGTAGTTTTTTTTATTTTATTTTATACAATCTTTGATTTTTATATTGAGTCTAAGTGTCTAACTTATTCTTATAAAACTAGTGTTTGTAAAATGAGAGATGTCGCACGCTATTTATAAACATTTTCAAGCCTTGTCTCTTTTCAAAATGAAACATGAGTTTTTCTTAATTATATATCCTTCATGACTCTTGCAACAATAATTTCAGGGAACTTGGAATTGGAATAGTACCATACAGTCCTCTTGGCCGTGGATTTTTTGCGGGCAAGGCTGTCACTGAAAGCATACCTTCAAATAGTTTTCTTGTATGGACTTAATCCTTTGGATTATGATGTTAGTTTCTTGACTTTTCTCATTGTTCATAACTCACCAACATATCTTTTCACTAGGTTTCCCATCCAAGGTTACAAGGAGAGAATCTTGACAAGAACAAGATCTTATATTCTAGGATAGAAAAGTTGGCAGAGAAGCATAAATGTACAACTTCACAACTTGCTCTTGCATGGATTCTTCATCAAGGAGACTATGTGGTACCTATCCCTGGTTAGTTTTTTTCTTTCTTTCTTCTTCCATTTTGCAACCTGCCTTATTAAATATGTGTGAATCTTACTCCTAACTCCTAAGTGTAATTTGAATATACATGAAGGGTAAATGTGTGATGCAATGATTAATTGGACCGTCTGATTTTAAATTAAAGATGTACGTATATTATTTATATATAATTTGCTGAAAGTAACTGTGTAAGGTCTAGTTCAATTGACACAACTGATATTGTTAGAATGAATATCTTTATTGGGATTCAAAATTTGGATCTCCCAATTGTGTCTCTGATTTTAGGTAATGTTTGTCACTTCCTCTACCAACCAAGAAATAAATAAATTTGGTGAAGGTATAATCTGAGCTTATTGATTTCAAATCAATGACTAAGATTAGTTAATACATATAAATGTGTGTTTGCTAAAGTAGAGAATCTAATCGGTGCATTTTTTTTTACCATTAATTATAGGTGAACACTTCGGTACACATCTTATTTGGATATGTACTGCTACACCGCTGAGGTGAATAATTTTAATAAGTCCATAAATTAATAAACACTATTTATGAACCTATCAGAATCATCCACCTCAGCGGTGTACGCGTACCGATTGTCCAATACATATCCAAATAATATGTGAACCGAAAAATTCACCTTAATTATATCTTCTTTTCCATTGCTAGCAAATAACATATATAGAATCTTTCATATGCATTGTAGGAACAACCAAAACAAAGAATGTAGATTGTAATGTGGATTCATTTGAAGTGAAGCTTAGCAAAGATGATTTGAGGGAGATTACAGATTCAATCCCAATATCTGAGGTGGCAGGCGATCGGATTACTGATATTTATGTTAAGTGCTCATGGAAGTTTGCTAATACTCCATCAAAAGCATAGCTTAATTAATAGTACTAATACAAGTTATACAATTCAGAAATTAAATAAGATATATCTTTATCTAGGTTTTCTCACTACATGATCTAAACTTATGTAGTTGACAGTTTTCCAATGAATATAGGAAATCATTGTCAATGAAATGAACTCATGGAGCCAAATTGCCAATGAAATCATGGTGCCATGGTCATTGTAACAACCCATATTTTTAATAAACAATTTACTCATAAAAAAACTTTGTTTCTTTAAAAAAATGCGGATTTTTAATAAAGAATTTACTCATAAAAAAAAACTTCGTTTCTTTAAAAAGGTGTGACTATTTTTTTTTTCTAAAGAATAATAATTACTTAAGTTTATAAATAATTTTTATACAATAAAAAGAATATTTCATTTAAATTACAAATTTATAAAACTCAGGTTTGTTTAGCCCCGCGCACGTACAAGCAACACATCACTTCATATTTCACCTTTGGTACCTACAACCATATTTAATGTAAGGGTCAATTTTCTTGTCCAAATTGAATCATGTCGAACGGAAGGTAAATGTTATAAACTAAAAATAAAAACTCGGCCATAAAAAGTAATAGAATAAAATCGATGCAAGAAACTCTTTTTAATAACAATTTATACAAACTAATAATGCATGAAATGCAACTAGACCATGATCCGGATATCGCCCCATTTGACACTTGGAATTTAACGTCCCAAGTAGCGTATTCGCCCCATTTGGCACATAATAACAAATCGCCCCATTTGGCACTTGGAATTTAACGCTCCAAGTAGCATATTCGCCCCATTTGGCACATAATAACAAATCGCACCATTTGGCACTTGGAATTTAACGCCTCAAGTAGCGTATTCGCCCCATTTGGTACATAATAACAAATCGCCCCATTTGGCACCTATGAATCAACTATATGCCATGCTATGCTTCATATACACACTTTAATATACACAACTATTCAATCGTCTTATTTGGCACTTAATATACAAACTTTCTTTTAAAATCATCGCTACTTCCACAAGATTAAATCAAAATCAATTTTCTCTTTTAAACCACACCAAATATTCATTTTATCAAAAACCAACCAAATATTCAAATCCACAATCAATCACAAACACAACAGTCATAGAATTAAATACTAGGTACGGCGTCGGTGCGTACCGAGGGAGTACCATACGCGTACCGGTACCCGGTACCGGTACTCTGTCCAAAATGGAATACCCATGCGTCGGTGCTCAGTGAGCGCTAATTAACTGTACAAGCTAATTTAGATTTTTTTTTTCTTTTCTGAAAGTTGTATTGTAAAGTCTAAATTTTGATTCTTTCAATGTATATCTAACCATTTATTATTTATTCATTTATTCTCATGAGCTTACTTAAGTGACATTACATTTTATAAAGGATTATTCGAACTCTGGTTGCTTCACTTATACACCTTAAAAGTAGAATTTGGAGCCACTAGGGTATTTGGCAACAAAAAAAATTTATTTGGCACAAAGAAAAATTGTATTAAATTATGGGTCTTACTAAACAGTGTCCCGAAACATTTGTTAAGCATACAAAAAAAAAATTAAACACAAAATTAATATTAAAAATATGACTTTATATTTTTAAAATACTAAATAGATAAATTACAAAATAAAATTTGCTTATTAATAAGTTTAACTGACGCCGGAGATTAGCATTTTCCTTAATTTTTTTTTATATAAGCATTTTCCTTAAATTTATTATCTATGAAAAGATAAAAATGATCTTCAATTAATGTATACCTCTATTTTTACAGACTGCATGCTGAGGCTCTTAACCATTGGTCAGTGATGAAGACAAATATAAAGCATCACCTTAACCAAAAGAATGTCCAAATTCATCAAATTCAAACAAAACTCCACCACCCAAATTCACTACCACACTGTTGTTTTCATTTTGCCAACTCAATTTTGTTCATTTCAACACTCGTCAACATGCATGCAACACCATGGCCAAATGTTCATGCATCACAATCATATATCTTTCATTTCTATAGCTATAAATACCTTTGGATATCTCAGTGTACTTCATCATCTCATTATCCAAGCTATAAGTGACATTAATTCAAAATCAACATGGCAATCAAAGCTCCATTTCAACTTTTGATGCTGTTGGGAATTATTTCCCTAGCTTCCTCACTCTCTGTCTCTTCTAGACATGATCAAGAAAACCCTAACCCTTTTTTGTTTAAGTATAACCGTTTTCAAACTCTTTTCGAAAACGAAAACGGTCATATCCGTCTCCTTCAAAGGTTCGACAAACGTTCTGAGATATTTGAGAATCTTCAAAACTATCGTCTTTTAGAATATAATTCTAAACCTCACACACTCTTTCTTCCACAACATAATGATGCTGACTTTATCCTTGCAGTTCTAAGTGGTAATTAAATATTTATCAAAAGTAGTTTATTTTATATTATGCAGTAAAATTATTATGTAAGGTTTAAATAGACTTAATTGCATTTTTTGTCCCGCTATTCTATCAAACTTACGAAAATAGTCATCCTATAATCGAACTTTTTGATCCCATATTTTCATATTTGTTGCAATTTTGGTTTTAACACATTTTTTTTCGGGAAAAGATAAAGTGCACGACAAGATCTGTCGTCCAAATTGCACGATGAGTGTTTTCTATACTATTCTATTTGTTTCTTTTATTTGATTTGAATTAAAATGATTATTTTTCTAATGGTTCTACACTACATATTAATCCTAGCTAGCTCATGATTTATTTTCCTAGTAAGTGATGCTTTGATACGTGTAGCTTCTTGCGGTTAAAGAGTTTGGTATTTGACCTCTGCTCCATACTAGAAACATTGATTTGGACTGTATCTAATGACGATGACGGTGGTATATTAACAATGTTTAGTTTGTTATTTAGTTTTAATCAGATAAACCAGCATTGAGCTTATCAAATGAGTATATTGCATAGAGTTTGTGCGGGTCGTGCAATTTCGTGCTTGGAGGGTGTCGTGCCATATAGCATCCCTCTTTTTTTTCTTCTTCTTTTTCGCCTTAAAAGACAACTTTTAATGGCAATAAAAATGAATTTTAGGTTCAAATGTGATAAAAATGAATTTTAATGGCAATAAAGATGACTTTTAATGGAAATAAAAATGAATTTTGGTTCTAACACATTTTTTTCTTCTTCTTTTTTTGCCTTAAAAGACGACTTTTATATTGCAACAAATATGAAAATAGAGGACCAAAAAATTCGATTTTAATATAAAGGGACTATTTTTGTGACTTTGATAAAATAGGAGGAATAAAAATGCAATTAAGCCGTTTAAATATCATACTCTATTGAATAAGATATAAGATTTTATATACATAAAGAAATTTTGCGAAGAACAAACATTTCATACCTTGATATTAAAATTTAATGTTAATTGGAATTTGCAGGAAGAGCCATTCTAACCGTCTTGAACTCCAATGATAGAAACTCCTTTAACCTTGAGCGCGGTGATACCATTAAACTTCCTGCTGGCACCATTGCGTATTTGGCAAACCAAGACGACAAGCAAGATCTTAGAGTATTAGATCTCGTTATCCCACTAAACAAACCCGGTCAATTTCAGGTAATATAGGAATTAATTTTACTTCATCACTCTTGGTTTTCAACCCCACATTTTACCGTATTATAAAAATTTGAAGTGTAATTTTTTTCTTCTCTTACCATTGTTCTTGATCTTTTTAACAGTCTTTCTTACTTTCCGGAAGTGAAAACCAACAATCCTTCTTATCTGGGTTCAGCAAGAACATTCTAGAGGCCTCCTTCAATGTAAGCATACAACACACCATTTATTTATTCATTTTGTTTAATTTATGTAGATATTTAATATGTACTTGTATATATTATTAATTATAAATATAGGCTGATTATGAGGAGATAGAGAGGGTCCTTATAGAAGAGCGAGAGAAAGAGCCACAACACAGAAGAGACCTTAGGGATAGGAGGAGACATCAAAGCTCGGAAGAAAATGTAATAGTCAAAGTATCAAGGGAACAAATTGAGGAATTGAGCAAAAATGCTAAGTCTAGCTCCAAAAAAAGTGCATCTTCTGAATCTGAACCATTCAACTTGGGAAACCGCGACCCTATTTATTCCAACAAGTTTGGCAACTTCCTTGAAATCACCCCAGAGAAAAATCCACAACTACAAGACTTAGGTATACTTGTCAATGCAGTGGAGATTAAAGAGGTATAACAAAAATAATTTATAATATATGTATATACAATAACATGCTTTAATTAGAGAACATATAGCTAAAAAAATTAATCATTCTTTTTTTAAAATTTAATTCTAGGGATCTCTTTTGTTGCCACACTACAATTCAAGGGCCACACTTATTGTAGCAGCTGTTGAAGGAAAAGGAGAATTTGAACTTGTGGGCCAAAGAAATGAGAATCAACAGGAGCAAAGAGAAGAAGACGAGGAAGAGGAAGAAGAAGAACAAGACAGAAGCAGACAAGTGCAAAGGTACAGAGCTAGATTGTCTCCAGGTGATGTCTTTGTGATTCCATCAGGTCATCCAGTTGCTGTGAGTGCTTCTTCAAATCTCTATTTAGTTGGATTTGGTATCAATGCTGAGAACAATCAGAGAAACTTCCTCGCAGGTATACAATATTCAATTATATTATTTATATTTTTCATGATATTTTAACATTGATTACAATATTTTCTTCTACTTTATTGAATGAGATAAAGCTAATTAAGTTTTTTGGTTGTGATTGAAAATTTGTAGGTGAGGAGGACAATGTGATAAGCCAGATACATAGACCAGTAAAAGAGCTTGCATTCCCTGGATCTGCTCAACAAGTTGATAGACTATTAAAGAATCAAAAGCAATCTTACTTTGCAAATGCCCAGCCTCAACAAAGAGAGGAAGAAAGCCAGAGGAAAAGGGGTCATGTATCTTCAATTTAGGGAGTTTTCAATGAGTGATCAAATAATATGAATGTATGCTATAAAGAGCTATACTACTAGCTCATAGTGAGCAAAAAAAATAAAACGGCTTTTCTTGTAGCAATAACTAGAGTTCTACTTTTCTACCATGAATAAATAAATCAATTGAGAATAAGTTTTTGATTCTCCTCATTGTTTTATTTGAAACTCTTCGAGTATAAATATAAACGACGATTTCGTTTTATACTAAAAAAGTACGACTAACTTAAAACAAGCATAAATGTTGATGCATGTCGTTAAACTAATTTTTTGACTCAATTAATAAGCTTATATTTTAGTTATTGTGATTATAAATTTACTTCCATTGTAAATAATATTTGAGACTTTACGAAAATAATGAAAATAGTAGGCATTCCAACTATGTTGACCCTCCTTAACGTCCCAATTTAATTTCTGACCAAAACAAAATTCAAGTTTTTTTTTTTTTTTGTTTTTTTGTAAATTAAGAGAATAATGACATCAAAAAAAATAGTAGGCATTCCAACTATATTGACCCTTCTAGTAAGCCCTAATCCTATGTCAAGTGTTCACACTACAACAAAACTGTTCTGGAGCGTCGGCCAAAATTAGACGCTAAATGGCAAAAAACGGACGCTACAAGGTATTTAGCGTCTGCTTAGCGTCCAGGTCATGGTGGACACTTAAACGCCTGAAGCTAGACAGTTGCGTCCAGTAGACGCTATTTGGCGTCCGTCTAAGTAGATGCTATGTTGAAGCTACAATCACAGGTATACGGCAGACGCTAGTAGCTTCGGCGTTTGTGTGACGCTATGTGTATGGTTTGCTATAAGCCCTAATTCAAAGTTTTTTTTTTTTGTTTTTTTGTAAACTAAGAGAATAATGACATCAAAGAAAATAGTAGCCATTCCAACTATATTGACCCTTCTAGTAAGCCCTAATCCTATGTCAAGTGTTCATATATATTAATGAAAAAAGATAAAAATATATACAATTATAGGGCGGAGTAGACTCACAAGGGGATAGAAATGCTTTGGCAAACGGTCATTTGGAGATCAAGAAATGACTCAATTTTCTCTCAAAAAACTCATGATGTCCCAGAAGCGATACTCGGTAGAGAAAATTAAACGGATCTCTCTTGGCAATGGCTACTAGCAAAAAAAACCTCGTCCACCGTGTTTATTCTAGGCTTAACTACACATTTGATCACTTACATTTATTTTAGTTAAATTTGGTCTCTTGAATGTTTCAAATTGACCTGTTACGTTTCTGACGTAAGGATAAGTTAGTTTTTTCTGTTAAACTTAACTCCGTTTAAACCGCTGACGTGGCTAATAAAAATGTTGATGTGTCAATGTTAATTTACTTCTATATATATATATATATATATATATATATATATATATATATATATATAAATTAGGGGGCTGCTAACTTAGACCCAGTTGGGTCTAAGTTAGCAAGGTGCACCTTTTCAGTTGGACCAAAATACCCATTCTTTTTAATTAATTAACCAAATTACCATCAATGGACGCGGATCCAGTGTCGCGCGCGTACCGCAGGACCATGGTTACAGGCCGTTGATTTCCATCAGACAGCCAAGCTCTGATCTCATCAAGACTGTCTGATCAATCAGACAGCCCAGATCATCCGAATCCATCAGATTCCAGCGCATGCACCACACTGGATTACACCCTGGAGAGAGAAGAATCTACTTTTTAAAAGCAGGACACGTGTCGCTGTCTGATTGGCTGGGCGTGATTTTTTTCCATTTAATACTTTGAACGCAATTATTTCGTTGTAAATTAATTTTTTATTTTTTATTTTTATACCAAAATTCATAATTTTTTTTTCTCTACAAATAGAGACTTGGTTCGTTTGATTTGGACACAGAAAAAAAAACCCAATTTTTCACTACTTTAATCTCATTTTTCACTACCTTACATCAACTCACTGAAACCATTCTACCAGGAAAATGGTTTCAGAGTACAAATCTCTGAAACCATTCTACCAGCTAAATGGTTTCAGAAGCAAATAACTAAGAATCAACTTACTGAAACCATTCTACCAGCAAAATGGTTTCAGAAGCAAACACAATTAATAAATTACTCACTGAAACCATTCTACCAGTAAAATAGTTTCAGAGTACAACTATGTGCAACCATTCTACAAGCTAAATGGTTTCAGAAGCAAATAACTAATAATCAACTTACTGAAACCATTCTACCAGCAAAATGGTTTCAGATTACAACTCTCTGAAACCATTGTACTAGATAAATGGTTTCAGAAGCAAACACAATTAATAAATTACTCATTGAAACCATTCTACCAGTAAAATGGTTTCAGAATACAACTATGTGCAACCATTCTACCAGTAAAATGATTTCAGAAGCAAACATTAGTTTTTAATTACCGTTTTATCTCATTTAATTAACTAAAAATAGTTTCAGGTCTCCAAAAATTTCATAAAATATACCAAAAGTTCCAGAATATTATCTACTATTTTCCTGGTATAATGGTTTCAGTGAGTTGGTTGAGTGGTGCGTGTTAAATTACAACACACAAGTAACGTATTTAGTAGACAAAAAATGAGATTAAGGTAGTGAAAAATTGCATTTTTTTTCGGTGTCCAAATCAAACGAACCAAGTCTCTATTTGTAGAAAAAAAAATTATGAATTTTGGTATAAAAATAAAAAAATAAAAAATTAAATTACAAGAAATAATTGAGTTCAAAGTATTAAATGAACAAAAATCACATCCAGCCAACCATTGTGTGACACGTGTCCTACTTTTAAAAAGCAAATTTTTCTCTCTCCAGGGTGTAATCCAGTGTGGCGCACGCGCTGGAATCTGATGGATCAGGATGATCTGGGCTGTCGGATTGATCAAACAGTCTTGATGAGATCAGATCTTGGCTGTCTGATGGAAATCAACGGTCTGTAACCATGGTCCTTCAGTACGCGCGCGACACTTGATCCGCGTCTATTCATGGGTATTTTGGTTAATTAATTAAAAAGAATGGGTATTTTGGTCCAATTGAAAAGGTGCACCTTGCTAACTTAGACCTAACTAGGGTCTAAGTTAGAAAACCCCTATAAATTATATTTAAATAGTATAAAGTATAATTTACGGGGACAAAATATCCTTTTAACTATTAACTTAAAGACTTAATGTACTAATACATTTTACTTTTCAATTATGGTGAATTATTCGGTACGCATATTATGTGAATATGTACCGGTACATTTTATGTTTTATTCCAAAATTAACTTTGGACTGGTATGAGAAATAAGTCTCTCTAATTAATAGACTGGAATGAATTATCTAATTTTATTTAATATGGGTACAAATGAAATTTTGTATTTAATAAAGAATAAATTTAAAGAATGTTTGTTATAGAAAGAAAAAAAATTCCAAAGTATTTCTCGCTAAAGAGAGTGCAATGTATATTCTTCCTCCGATCGAGTGTTATACTCCCTCCGTCCCTAATTATAAGTACCATTTTAAAGATAAAATTTGTACCTAAATATAAGCCTCTCTTTTCAATTCCCTAGACACATTTATTATTACTTGGGTTAAATATATTTTTTGTCCCTATAGTTTTTCAGAATTTTCATTTTAGTCCTTGAAGATTTTTTTTGACACTTTTTAGTCCTGAAGTTTTTTCCGTCAATGTTTTTAGTCCCTACTTTTCATTCAACTCGTGCATACCATCTGAAATTTTAAATTTTTTTTCTGCGGTGATGTTTAACAAAAGATTAAACAAATGTGAATTTTTTAGTTTTTTGCACATAAAAATTCACAAATAATTCATTTTATGTTAAAAAATTCTAAATTTTTACCGGAGTTGTTCTTACAATAATATAAACATGAATACAAAAAATCATTCAAAAACGTGAAAGTATACACGAGTTGAATGAAAAGTAGGGACTAAAAACATTGATGAAAAAAACTTCAGGGACTAAAATGAAAATTCTGGAAAACTATAGGGACCAAAAACATATTTAACCCTTATTACTTTTTCAAACATAACCCTACTTTATATTGGAATACGAAAAGTTAACTACAAATACATCTTTTCACAAAGGACAATTTATTAATTGTAATACCAAAAAGTCCACATTTATTACACTATCAACATTTCTTAATATGCGTGAAAAATTTCAATAGGGACTTATTTTAAGGGACGAAAGGAGTAATTAGTATTTGCACTCTTGTTCTTGGATACATGAGGAGTAAAAGAATTCACCCTATCTATGTTATTCATGTCCTAAATTAGCCCAGACATGTTTGATAACGTATACTAATTTAATAAATATATGATAATTACATATGAATGAAAGAAAAACGAGCAATAAGCTGCGCCGCTAACGCTTTTTGAATGACAAAAATCAATTCTCTTAAAAACAACATTCATAGTTCTAGGGAACACAACATTGTTATTCATAACCATTTGAACTCTTTGCAGAAGACTCACAACCTCTGGTGCTACGAAGCCAAAAATGTCAAATGTTAATGGTATGAAAGCATGTTGATTGTTAGAACATATGCTTTCTCATGTTTGGCTACTTTACATAAAGCAACTTTGAGGGTGGCCTGACCCACAGTAAACGTTTCGCCCCTCAATCCAACAAGTGGTGAAACCCCAGTCAAATCCACGCATTCATGCTTTTCGCCTACCCACCCATATTTCATAACATTCGTTGGTCTAAGAGTCGACCGGTCTTCGTGTGGGTCGGTCAAAAAATTCACAAGCGCATCTTTTTTCACAAATATTCCTGTATGCCTAAAAATATCAAAAAGGACACTCCGATACAGTCGTGCCTGCATTTTAAGCTTGAAAGCTCTCTACAATGTACTGCGTGCTACCAAAAGTTATCCAATCATGCCTTCCAGCAAACATGGAAAACGTCATCAATGAGAAATAAATGAATCATGAGGCAATACTTAAGTATCGTACGATACTCAACTGGTGACATATGATGGCCTAATTCATCAATAGGAGTAGCAGGAAGAAAAACCTGAACATGTGCTTCTTCCAAACACCCAAAAACTGCTTTCTATCTTATGGTTATATTAAACTTAAAATTTTGAAAACAACCAAATCCCAAGCTTGGAAATTTACCAAAAAAAACACGCGCCAAAACATTTTTGGCTTTAAGGGGACAATGTCCTTCATAGTAAAACTGCTCAAGTCAAAACTATGAATCATTTCACGAAGATTATCAAAAGCACTGACAAAATCAGAGTCGATACCACATACCCCACTCAATATATGATCTTGTAACACCCAAAATTATGTTTTTGAAGCCATAAAAGCATATGAGGCAGCATTTACTGCAGAGTACAAACTCGGTCCTACAACCTTAATAGGTAGGGAAGCTAACCTCCATTGAAAGTTTTCAAAGAAAGGACCTTCACCAACCACAATGTCTTCAACTCAATGTAAATCGGTTGACACGTCCTAGACAGGAATTTTTTTTTGGCAATACCCATGCATGATCGAAGTAAAAGGAGCTCAGTTTGGGGGAGCCTTTAATTATTGAGGAAGAAGATGCATTAGCTCAACAACTTTGACGAGCTCTCTTCATAGCCACCCGGCCCCTACGATAAAGTCTCTATCTCAACTAACAGCCCCCGCAAGCAAGGTCACCCCCACCCTCGGTCTCCCAATGTACGGAGGAAACAATCCATCACAAAGCTTATTTCCAAAACATATAGGCAAAAGATGTCAGTCTTCCTAATATTCAAAACAAGGTGCCCAATCTTAACCCTGTCTCCCGAATGATATCAAGAGCTTTACCCTCAATATCCTCATACAATTTACTCTCAATATCGTTAAAATAATTTAATGATTTTCTAGATCTTGATATGCAAGTACTGTTTATGCTTTATGTTGGGAATTGCCTTGAAAACGTGGAAAAACTCAAATCTGCTGTTTTTCGTGCCGCAGCCGAAAAACCCGTGCCTCAGGCGAAAATTTCAGCAGGAAAAGGTGCAAGATTCTGTTTTCGTGCCTCATGCGAAAATTTGCGCAGGTTTATAAATATAACACGTTTTCTGATATTTGTAAGAGGTTTTTAGGGTTTCTAAGGCCAACAAATAGATTAGGATTATAAGAGTAACATCTTGGGAAGACTCTAGGGTTGGTGAATCATTTTATCACCTTGGGAAACTCTTATTGATTAAATCTCTTGGTCACGGGAAGAGATTTGGGAAAATGGTAGAATTAGGGTTGAAGTCTAATTCTTGCAACTCTTTTGTATTGAGATCTCGTTGTAATCAAGCTTTTCTATCGAGAGTCTCTCTCCCCCAGAGTAGGTTGGTTTTGACTGAACTGGGTAAACAATTGCTTCGTGTTCTTTACAGTTTTATCGCTTATCTTTTGTTCGTGATTATTATTGCTATTTCCACGTTTTGATTGCTTATTCGATTTGCTCCACACATCAAGATTTTTGGTGTGATATTAAAGAATTCACAACACTTTATTATCACTTATCAATTCTAGTATTTATTTTTTATGAGACTAAATTGAACTGTAGAATGAAGACTTACCTAATAATGAATCTTTACCAGAAAAAAAAAAAGACTGGGATTGCAGCTAAATAATTAATATATAGAATTCAAACAAAAATAAAATGAGTGAAATGTTAAATACTCTCCTCAAATTTCAAAATTCGTCAAATATGTTCCCTGAAATTTGAAAATAGGCAAATACACTAAAAAATTGTAAAACGTCAATCAAATTGTCCTCTGCTCCGTTTACTCCCTCTCTTTTCGTCTTTGTGTAACTCTCTCTCTCTCTCTCTCTCTATTATATTTGGTCACATGACCATCTAAGAATAATTCAATTCAAATATATATTATGCACAAAAAATGTTGGAAATATAAACGACACCCCTTATTTCTAAAATATAAGTAAAAATAATTAAATATATATACTTTTTTTTTACTAATTGTTTCTTATATTTTAGGACGGATCTATACAATAATATCGTTTTGAATCCATTTCATTTGAGTTGGTATTTTCTCCGGAGTATGTTTTTTAGATTTATTGGTTAATAATCGTTAAAATTTTATAATAAAACAACAAACAAATATGTATAAGTAGGTATTATACCGTGATCAATTGAGTTACAGTTTAAACCGTAAATTATATGAATATTATGAATTTTTATTTCTTAATGTATTTTTAATATCTCTATTTTATGCAGGCAGCAGTTCCATAATCCATCACATCCTTAATTTTTTTTCTTTAATACGGTCTGCATCCTTAATTAATATATGCATGATCGAAAATCCAAGTCTAACAATTGGTCAGTGATGAAGACAAATATATATATAAAGCATCCCCTTAACCAAAAGAATGTCCAAATTCATCAAATTCAAACAAAAGTCCACAACCCAAATTCAGTACCACACTGTTCTTTTCATTTTGCCACCTCAATTTTGTTCAATTCAACACTCGTCAACATGCATGCAACACCATGGCCAAATGTTCATATATCACAATATATATCTTTAATTTCTATGGCTATAAATACCTTTGGATATCTCAGTGTACTCCATCATCTCATTATCCAAGCTATAAGTGACATTAATTCAAAATCAACATGGCAATCAAAGCTCCATTTCAACTTTTGATGCTGTTGGGAATTATTTCCCTAGCTTCCTCAGTTTCTGTCTCTTCTAGACATGATCAAGAAAACCCTAACCCTTTTTTGTTTAAGTATAACCGTTTTCAAACTCTTTTCGAAAATGAAAATGGTCACATCCGTCTCCTTCAAAGGTTCGACAAACGTTCCGAGATATTTGAGAATCTTCAAAACTATCGTCTTTTGGAATATAATTCTAAGCCTCACACACTTTTTCTTCCACAACATAATGATGCTGACTTTATCCTTGCAGTTCTAAGTGGTAATGAAATATTTATCGCAAGTAGTTTATTTTATATTATGTAGTAAAATTATTATGTAAGGTTTAAATAGACTTAATTGCATTTTTGTCCCGCTAATCTATCAAACTTACGAAAATAGTCATTCTATTTTAAAATCGAACTTTTTGATCCGTATCTTCATATTTGTTGCAATTTTGATTCTAACACATTTTTTTCTTCTTCTTTTTTGCCTTGAAAATTACAACTTTTAATGGCAATAAAAATGAATTTTAGGCTCAAATGTAATATTTTATCTTTAGATTCAATGTCGCAGACAATAAATTACCTTTTATAATGCCAAAAATCACAATTTTTAGTCCTAAAAATATAGGGTGAGATCAATATATATTGCAACAAATATGAAAATAGAGGATCAAAAAGTTCGATTTTAATATAAAGAGACTATTTTTGTGAGTTTGATAAAATAGGAGGACTAAAAATGCCATTAAGCCGTTTAAATATCATACTCTATTGAATACGATGTAAGATTTTATATAGATAAAGAAATTTTGCGAAGAACAAACATTTCATACCTTGAAATTAAAATTTAATGTTAATTGGAATTTGCAGGGAGAGCCATTCTAACAGTGTTGAACTCCAATGATAGAAAATCCTTTAACCTTGAGCGCGGTGATACCATTAAACTTCCTTCTGGCACCATTGCTTATTTGGCAAACCAAGACGACAAGCAAGATCTTAGAGTATTAGATCTCGTCATCCCAGTAAACAAACCCGGTCAATTTCAGGTAATATAGGAATTAATTTTACTTCTTACATCACTCTTGGTTTGCAACCCCACATTTTACCATATTATAAAAATTTGAAGTGTAATTTTTTTCTTCTCTTACCATTGTTCTTGATCTTTTTAACAGTCTTTCTTACTTTCCGGAAGTGAAAACAAACAATCCTTCTTATCTGGGTTCAGCAAGAACATTCTAGAGGCCTCCTTCAATGTAAGCATACAACACACCATTTAATTCTAGGGATCTCTTTTGTTGCCACACTACAATTCAAGGGCCACACTTATTGTAGCAGCTGTTGAAGGAAAAGGAGAATTTGAACTTGTGGGCCAAAGAAATGAGAATCAACAGGAGCAAAGAGAAGAAGATGAGGAAGAGGAAGAAGAAGGACAAGACAGAAGCAGACAAGTGCAAAGGTACAGAGCTAGATTGTCTCCAGGTGATGTCTTTGTGATTCCATCAGGTCATCCAGTTGCTGTGAGTGCTTCTTCAAATCTCTATTTAGTTGGATTTGGTATCAATGCTGAGAACAATCAGAGAAACTTCCTCGCAGGTATACTATATTCAATAATATTATTTATATTTTTCATGATATTTTAACATTGATTACAATATTTTCTTTTACTTTATTGAATGAGATAAAGCTAATTAAGTTTTTTGGTTGTGATTGAAAATTTAAAGGTGAGGAGGACAATGTGATAAGCCAGATACATAGACCAGTGAAAGAGCTTGCATTCCCTGGATCTGCTCAACAAGTTGATAGACTATTAAAGAATCAAAAGCAATCTTACTTTGCAAATGCCCAACCTCAACAAAGAGAGGAAGAAAGCCACAGGAAAAGGGGTCATGTATCTTCAATTTAGGGAGTTTTTAATGAGTGATCAAATAATATGAATGTATGCTATAAAGAGCTATACTACTAGCTCATAGTGAGCAAAAAAAATAAAACGGCTTTTCTTGTAGCAATAACTAGAGTTCTACTTTTCTACCATGAATAAATAAATCAATTGAGAATAAGTTTTTGAATCTCCTCACTGTTTTATTTGAAACTCTTCGAGTATGAATATAAACGATTTCGTTTTATACTAAAAAAGTACGACTAACTTAAATGTTGATGCATGTCGTTAAACTAATTTTTTGACTTAATTAATAAGCTTATATTTTTTTCTCGGTGTCGGGTCTTGAACTGAGTATCTCTAAATTGCAGAACAAATTGTCAACCAAGCGACTTCTCAAGAAACAAACAATAAGCTTATATTTTAGTTATTGTGATTATAAATTTACTTCCATTATAAATAATATTGGAGACTTTTTTTTTTTTTTTTACGAAAATAATGAAAATAGTAGGCATTCCAACTATGTTGACCCTCCTAAACGTCCCAATTTAATTTCTGACCAAATAAAATTCAAGTTTTTTTTATTTTTTTTTTGTGAATTAAGAGAATTAAGAGAATATATATATATATATATATATATATGGGGGCTGCTAATTTAGACCCAGTTGGGTCTAAATTAGCAAGGTGCACCTTTTGAGTTGGACAAAAATACCCTTTCTTTTTTTAAAAAAAAAAAAAAAAAACATATTGGCGCTGATCCAGTGTCGCGCGCCTACCGCAGGACCACCGTTACAGACCGTTGATTTCCATCAGACGGCCAAGAGATGATCTCATCATGGCTGTCGGATCAATCAGACAGTCCAGATCATCCATCTCCATGATAAGCCAGCGCGTGCACCACACTAGATCTGCGCCTGGAGAGAGAAAATTTCATTTTAAAAAAGCAGGACACGTGTCAACTCTCTGAATGGTTTCACAGTATAACTCTCTGAAACCATTTTACTGGTAGAATGGTTTCAGTGAGTAATTTCTTAATTGTTTGCTTCTGAAACCATTCTGAAACCATTTAGCTGGTACAATGGTTTCTGAGCGTTGTACTTTGAAACCATTTCACTGATAGAATGGTTTCAGGGGAGTTGATTTTTAATTGTTTGCTTCTGAAACCATTTTACTGCTAGAATGGTTTCACAGTATAACTCTCTGAAACCATTCTTCCAGCTAAATGGTTTCAGAAGCAAACAATAGTTTTTAATTACCGTTTTATCTCATTTAATTAACGAAAAATAGTTTCAGGTCTCAAAAAATTTCATAAAATATACCAAAAGTTCCAGAATATTATCTAATATTTTATTAGAAACAAATAAAAAAACAATTGGTTTCAGAGTACAAATCTATGAAATTATTATTATTATTTGTTAAATGGTTTTAAATAATCAGCGGAATTTGTGAAAATAATTTCATGACTTGAACTAGGGAGAGTGAGGTACACAAGAGGGTTCTAAATAATTCATAGTACTTTACATAAAATTTTGGAAATTTTTTATGGAATTATAATATTTTTAATTACCTTTTTACTCATTTAATTAACTAAAAATAGTTTCGTGTCTCCAAAAATTTCATACAATATACCAAAATTTTCAGAATATTATCTACTATTTTATTATGAAAAAATAGAAAAAAAAATAGAGCCTCCCTAAGGTCGCACGCGCCCCCACGCGCCGCCGGTGAGAGTGGGCGTGGGCGACGCGCACTGTTCATCGTTCCCTCCCACCCGTTTTATGCAGAAACGGGTCGTGCGACCCGGTTTTTGACCCGGTTCGATCTCCCTCAATACTCAACGAAACTCGACGTTCCTTATATGGATTTTGATCGTTTTTCAATTTTACAAAGGTTTCCGGTATTAGTTTTTTAAATCGGCGTTCGATTCGCACGTAAAATGAGGTCGAAATTTAGAAGAAATTTAAAAAATGTAATAGTTGTTCTATTGTTTCAAAAAAAAAAAAAAGGTATTTTTATGATGCAAATTACATACATGCCCCAGTTGCTCTATTGTTTCAAAAAAAAAAAAAATGGGTATTTTTGTCCAACTCAAAAGGTGCACCTTGCTAACTTAGACCTAACTAGGGTCTAAGTTAGAAAACCCCTATATATATATATATATATATATATATATATATATATATATATATATATATATATATATATATATATATATATATATATATATATATATATATATCAATAAATTATATTTAAATAGTATAAAGTATAATATTGAGGGGTAAGTTTTGTAGAAATAAAATAGGAAAACATTTCCGTAAAAAAAAGGAAACATTTTTATTTTGAAAACAGAAAAAGGAAAACATTTGGTGTAATTTATTTTGGATTTAGCTAAAATAGGCCCTAGACCCTGTAAATTAGGCCCAAAATAGTTTTTTAGGAGTATATTAATATTATATATGCTAAAATAAATAAAATAAATAAGTGCCCGTTTGAAATACTTATTTTTGAGTTTATGCAAAACAACTTATATAAATAAATAAATTTTTTATGTATTATTATAAATTTGTCAAGGAAGTTTATGAAAAGATAGCTTATAAAAATAGAATTTATGTTAGTTGGAACTTATAAATTAACATAATAAAAACTTATTTATTTGCATAAGTTGTTTTGTATAATATAAAAAATAAGCTACTCCAAACCTATCCTAAATACCAAATTATTTAACGGTTAAAAATAATATGCCTAAATAGATTTTGAAGATTTTAAATTTAAATATATTTTAGATTTATATTTAAAATAATACATCGTTAGGAATAATTATTTATATTTACAATGATATATACTAAGAAGTTGCAATCTAAATTAAACGTGCGTTGGAGTTATAATAATAATGAAAAAAAGTGGAGGGTATAATGTTTTACTTTGAGAGAGTTTCCATCTAGCATGAATATTGTCAAAAGTCTTGCATTTTATATATATGTATAGAGTTGACACTTCCAACAAAACATTGTAGCATTAGGGAAACTCAATGTGACGAAAATGATAATGATGAGGAATACAATCACCCGTGAAATCTGGCACGCAGTGAACACAATGCTGCACAAGATGCTATAGCACACGTTGCAGCAAGACAGTCGCAGAACACAATAAATAAATAAATAAATAACTTGCAGAATAATAAATAAGACAGGTAATTGTTAACCCAGTTCAGTGCAACGTCACCTACTCTGGGGGATACCAATCCAGGAATGAATCCACTATAATAGCTCTAGTTCAAAGCCCTCGACCAACACCCGGTACTTGACTTATCACCTAGACACTACCCGTGCAATCCTACCTAAGAACCTCTTAGATAATGAGACCCCGTCCCAAATTCCCTCTAACAACACGTACCATGTTGCTGTCAATAATAATAATCAAGATGGAGACACTCTCCTAGAAACTAGACCACACTCTTGCTTAAAAGCTTATGAGTGAATCACACACACTAACTCCGTGCTTCAAAGCTTAGGAGCAGCTTACAATAAACAACACAAACACAGTCCTAAACTTGCATCAAAGTGACACAAGAAAGGCTGACAAAAGACACAAACTCTAAACCCTAAAAACTCACACTTTGTAAAGAACACGGTTTAGAATACATGAGTTGAATAGCTTGAGGCTTCACATATTTATAGTCTTCAATTGTCTTGATGGGCAAGCTAGGTCTTCAGACAAATACAGCTGTAGGAATTGTGGCAAACCCTAAATTATTTTCAGAAATATAATTCATGTTGTACCAAACAAAAAAAAAACGCAAAAATATAATATAATTATATTTTTGTATTAAATAACATTCCTTCAGCCGACTTTAATAAAACTTGCTGAGCAAGGCTCGTTTTGCCCAGGCGCACGTGCTTGAGTATATAATTGAAGCAAATCTTGACTCAGATTTGAAATAAAAATTCTGCACGAAAACAGAGCTTCAGTATGATGTACTATAATGCTACAACATCTCAGTCCAGCATCTGGCTGGTTGGCTTTTGCAAAATGTAGCCAATCAAACCACCAACAATCTCCCCCTTTGGCAAATTTTGGCTAAAACAACCTTAGGCCAGTGCATAGAGAGATACAGTCTAAACTTTCCTTCGTGTCAACATAAGCACACAACTAGGAAAGAAAGTAGAACGATGCTAAGCTATTTAAACTTTCCTTCGAGTCAACATACGCACACAACTAGGAAAGAGAGTAAAGAAATTCATCAGATGAATAGATAGCTAGCACGTAAGCATCAGAGGCATGCAACAGCGGAACATAACACATCTTAGCCTCAAAGTACAGACAGAGAGAAATAAACTCTCACATAGTGGATTCAAGATCGGAGAAATAAACTCCTTAAAATTTAAGCAACGCCACAGAGAATAGGAAAAATAAATTCCTATATAAGCATGGATATCATAAGTAGTAGAAAAATAAATTCTACCTACTCCCCCTCAATATATACATAAACTTCACTCCCCCTCAAAACTTGCATATCACATAGAACAGACATGCTATACTAGATAAACTTCACTCCCCCTCAAAACTTGCATATCACATAGAACAGACATGCTATACTAGATGCTATAGCATTATGGATCACATCATGCACAACATATTACTCCCCCTTTTTAGCCATAAATTCTGACAAATAAAGTCAGTATCACATAATAGGAGCAAAATACATATTTCCACAGAGTTATCAGATCATAGAGAACATAGAGTGCAGAGAGAATCAGAGCATAGGAACTCATAAAGTGCATATACAAACCATCATGGCAAGGAAAACCTGGAGTATCGGACCCAAAGACATGGATTATGCATGTTACAATCCAGAGAGCATCATGGCGTAGCCCAACAAATTAAAATCCAAAAGGACATGCAAATAAAGCATAAGCAGGTCACATAGAAGGACTTGCGTCAGAGTCCTCCTCCTCTACCTCAGTATCACCACCTGCAATATCATTTAGAACACCAGGATTGACATTGAAAAAACACCTTGAGGTCAACAGTCATTTGCTTCCTAGGCAAAACATCAGTTTGACTGGTTGACAGATGATGCAGCACAGTCTGCAGCATGTGTACCCTCAAACAGTCTAAAATCAAAAGACAAATCACAACCTCTCTTACTAGGTACACCAGCCTTAGTACAAATGTCAGGATGTTGAGCTAGAATAATGTCACACATTAGTGTAGGAAAGACTATAGACATCTTCACAATACATGATCACTTCTGATCCTTAATACAACATTGTTTTTCTCCCTTTGAAGTTGAATACATAGATCTTTGAACACATCAAAGGTTTCTGATTTCTTTCTAATAAAATTTATCCAGGTGTATCTAGAAAAGTCATCAACAACAACATATGCGTACCTTTTACCTCCCAAGCTTTCAGTTTGCATAGGACCCATCAAGTCCATGTGTAGAAGTTCAAGAACTCTGGTGGTGGTAAGATGCTGCAGCTTTGGATGTGGCATCTTGGTTTGTTTCCCAATCTGACAGTCTCCACATATGCTACCTTCTTCAATTTTGAGATTTGGCAGTCCTCTGATGGCTTCTTTAGATATTGCTTTCTTCATGCTTCTTAGATTAAGATGACCAAGCTTTTGGTGCCATAGTTTTACTTCATCTTCTTTAGTGATTAAGCATGTTGACATATTTGCTTCTTCTTGGGGAACCCATAGATAGCAGTTGTCTTTTGATCTGACACCTTTCATCAAAATCTCACCTTCGTTATTTGTAACCAAACATTCAGACTTGGTGAAGTTTACTTTCATTCCTTGGTCGCATAGTTGACTAATACTTATCAAATTTGCAGTCAATCCTCTAACTAACAGCACATTGTTTAGTTTAGGCAAGCTATTACTTCTGAGCTCCCCTATCCCAACAATTTCTCCTTTTGCACCATCACCAAAGGTTACAAAGCTGGTTGAATAAGACTTTATACCAACAAGAAATTTACTTATTCCGGTCATGTGTCTTGAACAGCCACTATCGAAGTACCAGTCTTCCCTTGATGAAGCTCTAAGTGATGTGTGAGCAATCAGAGCAGTAGTCTCTTCTTCAGGTTGAGTTGTATCACTTTTCTTCTCATTTTCACCTTTAGGTTTCCATTCTTGTTGAGTAGAGGCAGTTGTGGAAACATGTTTATGCTGAGGACGTCTGTTAGGGTACCCATATAGTTTGTAGCAGTAAGGCGTTATGTGCCCTTTTCTACCACAGTAATGACATCTCCAAGCATGGTGTTTTCTTCTATTTCTTGACATGGAATGCTGCTGATGATGCTGCGGCTTTTGATAAGGCATCCTTTGCTTTTGAGTTTCTCTAGGATCCATGTACATGAGGTCAGGACTATATTTTTTGAATTTGTTGACATTCTCATAGCTAAGCCCAATATTCCTAGGCTTTCGAACATTTTTCTCTAAGATTTCCTCCAGTTGACCATCAGCCTTATGAAGTTTGTCAAGATGCTCATCATCTTTATACAACATGTCAGAGAATTTTCTCAGCCGCCAAATGTCAGCATTTAATTTTTCATTGACTTCCTTAGCTTCTTCAAGATCAGAGGATAGATAATTTACCTTCTTTTGAAGTTCCTCCATCTTTGAGATATTCTCAAATTTTTCTACTTTTAACTCATTGATGGTTACCTTTTGTTTCTCAATAACCCTGCAGATTTCAAGATCAGAGGATAGATAATTTACCTTCTTTTGAAGTTCCTCCATCTTTGAGATATTCTCAGATTTTTCTGCTTTTAACTCATTGATGGTTACCTTTTGTTTCTCAATAACCCTGCAGATTTCTTCACTCTTAAGACAAAGTTCCTTGTAGGATGCAGCAAGCTCTTCATAGGTTACCTCTCCATCATCAGATTCTGTATCAGATGTAACAATACCTGTTAAGACTGAGATATGTTTAGCAGTTACAGATGCTGTATCATCTTCTGAGTCATCATCCTCAGACCAACTGACAGTTAGCCCTTTCTTTGTTTTCTTCTGATATGTTGGACACTCAGGTCTGATGTGACCATATCCTTCACATTCATGACATCGAATGTTTCTGTTTAAGCTTGATTTTTCCTCACTTTTTGGTTTTCCTTGATTTTCATTGCTGCACATAGTGCCTGGAGCATTGTTTTTGAAATTTGACCTGGGTCTCTTATCCATTCGTTTCAGAACTTTGTTGAATTGTTTTCCCAATAACACCATGGCCTCAGAAATACTCTCATTAGATTCTTCTTCATCCTCCAGTTCTTCTTCATTATTTTTAGATGAGAAGGCAATGCTCTTATTTTTCTTTTCACTTCTTCCATTTGCAACACTTTCATAAGTTTGGAGTGATCTAACCAGTTCATCCAGCTTCATCTGAGATATGTTTTTGGCTTCTTCCATAGCTGTGACTTTCATATCAAATTTCTTTGGAAGTGATCTAAGCATTTTTCTTACTAACTTTTCTTCGGGAATTTTCTCTCCCAAAGCATCAAATTGATTATCATAGTCTAGAATAGTCATATGAAAATCTTGAATTGTTTCCTCCTCCTTCATACGTAAATTTTCAAACTGAGTAGTAAGAATCTGTAATTTAGACATTTTTACCTGAGGAGTACCTTCATGAACAGTTTCAAGAATCTTCCAAGCTTCCTTTGCTGAGACACATTTTTTGATCAGTTTGAAGATGTGTTTGTCTACCCCATTGTATAATGCATATAATGCTTTTGAGTTTCCCAAAGCAAGCTCATCCTCTTCTTTAGACCAGTCCTCCTCAGCTTTTAGTTCAAGTGTTGGCTTTCCATCCTTGTCCATGACCACAGGGGGGTCCCATCCTTTCAGAACAGCCTTCCAAGTTTTGCTATCCATAGATTTTAGGAAAGCAATCATGCGTGATTTCCAATAATCATAGTTGGAGACACCAACTAGAAGCGGTGGTCTGCTTACAAGCCCTCCTTCTTTTTCAATGTTGCCAGACATTCTCCCTGGAGCTCACCCTATAACCAGAAAGGGTGCCTGCTCTGATGCCAATTGAAATCTGGCACGCAGTGAACACAATGCTGCACAAGATGCTATAGCACACGTTGCAGCAAGACAGTCGCAGAACACAATAAATAAATAAATAACTTGCAGAATAATAAATAAGACAGGTAATTGTTAACCCAGTTCAGTGCAACGTCACCTACTCTGGGGGATACCAATCCAGGAATGAATCCACTATAATAGCTCTAGTTCAAAGCCCTCGACCAACACCCGGTACTTGACTTATCACCTAGACACTACCCGTGCAATCCTACCTAAGAACCTCTTAGATAATGAGACCCCGTCCCAAATTCCCTCTAACAACACGTACCATGTTGCTGTCAATAATAATAATCAAGATGGAGACACTCTCCTAGAAACTAGACCACACTCTTGCTTAAAAGCTTATGAGTGAATCACACACACTAACTCCGTGCTTCAAAGCTTAGGAGCAGCTTACAATAAACAACACAAACACAGTCCTAAACTTGCATCAAAGTGACACAAGAAAGGCTGACAAAAGACACAAACTCTAAACCCTAAAAACTCACACTTTGTAAAGAACACGGTTTAGAATACATGAGTTGAATAGCTTGAGGCTTCACATATTTATAGTCTTCAATTGTCTTGATGGGCAAGCTAGGTCTTCAGACAAATACAGCTGTAGGAATTGTGGCAAACCCTAAATTATTTTCAGAAATATAATTCATGTTGTACCAAACAAAAAAAAAACGCAAAAATATAATATAATTATATTTTTGTTTTAAATAACATTCCTTCAGCCGACTTTAATAAAACTTGCTGAGCAAGGCTCGTTTTGCCCAGGCGCACGTGCTTGAGTATATAATTGAAGCAAATCTTGACTCAGATTTGAAATAAAAATTCTGCACGAAAACAGAGCTTCAGTATGATGTACTATAATGCTACAACATCTCAGTCCAGCATCTGGCTGGTTGGCTTTTGCAAAATGTAGCCAATCAAACCACCAACAACCCGAAGAATCTTTTAGAGTCAATATTTTTTTTGGTGATTATTGACATGACTGTTGAAATACCGGAAAATGCATTATTTATTTAGTTAAATTAATATAATAATTCAGTTATTTTTATTTTTATTTTGTAACTTTATATAATAAATCGTTATAAATTCCTGGTATTTTATTTTATCAGATAAATATCATTCGAGTTGAAGAAAGAAGCGAAAACAGACTAAAAAAGAGCAAAAATGGACAAAAAGGGTCACACATGTGCAGCCAATTGGGCCACACATGTGCAGCCCACACAAAACAAACACGCCAGCCCATGAAACAGGCCTGCCGCTCGCCAGCAGGGAGCAAATGGCAACCGCCAGCTTGTGATCCTGGCCATTCCCTTTTGATCAAATCGTGTAGCTCTCGCCACACCACACAAAGTCCCACATTGGACAGATTTCCCCTCCCCGAATTGTATTTTAGAATAAATAGACTAGCTTTCTTCACTTGTAAAGAGAACACTACTTGGAGAATTGAGAACTAGGCTTAGTAACACAAAGTTTTCTTCTCTAAAGTTGAGAGATTAGTTTTATTTTATTTTCCGGCGTCCGTACTTTCGGCCTTTTTATTTCAGGTTTTTATTTTATTGTCATATTTATTTCTTGTCTTTATTTTATTGCTTTTATTTTATGCTTTTAATTTTTGTTTTTATTTTTATTATGTCTTTTATTTATTTGCTTATTTTATTTTTATGTCTTTAGTTATAGTTATGTCTAGCTAAATTTAGCATTGCTAGGATGTGTAGTTAATAGCTAATAGGGGTTCGGTAGTTAATTCGTGCTTAATAGTTTTCAACCACCAGTTTTAAATAAATACGTTTTCAAACAATTTGTCACGAGAGTGAGGATTGTTTTAAAGGCAATAGACCAACATTGACGAAAGTTGAGGTTTAGGGCCGGATAGTTAAAACTGACCGTTAGTTCTAAAGTCCGCGAGAGCTATTTAGGATTGATGAGTTTTATATTGATTTTCAAAGGTACTTATATAGGTAAGTGAGCGCGTGAGAGCAGAGCATTTATTTTATCTAACTATAGCGCTAGTCAAGATTTGCGAGAGCTGAGATTAGTGTTTTTAAATCAAATATAATTATTGAAAACTGACGACTGTTTTATTTTCTTAAGCAGTTTTTAATTAAACGTTGACTATAATTCGTCACGAGAGTGAGAATTAATTAAAGTAAAAATCAATAGAGCGAGAGCGTGAGATTTCTACTAGATAGTAAAAACTGAACATTAACTCTAATTCGCAACGAGAGTTGGGATTAAAGTTAATTAAATTATATTGCTTTTCAAAGAATATTTTATTAGCGGATGTGAGAACGAGAGTTAAGCATCACCTTTATATTTTATTAGTCCCTAAAGTTTTTTCCGTCAATGTTTTTAGTCTCTACTTTTCAGTCAAATCGTGTATACTTTCACATTTTTGAATGATTTTTTGTATTCATGTTTATAATATTATAAGAACATCTCCGATAAAAATTTAGAATTTTTTAACATAAGATGGATTATTAATGAACTTTTATGTGCAAAAAAACTAAAAAAATTCATATTTAAAAGTTGTATCTGAAGATGCTGGAAGACCTCACATAAAGGACGCTGAACGAAGCGAGACTCTGACTCTGAACTAGGTGAAGACTCTGAATGAGTGAAGTTCAAGTTCTGTCACTAGTGTTGGATTTCAGACTGTATCCGAGAAGTTCAATTATTAATCCAAGTAACACTACAAGAAAAAAGGAATATAGTGGCGGCCAACTAGCTGCAGTTGGCTAATATCCGTCGCCGCTTTCAACATTCACCGCAGTTCAAACCGCCCCTGTTTGCTTTTAAGATTGCACGCGCGCTATGATCTCTATAATTGCTTTCGCTCAGTCAGAACACTCATTTATGAAAACATAAATCTGAATCACGTTTCCCTCTTTATAGTCGATCAGGGATTTAGCACTTCCTTGCCATCCGCCGCTTTTCCGGTCGAGGCGTGGGGTAAACAGTTTTTCGAAAAGAACATCCAGGACGTGTTCGAGGCGTGGGGTAAAGTGTTCTCCCATCTCAATACCTTGGAAGCTCACAAGAGCTCCATCCAGTTTCTAATGATTTTATAAAGAAGCATTTTCACTCATATTCCTTATCTCTTATTGATATTTGTGTTGTATGTTTTTATAGACTTAATCTCTTATTGAAATTTACATTGAAGCTCCATGATAATAGAAACTGGCAAATAGAAAACTATCATTCAAACATGTTATACAATTAATCTATTTACTTGCATTTAGACTTAGATTATTTGCATTTAGACTTAGATGATTGTAATTAGTTAAACTTGTGAATTTTAAATTTAAGCTTAGTTTTAATATTTTAACTTTAGATGTTAATTTGCTTGTCTATGTTATGATATTTTGTACACTTCAAACGTTGTGGTAATGTATAGTTTTGGAAATATAAGTTCTGCAAAATTGAAATCTAGTAGAAGGTGTTGACATGCATGTTCAACTCCTGGGTTTTATATCCTAAGTCGTGACTCTATTTTATCTATGAGATAACATAGCATCAACTAAATCTTGCAGCGTTCTTGTATCCTTGAATTCGATGGAGCATATAGTGGAAATCCTGGAAGGTCTGGAGCAGGAGCTGTGCTGCCTTTTGGGAACCAGGTGTCTACTCTATGCATCAATATTCATATTTGTACTATAAAGCTATATGCTATATATCAAATCTAGTAACCCTTGGGTCTCTTTACAGGTTCAGCGCTTTAGTCAAGGACTGGGCACTCAAACAAATAATTCTATTGAATATCAAGGTTTAAATTTGGGATTGAAAGAAGTAGCCAACCAAGGATATGATCGTGTTTGTGTTCGAGGTGACTCTCAGCTTGTTTGCAACCAGGTTAGTTCCCTTAGAGAGAGTATGCATTGACCAATCTTGGTCTATATTTCACTACTTAACTTGCATCTGAATGAAATGAATGATGATAAAAAGAAAAACATAATGTTGGCGTTGTATAGTTGGCCTCATTTTGCTAAAACATGTGATCTTTCCTGATGTGGAACTACATGCTTCCATCATCCAGTATAAGCAAGATGTTCGGTACAATGCTTCAACATTGGATACCACATCCAGTAGGCCGGGCCTGTGTATGGTGAGATCTCGCGCCTAAGTTCTAAATATGGAATCCACAATAAATGTTCGTTTGTGATAAGGAGCGTTGTCACGCATAATTATTAATGGATCTCGTGATCAAGTGTTGCTTGTTAATCAGATCTTCAAGTTAAGGAAACAAAACATTTTTGAAGAATATTCCTTGAAGGGACCATTAATCATGCTGAGCTATTGAAGCCTAATTGAAGACCTAGCCTGAGCTCGTGAAGGTTATTTAAAGAAGGTTGACTCCATTGTTCAACTCACTGAAACCAGATTTGAGTCTTACAAAGCGTGAGTTTAGGTTTTAGTATTGTGTCTATTGTGTTCTAAGTCTTGTGTTGATTTCCCACTAGACTAGGAACTGTGTGTTTGTGCATTGTAATATCTCTGGAGCTTCTAAGCAAGGAGATAGTGTGTGTATACCATTCCAAAGCTTTTAAGCACGGAAGTGGTGTGAGTGTTTTATGAAGTGTGTCTTCACATATTAAATCTAGTATTGTACGATCACAGTGGCTGTGGTCAAGAGGAGGTGAGCGGAGGTTCTCATACCTAGGTGTGTCTTAGGTAGGATATAGCACGGGTGGTGATTAGGTGAGAAGTCATAAACGGGAGGTTTATTGAGGGCTTCAAACTAATACTATCATAGTGGATTCACTCCTGGATTGGTATCCCCTAGAGTAGGCTTATGCTGAACTGGGTTAACAAATTACTGTGTTAATTTACTTTCAGTTTGTTTAGTTTATTATTCCTTGTGTATGCGCGGTTGGATGTTGGATCATTGATTCACGCATTAAAAGTGTACTATAGTGGTGAAGCGTTGAGTACAACATCTTAATACTAGTGTGCCAGAATTTCAATTGGCATCAGAGCAGGCACCCTGCTCGAAACTCAGGGTGAGCTTCAGGGACAGAAATTTCTGGTGAGATGGACAAGGAAGGAGGAACGGTTTCTAAACCACCACTGCTAACTGGGCCTGAGAACTATGACTACTGGAAAGCTAAGATGATGGTATTTCTTAAATCCATTGATAGCAGAACATGGAAAGCTGTAGAAAATGGATGGGAACCCCCTATGGTCATTGATAAGGATGGAAAGGTAACAGGTGAAATCAAGCCTAATAAAGACTATTCCAAAGACGAGGATGACCTAGCTCTGGGAAATTCAAAAGCCTTGAATGCCATATTCAATGGGGTGGACATCAACATGTTCAGACTTGTTAAACGATGCACTGTAGCCAAACAGGCGTGGGAAATACTCAGGAAAGCACATGAAGGAACCAACAAGGTAAAGCTGTCCAAACTTCAGATGCTTCGCACAAATTTTGAAAATCTGAGTATGAAGGAAGAAGAGACTATTCATGACTTTCACATGAATATTTTAGAATTTGCAAATTCATTTGATGCCTTGGGAGAACCCATATCAGATGAAAAACTGGTGAGCAAAATCCTCAGATCTCTACCTAAGAGGTTTGACATGAAAGTAATAGCAATAGAAGAATCTCAGGATCTGGCCAACATTCAAGTGGATGAACTAATAGGCTCACTTCAAACCTATGAGATGAGCATAAACCAAAGAAAAGAGAAGAAAACCAAAAGTTTGGCTTTTACTTCTAATACTGCAGAAGATGATGAGATAGATATGGAGAGTGATGAAAGTTTATCTGAAGCCATGGTGTTACTTGGAAGACAGTTCAACCGTATCATGAAGAGGATGGATAAAAGAAATAAATTCAATGGTCCAAGCACCAAATCTGACTTCAACAATAAGTTCAATGGTCCAAGCACCAAATCTGACTTCAACAAACCTGTATCTAGTCAAAGGAGGACCAGAAGTGATGACAAAAGTACTTCATCTAGAGGAGTTCAGTGTCATGAGTGCGAAGGATTTGGTCATATCAAATCTGAATGCCCTACTTTTCTGAAGAAGAAGAAGAGTCTTGCTGTTACTTGGTCAGATGAGGATGATTCAGAAGAAGATGAAGGTGAATCTGCTAAACTTGTCAATGCATTGACAGGTGTCTATGAATCTGATGCTGAATCATGCGATGAAACATCATATGAAGAACTTCTGGCTAACTATAAGGACTTATTCATCAGGAGCAATGAATTCTGCAAAGCCTTGGAAAAACAAAAGGAGACAAATTGTCAACTTCAGGCTGAGAAGAATGAATGTCTGGATATAATTAAGACTCTCAACAAAGAGATTGAAAAGCTGAATGAAGACTTGGAGCATGCTAGAAAACAAGTTAGAGTTTTTGCATCAGGAGAAGAAAAGTTTCAAGCCATGCTGCTAAAACAAAGTGCTGGTAAGAAACCTATTGGCTTTGATTACGAGATAGTGGATCAAGAAATGGGTTACAACAAAGCTACAATCACTACCCCCATTGATAAAACTTTTCCTGTTAGTGGTGGGTTACTACCTCCTCATCCTCCCACACATCAGGGAACTGACACATGGTTAAAACCCAAGCAGCATGTCCAGACTAACTCGATGCCTCAACACCCGCCTCACCATCAATACAACAGGTCAAGATCTAGGACTAAAAGAAGGAATTGGAGGTGTCATTATTGTGGTAGGAAAGGGCACATTAGACCTTATTGCTACAAACTGTACGGCTATCCACAGAATTCATGGCCACTTGAACCCAAATCTGAGAACGTGAATGTCAAGAAAGAATGGAAGAAGAAGGAAGATGGTGTAAGCTTGATAGCTCATACATCACTGCGGGCATCATCTAGACAAGATTGGTATTTTGACAGTGGATGCTCTAGACACATGACTGGAGTGGAAGGGTATCTAGCCAACCTAAGGTCCTATGCCACAAGCTTTGTAACATTTGGAGATGGAGCTAAGGGAGAAATAAAAGGAATTGGAAACCTAATTGATAATGGGTTACCAAACTTAGACAATGTTCTGTTAGTAAAAGGACTTACAGCAAATTTGATTAGCATCAGTCAACTATGTGACCAAGGCATGAAGGTGAACTTCACACAATCTGAATGTCTTGTTACAGATGAAGAAGGAAAACTGATAATGAAGGGAGTAAGGTCCAAAGACAATTGTTACTTGTGGGTGTCTGAAGAAGGAAATTATATGTCTACCTGCCTCATAAGCAAAAATGAGGAAGTCAAACTCTGGCATCAAAAGTTGGGTCATCTACACCTGAGAGGAATGAAAAAGGCCATAGCTGAAGAAGCAATCAGAGGATTACCCAAGCTAAAGATAGACGAAGGAACAATATGTGGAGAATGTCAGATAGGCAAACAAACCAAGGTGGCGCACCCAAGGCTTCAACATCAATCTACTACCAGAACACTTGAATTGTTACACATGGATTTGATGGGACCTATGCAGACTGAAAGTCTTGGAGGAAAAAGGTATGCTTTTGTTATGGTGGATGATTTCTCTAGATTTACATGGATAGACTTTCTTAGAGAAAAATCAGATAGTTTTGAAACATTTAGAAACTTATGTGTACAACTTCAAAGAGAAAAGGGGTCTGTCATCATAAGGGTCAGAAGTGATCATGGAAAGGAATTTGAGAATAGCAAATTCTATGATTTCTGTGCAGCAGAAGGTATCCAACATGAATTCTCTGCTCCCATAACACCACAACAAAATGGTGTAGTAGAGAGAAAGAATAGAACCATTCAAGAGTCTGCTAGGGTAATGCTTCATGCCAAGGGTCTTCCATATCAGTTCTGGGCAGAGGCTATGAGTACAGCCTGCTACATACACAACCGTGTAACACTCAAAAAGGGAACATCTGCAACCTTGTATGAATTATGGAAGGGAAGAAAGCCAACAGTGAAACACTTTCACATTTTTGGGAGTAAATGCTACATTCTTGCTGACAGAGAACCAAGACGAAAACTTGATCCTAAAAGTGAAGAAGGTATATTTCTGGGATATTCCTTGAATAGCAGAGCCTACAGGGTCTATAACACAAAAACCAAAGTCATTATGGAAACGATCAATGTTGTGATTGATGATGCACCATCCACTCAACCATCGGATGTGGAAACTGATGTTGAACCATCTCCTGACAACTCTGATGAGATGACACAAAGTGAAAAGTCTGAATTAAAAGGTGATGAATCTGATCAAGACTCTGCACCTGCCCCAGCAAAAGCACCATCTATTAGGACACAGAAGAATCACCCTAAAGATCTAATCATAGGTGATCCAGACCAGGGCATTGCTACCAGAAGAAAGATTGATGCTATCTCAAACACTTGTTTTGTATCAAAATTTGAGCCTAAAAACATAAAAGAGGCTCTTACTGATGAGTTCTGGATTGAAGCAATGCAAGAGGAATTGAATCAATTCAAGAGAAATGAAGTCTGGGACCTTGTTCCAAGACCACATGGAGTAAATGTCATAGGCACTAAATGGATATACAAGAATAAGTCTGATGAGAAGGGTACAGTAACAAGGAATAAGGCAAGACTGGTAGCTCAAGGCTACACTCAGGTGGAGGGAATTGACTTTGATGAGACCTTTGCTCCCGTGGCAAGACTAGAATCCATAAGGCTGCTTCTTGGTGTAGCTTGCATCCTCAAACTCAAACTCTACCAAATGGATGTCAAGAGCGCCTTTCTAAATGGGTATCTTCATGAAGAAGTATTTGTTGAACAGCCCAAAGGTTTCATAGATCCAAATCATCCGGATCATGTCTACAAACTGAAAAAGGCTTTGTATGGCTTGAAACAAGCACCAAGGGCTTGGTATGAAAGGTTAACTGAATTCCTGATTAACCAAGGATACAAGAAAGGTGGAAATGACAAGACCTTATTTGTCAAAGAAATGAATGGAAACTTGTTGATAGCACAGATATATGTTGATGACATAGTCTTTGGAGGGATGGCGGAACCGATGGTCCAACACTTTGTGAGACAGATGCAGTCTGAATTTGAGATGAGCTTGGTAGGAGAATTAACCTATTTTCTTGGATTACAGGTGAAACAGATGGAAGACACAATATTTGTGTCTCAAAGCAAGTATGCTAAAAATATCATAAAGAAATTTGGCATGGAAAATGCTGCACACAAAAGAACACCTGCTGCCACACATCTAAAATTAACCAAGGATGAGAAAGGTGTAGATGTAGACCAAAGCCTGTATAGAAGCATGATAGGGAGCCTACTGTACCTCACAGCAAGCAGGCCTGACATCACCTTTGCTGTTGGTGTATGTGCTAGGTACCAAGCTGAGCCAAAGATGAGCCATCTTACACAAGTAAAAAGAATCTTGAAGTATGTCAATGCAACCTCTGATTATGGAATAATGTATTCTCACACCAACAATGCTAGGTTGATGGGATATTGTGATGCAGATTGGGCTGGATGTGCAGATGACAGAAAAAGCACCTCTGGTGGATGTTTTTATCTAGGAGAAAATCTTATCTCATGGTTTAGCAAGAAACAAAACTGTGTTTCTCTATCCACTGCAGAAGCTGAGTACATTGCAGCTGGGAGTAGTTGCTCTCAATTATTGTGGATGAAGCAGATGCTTAAGGAATACAATGTTGAACAGGATGCTCTAACATTGTACTGTGACAATTTAAGCGCCATAAATATTTCAAAAAATCCTATTCAGCACAGTAGAACAAAGCATATTGACATTCGCCATCACTTCATCAGGGATTTGGTGGAAGAAAATATTGTGAAGTTGGAGCATGTTGCAACTGAAGAACAGGTAGCTGATATTTTTACCAAAGCTTTAGATGCAAATCAGTTTGAAAGGCTTAGGGGCAAATTAGGAATTTGCCTATATGAGGAATTATAGCAGTTAAGGCATTATGTGCGCGCAACCGTTTTTTTCTCCAAATTTTGTCTATTGGCGCACGTAAATCAAGGGAAGACAAAAATAACTTTCCATAACTTCTCTATTACACGCTATCAACTCTCATATCATCATTATTCTTTTCCAAAACCTTCAACTTCCTCTGAACTCCTTGCTGCGATCTGCAAACACAAACCATCATCTCAAATCATCAAAAACTTCAAAAACTTCAACAAATTCTTTGAGAAAATGTCTCAATCTTCCGGTTCCGCTCAGATCAAAAACAAAATTGCTGACACTGTGAAAACAAGATCAAAGTCTAAGAAGGAAGGAACAACTGTTGTGGTAGATGCGATGCCTTTATCAAGTATTCCTGCAACTACTTCTAAGAAGAAGAAATCTGCAAAATCCACTAAGAAAGTAAGTGAATCGTCTCCCTCAATCTCTATTAAGTCTGATTCTGTTAGGTCTAAGAAGAAGAAACCCCAATCTCCCATAAAAAGGGGTTTGAGCATGTCTGATCTATACTTGAATAAGGATCCTTCTGAAACTGCGAATGTGGAATCGCATGATGTTGCCTCCGGCAAAAATGCGAATGTTGAATCGTCTGTTAAATCTGTGTCAGAAAAGGTGAATCAAGAAATTATGTAGAGGAAAACCCTAGTACTGTTGAAACCCTAGGAAAAACCCAAAATATTGCTGAGAATGTTGGTGTGAGCAATAATCCTAGTGTTCCTGAGAATATGACAGTTCCCACGAATGTCATAACTAATGTTACTGAAAAATCTCAAGAAAAGGCTGTTGTAACCGATGCTCGAACCGGTGTTGAACCATCCTCTATACCAACTGATGCTGAGAAGGATGTTGAAGCATCCAAAGGAGGATCTAGCCCACATGCTAACACTGCCACTGGGTCGTTTGGCAGTGGATCTAATACTGAAGCTTCCACTGAAGAGGAAGTAAACAAAGAAAGTACCCCTGAAGATGTGGCTGATTCTGAGCCAGAGAACGAAGCTGGTGAGGACTCTGAGAAAACCACCAATGAAGAACAGGACATAGTGGATGTTGATGAAGTCCCCTCTGAAGAAGATCTGCAACCTCCACCCACTCAAAAAGGTATTGGGAGAAGACTGAGAAGCAGAACCACTACACCTGCACCTGCTGCTACCACTACCCCTGTTGTCATCAAGAAAACAAAGGACACTACTCTGAAACCTGTCAAGTATGGTCCTAAGAAAGGATGGAGCAAGCCTATACCTCCTCCTGAAAAGAATAAGGGTGTGCTGAAAAGGAAGAGTGCACCATCAAGTGACTCTGAATTTGAAGCTGAAAAGGATGACTCAAGCATCAAGCCTCCTGCTAAGAAGGCTATGTCTGCTAAGAAGGCCATGCCTCAGTCTGTTGCTCCTGACATTGAAGACTTTCCTTGTGACAATGTTTCATTTCATCTTCCATCTTATGCTCAACGATGGGGAATCATTTGCAAAAGAAGATTGGCTCTGGAAAGGGAACTAGGCAAAGATATTCTGGAATGTGAAGAGATTGTGAGTTTGATCAATGATGCTGGATTGATCAAAACTGTGTGGGGCTTAGGCTCCTGCTATGAAAAGCTGGTTAGGGAGTTTGTTGTCAACATCCCTATAGGTTGTGACAATCCATTGGACAAAGAATTTCAGAAGGTATATGTTCGAGGAAAATGTGTGACATTTTCTCCAAGTGTGATCAACAAGGTGCTGGGTAATGTTGATGATCCTCACCCTGACATAGATGTATCTGACAATGTGGTCTGCAAAACTATCACAGCTGAAAAGGTGAAAACCTGGCCCAAGAAGGCAAAGGTACCTGCTGTCAAGCTAACCCAAAAGTATGCCATCTTGAATCGTATTGCATCTGTCAACTGGGTTCCTACAACACATGCATCTGATATTGCAACAAATCTGGGTAAGCTCATTTATATGATTGGTACTGGTACTAAGTTTAATGCTGGTCTATATATTTTCAATCAAGTTGTGCAGCATGCTAAGACCTCTGTCACCAAGCAACCCATTGCATTTCCAACTTTGATCTGTGACATCATCTTGTCCCAACATCCGAATATAAGGCATGAGGATGAGTCTGCTAAGAAAAGGGCAACTCCTCTGGCCATTCATCAGAAGCTGTATAGTAAACAGCATGCGCCAGATATTGTTGGACCATCAAATGCTGCTGCTGACACTCCTATGACAAGGAAGGAGATGATTGCTATGCTGGAAGCAAACTGTAAAGAGCTAGATGAAAAGAAGCTGCAGTTTGAAAGAATGATACATGCTCTCAGGGTTGAAGAGGCTGCAGCTCAAGCAGCTGATGCAGGTGATGATGGTTCTAGTGGTGAAGAAGCTGACTCAGATGCTGAAGGAGAAGAAAGTGATTCCTCCCCAAGTGCTTCTGTTTAAATCTGATGTTTCTCTATTTGGATTTTTGTGTTTTGCATGTCTGTGGGCTGAGCCCTGAATTTAGCACCTAGTGTGCATGGTGTGTAATATTTTGTCTGCACTTTATGTTCTGCTACTATCTGCACTGCGTTTGGATATTTTTTTATGCAGTTCCCATTTTGTCTATTTTGTGGCTAAAAAGGGGGAGTAGTTATTGTATGCCATAATAGGTTGCTGAGGCTTTGATGTGCCACCAGATGCTGGATCATCTGAATAACCCTATGCATGAATTAAGGGGGAGTAACATGATCCTGGTACTCGATTCTACCTTTGAGGGGGAGCAATATTTCCTGTTTAGCACACAATGTGCTACTGCATGTTGAAGCATCATCTGTTCCTGAGAATTTATTTTTCTCAGCTTTGAGGGAATTTATTTTTCCCCAGTGTTTCTTTTATGAGAATCTTATACTCTCTATTGGCAAATTCCTGTGAGGCTCTTGTGCTTATCCTTCCGCTGTTGCATGCCTCTGAAGGTCTAAATTGATACATATTAAATATGCTATTTTTATATGAGGGATTATTAAAACAAGCATGTTAAATTGTTCTACTTTACTTCATGACTGTGTGCCTACGTTGAGTTGAAGAAAAGGTAGCTTGTGTATCCCTTTAGAGCGGTTGAAATAATCCTAGGATGTTTTAGCCAAAAATTGCCAAAGGGGGAGATTGTTGGCGTTGTATAGTTGGCCTCATTTTGCTAAAACATGTGATCTTTCCTGATGTGGAACTACATGCTTCCATCATCCAGTATAAGCAAGATGTTCGGTACAATGCTTCAACATTGGATACCACATCCAGTAGGCCGGGCCTGTGTATGGTGAGATCTCGCGCCTAAGTTCTAAATATGGAATCCACAATAAATGTTCGTTTGTGATAAGGAGCGTTGTCACGCATAATTATTAATGGATCTCGTGATCAAGTGTTGCTTGTTAATCAGATCTTCAAGTTAAGGAAACAAAACATTTTTGAAGAATATTCCTTGAAGGGACCATTAATCATGCTGAGCTATTGAAGCCTAATTGAAGACCTAGCCTGAGCTCGTGAAGGTTATTTAAAGAAGGTTGACTCCATTGTTCAACTCACTGAAACCAGATTTGAGTCTTACAAAGCGTGAGTTTAGGTTTTAGTATTGTGTCTATTGTGTTCTAAGTCTTGTGTTGATTTCCCACTAGACTAGGAACTGTGTGTTTGTGCATTGTAATATCTCTGGAGCTTCTAAGTAAGGAGATAGTGTGTGTATACCATTCCAAAGCTTTTAAGCACGGAAGTGGTGTGAGTGTTTTATGAAGTGTGTCTTCACATATTAAATCTAGTATTGTACGATCACAGTGGCTGTGGTCAAGAGGAGGTGAGCGGAGGTTCTCATACCTAGGTGTGTCTTAGGTAGGATATAGCACGGGTGGTGATTAGGTGAGAAGTCATAAACGGGAGGTTTATTGAGGGCTTCAAACTAATACTATCATAGTGGATTCACTCCTGGATTGGTATCCCCCAGAGTAGGCTTATGCTGAACTGGGTTAACAAATTACTGTGTTAATTTACTTTCAGTTTGTTTAGTTTATTATTCCTTGTGTATGCGCGGTTGGATGTTGGATCATTGATTCACGCATTAAAAGTGTACTATAGTGGTGAAGCGTTGAGTACAACATCTTAATACTAGTGTGCCAGAATTTCACATAATCCAATTGTTTCAAAAATATTGCATGTTGATTTGAAATTACAAGCTGTTAGCGGCCAACACTCGGTGGGATTTAGTCCCACATCAGATAGATAGGACTCTTGAGAAGAGTTTATAAAGAGGAGGCAATCCTCACCTTACAAGCCGGTTTTGTAAGGATGAGTTAGGCCTCGATATTCGTGACATAAGCAATTATATGGTTTCTACATTGGACAAGAGAAAATTATGGATTAGAGGATTGAGGAAATCATATGTGGTTAAATTAAAAATCATGTACAAAAATTTCATTAGTTTTGTTCTTCTACATTAAACACAATGTAAGGATTCATTTAAGGAGAATGTTAACTTGTGCACTTAAGGCACATGTTAAGAAAGCAAAAATAGAAATTATTAAATGCTAATTTGTGCATTTTGACTTTTGTATCATTAAATGTTAAATTTCTATTTTAATATATCTTAACATGTGCCCTTAAGACACATGTTAACAAGACCCTTCATTTAATTCATATCATTCCCAATGGTTAGTTGAAGAAGATTATTACTACTGATCATTCTGCTTATTACTTATTAATAACCATATTTTTTCTAACGAATTTACCACATTTTTTATTGGTTTTGCAACAGTTTGAGGGTTCCTGGAAAGTGAACAACCAGAATTTAAGTGGCCTGTGTAATGAGGCTCAGTCACTGTCGAACATGTTCCTAGGGTATTCACTTTTTCATCTAGCATTTGAAAATCATTTATGATCATACTTATTCAAATTGTTTTTTAATTGGCACATCTGTCTACTACTAAAGATCACTAGCATATATCTTTATTGAAAATCATATATGAATCAAATGCTTGAATGGTCAAAACCTGTATGATTTGAAATTAAAAATACTAGTTCCACTACTTTGAATAGAAAATCACTAGCATCAATGGCATTAGTCCATATAATTTTACCTCCCTGTTTCATGATTTTAACAAATGCCTGTTTTTTAATGTTTTAAGGGCCATAACACTGAAGCTGATGCTCAAGCAAGTCGGGGGTAAATATCTCAGAGGTACTACTTCAAGATTTTTCTGACTTTTAATAACATTGTAGTTGATTTCTTGATTAAGGTATGTCTTAGGAACAATATATAAGATCAGAAGTAGAGAATCAAAGGTCTTTATAAGTATAGTGTTTTCATATGTCCCGAGGGTACTTGGTTTTTTTTCAGGTGGTACAAGTGTTTACTTGGTGTTTTCCTTTTCCTACGTCTCGATGTTACTTGTTTAATTAAGAGCATTGTAGAGACTTTGGTGAAGATGTAAGGTTCATGGATTTATGTGTCAAAAGGTAATCAATCATCCCTCTTTATAGATTTACTAGTACTAATCTCATAAGTGAATAATCCATTGTTATTGTATTTTAATTGTTTCTTAGTTGATACTAATTCGCAAGTTGTATGCTTGTGCTTAACACATTTTATATTCATTGTTGTTTTGATATGTCTACCTGCTTTGTGCGTTAATTTTTGAAATTGTTGTGACAGTAGTGTGTGCTCTATTTCCTGTATTTTCTATTCAGGGTGCAGGTAGTGTTTTTGTTCGTGGCAGGTCTGCAGTGGGGGTGGTGGTTTGTTGTTCTGTTTTGGCGCTCAAGCTGTTATTGAGCGTTTTTATTGAATACCGTTAATCTTGATCTATCTAAAAAACATATCAAACGATTTTAGAATTTTGTAAAATTTAACATGGATGATCTATAAGATATAAGCTTTCAATCCAACGGTCGATTTTGTAAAATTTGTATTCGTTAAAGCGTTATTGAGCGGTGTAACATTACTCAAATGTTACACCGGTGTAATTTGATCCCTCCCCATATATATATATATATATATATATATATATATATATATATATATATATATATATATATATATATAGGGTAATGCTAGAATACACCCACTTCAATATTAGAAGGTGTTTGTTAGCATGTAGCACCTACTTACTTTTGACCAAAAAATACCCTTTTTTTTATTTTTTATTGTGAATAAATGTGTGTCTCTTAAAGTAATTTCTCAACACTCATCATATTCTCTCTCCTACGTTCAAAAATCAGTTTGACGTACGACAAGAAAAAGAAGAAAAGCTTTGTTACTTCTCTTTTAATGGAAAAAGCTTCATTAGTGTTTCTTTTCCCTGTTCCAAGTGATCAACGCCGATATCTGACATTATTTTGTAGACTCGATTGATGTTTTGCTCTGTTTTCTACTTCAACAATAACTTTAGTGAAGCAAGTCGGAAGATGACGACGGCACAAGTCGTCTGGTTCACCTGAACAACTTGCAAAAAAAAATCCCAGTTTCAGTTTTTTTTTATATTACCGAGAAGTGAAAAGAGAATAAAATAGTAGGAATTTTTTAAATTAAATAAAATTGAAATTCCATTTATATCCCCCTCCCTTCAATTTTTCTAAAAGGAAAATTTGGATAATTTTGTCCAATTGATATGGTGTTGATTGCTAATAAACACCTTCTAATATTGAAGTGGGTGTATCCTAGCATTACCCATATATATATATATATATATATCCCAGTTGAGCGAGCAACACATATATATATATATATAAACTTGCTCTAAGTGATTTTCACGCTACTATACTATCAACTAAAATCTTTTGCACTATTCAACTACATTCTATAGACTAATTAACCTACTACCGGTTACTACATTTTCCCCTTCAACTTGTGAAAAACTTCATATATTTTAAAAGTTTACTTCTTAATTTATAAGTTGGTAGCCTCTGCATGCAACTATAGAAACTGATCTGTCGAGTCGGAATGGAGGGTGACAAAATTCTCCTTCAAAACAATTTAACATTGCTACATTCCCAAGGATTGATTCGAATCCAAGTTCGTTCTCTAGTTAAATAAAGAGATCCTAAACTCATGCTGAGAGTGAAAAAAACCCATTTCATTAATCCACACTAAAGTTTTTCAATAAAAATTGTGGGTAGTAATAAATTGCACAATTGGAGAAACTGACTAAGGTGCAACATTTGTTCGGTTGTGTTATACATATTGGTTTATAATAAATAACAGGGAATGATGTAAACAAATTCTATTTGATTTAGTAAAAATGTTGAAATCACTAAATCGAACTTCATGAATTTCAAATATTCCAGCACTTTATGCATGTGAGTTTAAATAGTTTTTTATTTTCGTCTATCTACTAAAAAACACTAACAGAGAATGATTTAATGAAGTGGTGGCTCTAGGGTCTAATCAATGATATAGAGGTATTGCTATTCCTTCGTTTGACAAATCATGAACAAATGTGCTAGATGTCTGGAGCAATTTTGTACAAGACTGCAATTTATTAGCCACAATAAAACTGTGATTTACTAATTAAAATGCAAGAAAATGATCAAATAATTTAATCTCCTTTTAAAAAGAGTAAAAATAATTTAGTATTTACAATTTAAAAAGACATATCTTTAGAAAGTTTTTATCAAAAACCAATTAATTACCGACAAGTTAAATATCTTGTTTATGACAGTTGTTTTCAGTTATTTCATATTTAGTAGGGATTAAGTGTAACAAATCATCATAGAAACCTTAAAACACTCAAATTGTCCATGTCGAAACGAGAAACGAGTTCTTCAAGACTAATGTATGATTTTTTGTACACCGTAGTTTTTAAATCATTTAATTGAATGTTTTTTCTTTAAAGTTGTTTGTATTACTTCATTTTACTTTAAGTTTTCATTTATTTTTTGATCAAAACTTCGACTTGGTCAAAATAGTTATTTTAATTCATCTTTTTTCATATTAATTCAAATCTACTAACACGAAGACACTCAAACATTTCTGAGAAATATTGCACAAATATATCCTATGATTTATTAGTTTGATCCTGCAAGTAATAGATTTAAAATGGAAATCATAGAAATATTGCACAAAACTTTTTTTTATAATAGTCAAACTTGTTTAATTAAAGTATAAAAAAAGCATCGAAACAACATTCGGTGAATTAAAAAAAAAATGGAGTATTTTTTTTTGACGGAGCTGGAGCATGTATAGTGAAAAAATGGAATTCATGTTATAGTGAAAATCTGGATCATATATATTGAAAACTTAGTCACTTTACGTGAATTAAAAAAAAAAATCTGGAGCATTTAATAATACATGTTCAATAAATAGAAATATAGCATTTAATAATACAAAAAATTTAATTTTTAGATAATTGAATACACCACAAGTTCAATAAATTTTTTTCCACATTTATCTTCTTAACATGTGCCCTTAAGGGCACAAGTTAACATTCTCATTTTTTTTTTTTTTAACTTGAATAAAAGATGAATTTGGATTGTATATGGTTTCTCAAGTTATCTTTTTTAGATTTCCTAGGTTGTCTTGTATTTATTATGGTTGTATATATTTATAATTGTTTGGGTGTAAATTAGCAAATGGGTGCACATCATTTAATAAATTTTACCTAACTAACCCCAAATTTCCTAGTGTTAAATAAGTAAGGATACAAATATAAAAGTTTTATCTCGTAAGTTGTGCATTCAATATTTTAATGATGTGAAAAGTTATTCTCTCTCATCATTAACTTTATCATTTGTTTCCTTTTTTAGTATGCTTAACTAGTGCCCTAGGGGCACTGTTTAGCATGACCCATAAGTAAATATCAAGGATTTTATGTCATATTAGCAAAGGTGCGCATTGATAATTTACACCAATATGTTTTTAGTTGGTTTTATATATATATATATATATATGGGTTTGAGAATGTGAGAAATATATAGAGAAAAATGATGAGTGATTCATAAATGATAAGTTCGCTTGAGCATCCAAAAGTAGTTTTATGAGACATTGCTAATTCGCATGTCGTGCTAGCAAAAAGTGACTATTGTATCCTTGAGAGTTTTAGCTATGAGACCAACTGAACCGGGTAACTTACCTGTAGTCGTGAAATACTCTTATGTCCAGTACATTGCACGCCTCAGTCAAATTCCGAGAACCTTTTGTTCTTCTCAATTTTATTTTATTATGCATCATATTTATTTGTACTACTATTTCTTTATATGAGATAATAATTCTATGTCATATTTTTCCAACATGTTATACGGGAGTAACTACTCCTATGTCAGTTTCGACTGCGGGTAACAACTCCTTTATCAGATTCAACACTGGAAACTTCGACGCGTTCTATACCAATAAATATATGATATTATATATTATTCAACTCTTAATTCGTAAAAAAAAAAAACAAAACCTAGACAACAAGCACCAATCAATATAGGTTGTGAGTTCAAATCATGTTTGCCAATTTTTGCCAACAAAAGAGAAAAGAACAAGCATATATTGATCAATTTAATTTAATGGGATAATAAGGACAAAGTGAGACATGGTGGTAATTAAGGCTAACAAGGTGACAAAATATACTCCTTGCCACTCACTCGACATTTACAACATACATGAATCAAGACAACATACATCAAATTAAAGCTTACATGGTGGACAAAGACAAACTATAATCATGTAATGCTAGGGACAGAAAACAACTTGCGAATGAAAAATAAATTATTACTCATTAAAATAAGTACTCCCTCTGGTTCTATATATAAGAAAAAGTTTGCTCTTTAGATTTATTGTAAAGTTGATTGATGTATTTAGACTTGTCTAGGTATATCAACTTTACAATGAATCTAAAAACTAAACTTTTTCTTATATATATAGGACCAGAGGGAGTACTTATTTATCCGGTCTTGTGACATATGTTAAAGTTGTATAAATAAAAGAATAATTCTCCCTCCGATCCTTAGAATAGGAGAACGAGTTTGAGTTTGAGGTTTTTCAAATGAATAGAATCACGGTTTGAGAACAGTGATTTTCACTAACGCATCATGATTTTTCAAATAGACAAAATAGTTGAGAATTGAGGCTTAATGCATCGTGATTTGAGAAAAGGTTTTCAAACAACGAACTAATGACTTCTATAAAAATCTTTTATCAAATAATGGTAATGAGGTTAGTTGGTTCTAGACCAAAATAACTTACTCGCGTTTAGTTGATGATGAGATACAGCGGATACGAAGTTCCATGGAGGATGTTGAAATTAGAAGAGCTGTCTTTAGCATGAGCCTTTGGAAAGCGTCAGAACTGAATGGCTTCCTTGTTGACTTTTACCAAAAGTCTTGGAGTATAGTTGGTAAGAGCGTATGTGATTTTGTCAAGAAGGTCTGGTTGAACCCCTTGATCATCAGGGAGTTTAATTGCACTAATATTTGCTTAATTCCTAAAGTTGATCATCCAAAATATATTCAGCAATCCCGACCAATCTCTTTGTATCTCCTCACCAAACAGGTTTTATTCCGGATAGGAGCATCCATGAAAACATTGTTGTAGCCCAAGAGATGGCCCATAGTATAAGTAAGATGAAGGGGAAGGTGGGCTATTTTGCTATTAAAGTTTATTTGTCCAAAGCGTATGATCGACTTAATTGGAGCTTCATTTACAATACCCTTATAGAGGTGGGTTATCCAATGGAGTGGATTGATGTGGTTAAGTTCAAGTTCTGTTACTAGTGTTGGATTTCAGACTGTATCCGAGAAGTTCAGTTATTAATCCAAGTAATCTCAGATAAGAGGAAACGAACCAAATGACTTGACTACACTTCAATGATATTTCAATTAAAGTCAAAGATCAAAATAGACGTTGAAAAGCTAAGAGTCCTTTTGGATTAGCTTATTTTTCAGCTTATGCAAACAGTTTATTCAATATAAATTAGGTGTTATGCTATTTTAGAAGTTTCCACTAGTGAAAATTGTATTTTTATAAGCTATTTTATCATAAACTAACTTATAATAATACATAAAAATTTATTTATTCGCATAATTTCAAAAATAAAACTAATCTAAACGGCCCTAACTCTTAGACGATACTTTTCATTAGAATGAGAATTGAGTAGAAAACATTATAATTGAGTAGAAAACATTCTAACACTTCTTCAATTGTCAAAGCTTTAATAGACTTTGTCAAAAACTTAACCCAATTTCTACCATTGTTGTAAATTCATTTAGGAAAAAGAGTACACGATAATAAAAGTAATGTTTTATTAAAATATGTGTATTTAATTAACTTTTAAATTTTTCATAAGTTAAATGGACAAACTTTTAGAGAATATTACTATTTTTATATTTTTAACATGTGTTTTTAGGGCATATGTTAGCATGACCCATTAATTTATGCACACTAGTGAAGTTCAAAAAGATTAATAAATTAAATTACTATTTGGCTTCGGCAAAACATGGAACTAAAAGGGAAATGGATTAGGTGCAATTGAATTTTCGATGCAGTCGTTTTAAAGTCGTCCGATCATGATCGGACGGTTTAAATAAATGCAATCAGTAAATGAATTTTAAATCATGATCGTCCGATCTTAATCGAACGGCTATAAATAAAGTTACTGCACGACTGCACCAAAAAACGAATGCATGGAATCTGGGTCCAACTAAAAGACATATTTTAGTTTGTTGATGATGAAAAATTCAATATATACTGGTATATAATCTATTTTTTGGAGTATACTAGAAAAAAATGGCTATTAAACTAGTAGAGGCGGGACATACATTTCATACATGGTTTTGATCATGATCTCGACACGGTGGGTAGAAAAGTGTTTACTGTGTTTCGCCAGTGAAATTCACAAGTACTCCTGTCTTCAATAAGTTTGACTACATGGTTTAGTAGTGATTAGTTGAACCCTATTGGTTGTTAAAAGGTAAGTAACTTTTATCTGCACCCCACAAGAATAGAATTTGTCCTTAATTACTTGGGGTAGGCCAATGTTACTTCCTGTAATTGTGTGCTTGCTTTATGGCCAATTTTAATTTGGGCAAAACAATTTAAAACCTATTTTTTAAGGCCGTTTACGATTCTTCGAGTCATGCGGGAATATTAAAAATAGACTCTAATAAAAAAAAGTAAAAAAATAAAAAGAATTATTCTCGATTTAAATTCTAAGCAACATCAATAATATATAAAAAATAATGTCAGAATGTTGTCACTAACATAAGAAAAGTTTGATAAACAAGTCAATCTCTATCACACGTCTCTCTATTTGAGCAAATTATAGTAAATCAATTAGCTATAAAGCGTCTAGAAAATTTATCCTCAGTACCCTTCACAATAAATCAATCAATCTATTTTATGACCTTTTGTAACTAATAAATCTTTCGTTTTAGAATAAAGAGAATCTCAAATACTGGCATCCCACAATCCCCGATTTTGTACCTTTCATTTACTATAATACTACTATCATATAATTTTTTGTTAAGGCCCCCATTATATATATATATATATATATATATATATATATCTTAGAAATGACTATTGGGCCTAACTCAACCTTACAAAATCGGCTTGTAAGGTGATTATTGTCTCTAGTATATAAACACTTAGTCAGGCCATCTCTCAACCAATGTGGGACTCTTAACACACCCCCTCACGCCCAGCACTATTGGGCTTGGTGCGTGGATATAAACGGTAGATGGTCCGATAACGGAAACCTGATAACAGGTGACCCAACGGATCGTGGAGAGGCTCTGATACCATCTTAGAAATGAGTATTGGGCCTAACTCAACCTTACAAAACCGGCATGTAAGGTGAGGATTGCCTCTAGTATATAAACACTTAGTCAGGCCATCTCTCAACCAATATGGGACTTTTAACAATATATATGTCATGGCACATGCGGCACCTGCATAAGAGCTGCCCCTGCCATGTTTCATTAGGGTGCGTTGAAATATGATGTACATTTCTAGATATGTTTCTAAAACACATTAGTAATTTATAGAATAACTAAGTAGTGATATACAGGTTTATAATCTTCTAGAATACTTTAGTATTGCATAGAATAAATCAATACCACACATGTAATAGAAAAAATCCTGAAAATTTTAGAATTTAATATCCATAATATACCTCTCACACCTATAATTAAATCTTATGTACAATTGTACTTAAGCCTTTGAGATGCAATGACAACATTGACGCTTCAACACACTATTACTCTCTCCTCCTACACTAACTTGATTACTTATTAATGTATCATCTCACCTCTTCTTCTTTGAGACTGCAAATACAACAAAAAAATCAGTTCACACGGTTTCACCCACACCGACCAAGCAAAGTGTTCACGACCTTCGAACCATCTCCGCTCCGGTCACCACTGCCCACCATATTCGTCTCTCTCTCTCTCTCTCTCTCTCTCTCTCTCTCTCTCTCTCTCTCTCTATTAATTTACTTGTTGATTGATTGCAAAACACAACAAACAAACTCCAATTCATGAAATAAAAAATTGATTTGATCACAGAGAGAGGTTGGAACACCCTTAATTTACTCCTTTATTTTATTTTTCAAAAATAGTTAATTTCATTTATTTAATAAGGATGTCACACTTACTCAACATAACTATGTCGTCGAATTATTAGAAATTATGCAGCGGAGAATACAAATTAAACCAAAATAATATATGTTTCAAGGTCCGAATTGAAAATACTTAATCAATTGACTTAGTCCAATTGTTAATAAAGAATTAGTAGCATAATTAAATAAGTTTCTCCCCAACAACATCCTAACAAAGCGACTCCAAATAAATAGCAAAACAACAACTATCCGAACACATCAGCTATGATTCATCTCCTACCTGAAAATCTACGGTTGCACACCGTAGGGCCAAGCCAGAAGGGGGAATGTAAAGGTGAGCGACAATACATCAAGAAAGTAACTGAATTAAAACAACGTAATAATTAGCAACATCATAAACAACAACAAGACCACCTAAGCGGATGGCCATGCACATTCATCAGTCAACCACAATCATCAATTAACAATTAAATAAAGAGAAATAAACAACATCATTTAAATGACCAATATAATTAAAATGCATGCAATGCGCCTAGACTCGCTACACACATGTGGTACCGATAACAACGTCATTTCCAGTTTTACATCATGGAGGATCAACATCATTATAAACAACATCATTTTCAACTTCATTAAGCAACATCATTTTCAACATCATTTATACAACTTTAATAAGCAACGTCATTGAACACATGAATGAATGCATGTCATGTTATAATAAGCAACGTCAATAGGAAACATCATTTAACAACTTCGATAGACAACTTCATCATCATTATAACAACATCAATAAACAACGTCCATAAACATCTACAACAACATAAATTACAACATCATAATTTCGGCAAAACTCCAACATCATTAAAATAGATAATTCAACATCGTTATAACCACGTAGCTCAACGTCATTATTCAACAAAACAACAATTCAAACAACACAATTACTATCAACGAGCAACGACTTAAAACAACACCGATACACACCAATTATTAGCAACTTCGATTACAACACCAACTAAAACTCCATAACTCAATTAATCATTCACTCCTCTCCAAAACAACAACCTATTACTCCTTTTTAACAGTACCCATAAACCAAATCATGTTGATTTAGTTTACTGACGAAACGTACGAATTTTAAGTCAATTTAATTAATAAAAATTAAGAAATAAATTCAAATCTTAATAGCATATAAAACCAGGGAGAGTGAGCTACACCAGAGGGTTCCAAAATATTTAAAATACTCTACATAAAATTTTGGGAAACTTTTATAAAATTATAATATTTTTAATCACCTTATTACCTCATATAATTAATTAAAAATAGCTACAGGTGTCCAACAATTTCCAAAAAGGTACCATAATTTCAAGAAAATTATTTACTATTTTTCTGTAAAAACAATTTTTAAAAACGAATCCTCCATGCCCTCACACGCTCCCGCACGCGCCGGTGCTGCGAGTGGGCGAGGCCACTCGCGCACTGTTCATCATCTCCTTCACCCGGTTGCAGGAAAACGGGTCGCGACGACCCGCAATTTGACCCGGTCGGTTCTCCCTCATTTCTCAACAGAATTTGACGTATTTTATATCGTTTTGATCGTCATTCAATTCTAGGAAGATATCCGGTATTTATTCTTAGAAATGACAATCGAATCGAATGTTTTACATAACAAAAGCTTCACACGAATTTTGACAAAAAACTCCATTGATGGTTGTTCAAAAGCTTCAGTTTTGACATTCTCTCAACCCATAAAATCTCAGAATTGCTTTAGAATTGCATTTGATGCTCAACACTTTATGAAACTATTTCTTTTGAATTATCATCAAAATCCCAAAAAAAATCATTATACCCCTTATGTTAATTCTCAAGCACAACGTCAATCCACAATTTTATTTACTCAACATCGGAACACGAATTTGCAGCAACAACAGAACCATAGAAACATTATCATACCAGATGATGAAATCAAAATTAAGAACAAGTATAGAAACAACAACAACATCACATAATGGGAAAAGGAAGCATAAGAGCAACAACTTAAATCACACACATAATGAATACACAAGTATGTCTATTGAATTGATAATTTCAAGAGTATATAAAGCTTCATTACTTGGATTGCAGTGAATTCCCTATATTGAGGTTAAACTCTTCCTTCCCTTGCTTCTCTTCACTCTCCCACGAGCTTTCTCTCTTCTCCCATCCTTGCACTATTTTTATGTGTGTTTGTTTTTGTTATGAATCATCCTACTGAAATTTTTCTTCTTTTATCCACTAATGTCCAAAGACAACTACATTATCATTATTAAAATATGACATTATTATTATTATTAAAATGTTTTAATGATAATTAAAATTATGTTTCTTCTTCTTTATTCTTTTCTCTACCATTTTCCTATCTACACCCCTTCTATGCTTCCAACAACTCTTTATTTTATTTTCTACTTATTTTCTTTTAATATTTATTTTTTAATTAGCAACATCGTTATTTTTATTTATCAACCATTTAATTATTCGCCACACAAAATAATTAAATAAACACCGTCAATCAACACTACAACAACTAAATAATAAAATAAAATGAATTCTAATTTTTGGGGCGTTACAGAGGTAGGGATCGAGATGCAGCAAAAACGGCAACCAAACAACGGCGGAGAACACCAACGAAGAACGGCGAGAGAAGGGTAGAAAGACGCACCGAAGGAATAAGGACGATGACCCAGTAGTAAGCGCCGAAGAATTGCACGGTGGGAGTGGGAGAGGAAGAATAAGAGTTTTTTTTTTTAAACAAGGAAGAAGAAGAGATAGTACGGAGAAGAAAGAAAGAAAGAAAAATAATAAAAGAGAGAGAATGACATGTGAGTCATCATTTTAATCTAATATATGTATTTTCAATCCAAAGGCTGAAATTCATTCTCATATTCTCATATATGTTTACCATTCTCATAATATATATATATATATATATATATATATATATATATATATATATTTAGACTTGCTCTAAGTGATTTTCACGCTACTATACTATCAACTAAAATCTTTTGCACTATTCAACTACATTCTATAGACTAATTAATCTACTACCGGTTACTACATTTTACCCTTCAACTTGTGAAAAACTTCATATATTTTAAAAGTTTACTTCTTTTTAATTCTCCTTCAAAACAATTTAACATTGCTACATTTCCAAGGATGGATTCGAATCCAAGTTCGATATCTAGTTAAATAAAGAGATCCTAAACTCATGTTGAGAGTGAAAAAAACCCATTTCATTAATCCACACTAAAGTTTTTCAATTTTTATTTTAGTAAAATAAAAATTGCGGGTAGTAATAAATTGCACAATTGGAGAAACTGACTAAGGTGCAACATTTGTTCGGTTGTGTTATACATATTGGTTTATACTAAATAACAGGGAATGATGTAAACAAATTCTATTTTAATTAGTAAAAATATTGAAATTACTAAATCAAACTTCATGAATTTCAAATATTCGAGCACTTTATGCATGTGAGTTTAAATAGTTTCTTATTTTCGTCTATCTACTAAAAAAACACTAACAGGGAATGATTTAATGAAGTGGTAGCTCTAGGGTCTAATCAATGATATAGAGATATTGCTATTCCTTCATTTGACAAATCATGAACAAATGTGCCAGATGTCTGGAGCAATTTTGTACAAGACTGCAATTTATTAGCCACAATAAAACTGTGATTTACTAATTGAAATGCAAGAAAATGATCAAATAATTTAATCTCCTTTTAAAAAGAGTAAAAATAATTTAGTATTTACAATTTAAAAAGACATATATTTAGAAAGTTTTTATCAAAATCCAATTAATTACCGACAAGTTAAATATCTTGTTTATGACAGTTGTTTTCAGTTATTTCTTATTTAGTAAGGATTAAGTGTAACAAATCATCATAGAAACCTTCAAACACTCAAATTGTTCATGTCAAAACGAGAAACGAGTTCTTCAAGACAAATGTATGATTTTTTGCACACTGTAGTCTTTAAATCATTTAATTGAATGTTTTTTCTTTAAAGTTTTTTCATATTAATTCAAATCTACTAACATGATGACACTCAAACATTTCTGAGAAATATTGCACAAATATATCCTATGATTTATTAGTTTGATCCTGCAAGTAATAGATTTAAAATGGAAATCATAGAAATATAGCACAAAACTTTTTTTTTATAATAGTCAAACTTATTTAATTATAGTATAAAAAAAACATCGAAGCAGCATTCGGTGAATTAAAAAAAATGGAGTATTTTTTTTTTTTACGGAGCTGGAGCATGTATAGTGAAAAAATGGAATTTATGTTATAGTGAAAATATGGATCATATATATTGAAAATTTAGTCACTTAACGTGAATTAAAAAAAAAATCTGTAGCATGAAAAAATAAATTAAGTATACTTCACATAAATTAATGGCTTTAATTAATCCATCAACTTGAATATTCAGGTTTTTTTTTTTTTTTGAACTTGAATAAAAGATGAATTTGGATTGTATATGTTTTCTCAAGTTGTCTTTTTTTGATTTCCTAGGTTGTCTTGTATTTATTATGGTTGTATATATTTATAATTGTTTGGGTGTAAATTAGCAAATGAGTGCACATCATTTAATAAATTTTACCTAACTAACCCCAAATTTCCTAGTGTTAAATAAGTAAATATCAAGGATTTTTTTGTCATATTAGAAAAGGTGCGCATTGCTAATTTACACCAACATGTTTTAAGTTGGTTTTAAATTAGAAACCCTATATATATATATGAGAATGTGAGAAATATATAGAGAAAAATGATGAGTGATTCATAAATTATAAGCTCGCTTCAGCATCCAAAAGTAGTTCTATGAGACATTGCTAATTCGCGTGTCGTGCTAGCAAGAAGTGACTGTTGTATCCTTGAGAGTTTTAGCTATGAGACCAACTGAACCGGGTAACTTACATGTAGTCGTGATATACTCTTATGTCCAGTACATTGCACGCCTCAGTCAAATTTCGATAACCTTTTGTTCTTCACAATTTTATTTTACTATGCATCATATTTATTTGTACTACTATTTCTTTATATGAGATAATAATTATATGTCATATTTTTCCAACATGTTATATGGGAGTAACTACTCCTATGTTAGTTTCGACCGCGGGTAACAACTCCTTTATCAGATTCAACACTGGAAACTTCGACGCGTTCTATACCAATAAATATATAATATTATATATTATTCAACTCTTAATTCGTAAAAAAAAAAAAAAAAACCTAGACAACAAGCACCAATCAATATAGGTTGTGAGTTCAAATCATGTTTGCCAATTTTTGCCAACAAAAGAGAAAAGAACAAGCATATATTGATCAATTTAATTTAATGGGATAATAAGGACAAAAGTGAGACATGGTGGTAATTAAGGGTAACAAGGTGACAAAATATACTCCTTGCCACTCACTCGACATTTACAACATACATCAATCAATTTAATTGGGATATCGCGTTACATGGTGGACAAAGACAAACTATAATCATGTAATGCTAGGGACAGAAAACAACCGGAGGGAGTATTTATTTTAATGAGTAATAATTTATTTTTCCGGTCTTGTGACATATGTTAAAAATGTATAAATAAATGAAAGAATAATTCTCCCTCCGATCCTTAGAATAGGAGAACGTGTTTGAGTTTGAGGTTTTTCAAATGAATAGAATCACGGTTTGAGAACAGTGATTTTCACTAACGCATCGTGATTTTTCAAATAGACAAAATAGTTGAGAATTGAGGCTTAATGCATCGTGATTTGAGAAAAGGTTTTCAAACAACGAACAAATGACTTCTATAAAAATCTTTTATCAAAAAATGGTAATGAGGTTAGTTGGTTCTAGACCAAAATAACTTACTCGCGTTTAGTTGATGATGAGATACAGCGGATACGAAGTTCCATGGAGGATGTTGAAATTAGAAGAGCTGTCTTTAGCATGAGCCCTTGGAAAGCGTCAGAACTGAATGGCTTCCTTGTTGACTTTTACCAAAAGTCTTGGAGTATAGTTGGTAAGAGCGTATGTGATTTTGTCAAGAAGGTCTGGTTGAACCCCTTGATCATCAGGGAGTTTAATTGCACTAATATTTGCTTAATTCCTAAAGTTGATCATCCAAAATATATTCAGCAATCCCGACCAATCTCTTTGTATCTCCTCACCAAACAGGTTTTATTCCGGATAGGAGCATCCATGAAAACATTGTTGTAGCCCAAGAGATGGCCCACAGTATAAGTAAGATGAAGGGGAAGGTGGACTATTTTGCTATTAAAGTTTATTTGTCCAAAGCGTATGATCGACTTAATTGGAGCTTCATTTACAATACCCTTATGGAGGTGGGTTATCCAATGGAGTGGATTGATGTGGTTAAGTTCAAGTTCTGTTACTAGTGTTGGATTTCACACTGTATCCGAGAAGTTCAGTTATTAAACCAAGTAATCTCAGATAAGAGGAAACGAACCAAATGACTTGACTACACTTCAATGATATTTCAATTAAAGTCAACGATCAAAATAGACGTTGAAAAGCTAAGAGTCCTTTTGGATTAGCTTATTTTTCAGCTTATGCAAACAGTTTATTCAATATAAATTAGGTGTTATGCTATTTTAGAAGTTTCCACTAGTGAAAATTGTATTTTTATAAGCTATTTTATCATAAACTAACTTATAATAATACATAAAAATTTATTTATTCGCATAATTTCAAAAATAAAACTAATCTAAACGGCCCTAACTCTTAGACCATACTTTTCATTAGAATGACAATTGAGTAGAAAACATTATAATTGAGTAGAAAACATTCTAACACTTCTTCAATTGTAAGAGCTTTAATAGACTTTGTCAAAAACTTAACCCAATTTCTACCATTGTTGTAAATTCATTTAGGAAAAAGAGTACACGATAATAAAAGTAATGTTTTATTAAAATATGTGTATTTAATTAACTTTTAAATTTTTCATAAGTTAAATGGACAAACTTTTAGAGAATATTACTATTTTTATATTTTTAACATGTGTTTTTAGGGCATATGTTAGCATGACCCATTAATTTATGCACACTAGTGAAGTTCAAAAAGATTAATAAATTAAATTACTATTTGGCTTCGGCAAAACATGGAACTAAAAGGGAAATGGATTAGGTGCAATTGAATTTTCGATGCAGTCGTTTTAAAGTCGTCCGATCATGATCGGACGGTTTAAATAAATGCAATCAGTAAATGAATTTTAAATCATGATCGTCCGATCTTAATCGAACGGCTATAAATAAAGTTACTGCACGACTGCACCAAAAAACGAATGCATGGAATCTGGGTCCAACTAAAAGACATATTTTAGTTTGTTGATGATGAAAAATTCAATATATACTGGTATATAATCTATTTTTTGGAGTATACTAGAAAAAAATGGCTATTAAACTAGTAGAGGCGGGACATACATTTCATACATGGTTTTGATCATGATCTCGACACGGTGGGTAGAAAAGTGTTTACTGTGTTTCGCCAGTGAAATTCACAAGTACTCCTGTCTTCAATAAGTTTGACTACATGGTTTAGTAGTGATTAGTTGAACCCTATTGGTTGTTAAAAGGTAAGTAACTTTTATCTGCACCCCACAAGAATAGAATTTGTCCTTAATTACTTGGGGTAGGCCAATGTTACTTCCTGTAATTGTGTGCTTGCTTTATGGCCAATTTTAATTTGGGCAAAACAATTTAAAACCTATTTTTTAAGGCCGTTTACGATTCTTCGAGTCATGCGGGAATATTAAAAATAGACTCTAATAAAAAAAAGTAAAAAAATAAAAAGAATTATTCTCGATTTAAATTCTAAGCAACATCAATAATATATAAAAAATAATGTCAGAATGTTGTCACTAACATAAGAAAAGTTTGATAAACAAGTCAATCTCTATCACACGTCTCTCTATTTGAGCAAATTATAGTAAATCAATTAGCTATAAAGCGTCTAGAAAATTTATCCTCAGTACCCTTCACAATAAATCAATCAATCTATTTTATGACCTTTTGTAACTAATAAATCTTTCGTTTTAGAATAAAGAGAATCTCAAATACTGGCATCCCACAATCCCCGATTTTGTACCTTTCATTTACTATAATACTACTATCATATAATTTTTTGTTAAGGCCCCCATTATATATATATATATATATATATATATATCTTAGAAATGACTATTGGGCCTAACTCAACCTTACAAAATCGGCTTGTAAGGTGATTATTGTCTCTAGTATATAAACACTTAGTCAGGCCATCTCTCAACCAATGTGGGACTCTTAACACACCCCCTCACGCCCAGCACTATTGGGCTTGGTGCGTGGATATAAACGGTAGATGGTCCGATAACGGAAACCTGATAACAGGTGACCCAACGGATCGTGGAGAGGCTCTGATACCATCTTAGAAATGAGTATTGGGCCTAACTCAACCTTACAAAACCGGCATGTAAGGTGAGGATTGCCTCTAGTATATAAACACTTAGTCAGGCCATCTCTCAACCAATATGGGACTTTTAACAATATATATATATATATATATATGTCATGGCACATGCGGCACCTGCATAAGAGCTGCCCCTGCCATGTTTCATTAGGGTGCGTTGAAATATGATGTACATTTCTAGATATGTTTGTAAAACACATTAGTAATTTATAGAATAACTAAGTAGTGATATACAGGTTTATAATCTTCTAGAATACTTTAGTATTGCATAGAATAAATCAATACCACACATGTAATAGAAAAAATCCTGAAAATTTTAGAATTTAATATCCATAATATACCTCTCACACCTATAATTAAATCTTATGTACAATTGTACTTAAGCCTTTGAGATGCAATGACAACATTGACGCTTCAACACACTATTACTCTCTCCTCCTACACTAACTTGATTACTTATTAATGTATCATCTCACCTCTTCTTCTTTGAGACTGCAAATACAACAAAAAAATCAGTTCACACGGTTTCACCCACACCGACCAAGCAAAGTGTTCACGACCTTCGAACCATCTCCGCTCCGGTCACCACTGCCCACCATATTCGTCTCTCTCTCTCTCTCTATTAATTTACTTGTTGATTGATTGCAAAATACAACAAACAAACTCCAATTCATGAAATCAAAAATTGATTTGATCACAGAGAGAGGTTGGAACACCCTTAATTTACTCCTTTATTTTATTTTTCAAAAATAGTTAATTTCATTTATTTAATAAGGATGTCACACTTACTCAACATAACTATGTCGTCGAATTATTAGAAATTATGCAGCGGAGAATACAAATTAAACCAAAATAATATATGTTTCAAGGTCCGAATTGAAAATACTTAATCAATTGACTTAGTCCAATTGTTAATAAAGAATTAGTAGCATAATTAAATAAGTTTCTCCCCAACAACATCCTAATAAAGCGACTCCAAATAAATAGCAAAACAACAACTATCCGAACACATCAGCTATGATTCATCTCCTACCTGAAAATCTACGGTTGCACACCGTAGGGCCAAGCCAGAAGGGGGAATGTAAAGGTGAGCGACAATACATCAAGAAAGTAACTGAATTAAAACAACGTAATAATTAGCAACATCATAAACAACAACAAGACCACCTAAGCGGATGGCCATGCACATTCATCAGTCAACCACAATCATCAATTAACAATTAAATAAAGAGAAATAAACAACATCATTTAAATGACCAATATAATTAAAATGCATGCAATGCGCCTAGACTCGCTACACGCATGTGGTACCGATAACAACGTCATTTCCAGTTTTACATCATGGAGGATCAACATCATTATAAACAACATCATTTTCAACTTCATTAAGCAACGTCATTTTCAACATCATTTATACCACTTTAATAAGCAACGTCATTGAACACATGAATGAATGCATGTCATGTTATAATAAGCAACGTCAATAGGAAACATCATTTAACAACTTCGATAGACAACTTCATCATCATTATAACAACATCAATAAACAACGTCCATAAACATCTACAACAACATAAATTACAACATCATAATTTCGGCACAACTCCAACATCATTAAAATAGATAATTCAACATCGTTATAACCACGTAGCTCAACGTCATTATTCAACAAAACAACAATTCAAACAACACAATTACTATCAACGAGCAACGACTTAAAACAACACCGATACACACCAATTATTAGCAACTTCGATTACAACACCAACTAAAACTCCATAACTCAATTAATCATTCACTCCTCTCCAAAACAACAACCTATTACTCCTTTTTAACAGTACCCATAAACCAAATCATGTTGATTTAGTTTACTGACGAAACGTACGAATTTTAAGTCAATTTAATTAATAAAAATTAAGAAATAAATTCAAATCTTAATAGCATATAAAACCAGGGAGAGTGAGCTACACCAGAGGGTTCCAAAATATTTAAAATACTCTACATAAAATTTTGGGAAACTTTTATAAAATTATAATATTTTTAATCACCTTATTACATCATATAATTAATTAAAAATAGCTACAGGTGTCCAACAATTTCCAAAAAGGTACCATAATTTCAAGAAAATTATTTACTATTTTTCTGTAAAAACAATTTTTAAAAACGAATCCTCCATGCCCTCACACGCTCCCGCACGCGCCGGTGCTGCGAGTGGGCGAGGCCACTCGCGCACTGTTCATCATCTCCTTCACCCGGTTGCAGGAAAACGGGTCGCGACGACCCGCAATTTGACCCGGTCGGTTCTCCCTCATTTCTCAACAGAATTTGACGTATTTTATATCGTTTTGATCGTCATTCAATTCTAGGAAGATATCCGGTATTTATTTTTAGAAATGACAATCGAATCGAATGTTTTACATAACAAAAGCTTCACACGAATTTTGACAAAAAACTCCATTGATGGTTGTTCAAAAGCTTCAGTTTTGACATTCTCTCAACCCATAAAATCTCAGAATTGCTTTAGAATTGCATTTGATGGTCAACACTTTATGAAACTATTTCTTTTGAATTATCATCAAAATCCCAAAAAAAATCATTATACCCCTTATGTTAATTCTCAAGCACAACGTCAATCCACAATTTTATTTACTCAACATCGGAACACGAATTTGCAGCAACAACAGAACCATAGAATCATTATCATACCAGATGATGAAATCAAAATTAAGAACAAGTATAGAAACAACAACAACATCACATAATGGGAAAAGGAAGCATAACAGCAACAACTTAAATCACACACATAATGAATACACAAGTATGTCTATTGAATTCATAATTTCAAGAGTATATAAAGCTTCATTACTTGGATTGCAGTGAATTCCCTATATTGAGGTTAAACTCTTCCTTCCCTTGCTTCTCTTCACTCTCCCACGAGCTTTCTCTCTTCTCCCATCCTTGCACTATTTTTATGTGTGTTTGTTTTTTTTATGAATCATCCTACTGAAATTTTTCTTCTTTTATCCACTAATGTCCAAAGACAACTACATTATCATTATTAAAATATGACATTATTATTATTATTAAAATGTTTTAATGATAATTAAAATTATGTTTCTTCTTCTTTATTCCTTTCTCTACCATTTTCCTATCTACACCCCTTCTATGCTTCCAACAACTCTTTATTTTATTTTCTACTTATTTTCTTTTAATATTTATTTTTTAATTAGCAACATCGTTATTTTTATTTATCAACCATTTAATTATTCGCCACACAAAATAATTAAATAAACACCGTCAATCAACACTACAACAACTAAATAATAAAATAAAATGAATTCTAATTTTAGGGGCGTTACAGAGGTAGGGATCGAGATGCAGAAAAAACGGAAACCAAACAACGGCGGAGAACACCAACGAAGAACGGCGAGAGAAGGGTAGAAAGACGCAGCGAAGGAATAAGGACGATGACCCAGTAGTAAGCGCCGAAGAATTGCACGGTGGGAGTGGGAGAGGAAGAATAAGAGTTTTTTTTTTTTAAACAAGGAAAAGAAGAAGAGATAGTACGGAGAAGAAAGAAAGAAAGAAAAATAAAAAAAGAGAGAGAATGACATGTGAGTCATCATTTTAATCTAATATATGTATTTTCAATCCAAAGGCTGAAATTCATTCTCATATTCTCATATATGTTTACCATTCTCATAATATATATATATATATATATATATATATATATATATATATATATATATATATATATATATATATATATATATATATATATATATATATATATATATATATATATATATATATATTTAGACTTGCTCTAAGTGATTTTCACGCTACTATACTATCAACTAAAATCTTTTGCACTATTCAACTACATTCTATAGACTAATTAATCTACTACCGGTTACTACATTTTACCCTTCAACTTGTGAAAAACTTCATATATTTTAAAAGTTTACTTCATTTTAATTCTCCTTCAAAACAATTTAACATTGCTACATTTCCAAGGATGGATTCGAATCCAAGTTCGATCTCTAGTTAAATAAAGAGATCCTAAACTCATGTTGAGAGTGAAAAAAACCCATTTCATTAATCCACACTAAAGTTTTTCAATTTTTATTTTAGTAAAATAAAAATTGCGGGTAGTAATAAATTGCACAATTGGAGAAACTGACTAAGGTGCAACATTTGTTCGGTTGTGTTATACATATTGGTTTATACTAAATAACAGGGAATGATGTAAACAAATTCTATTTTAATTAGTAAAAATATTGAAATTACTAAATTTCAAATATTCGAGCACTTTATGCATGTGAGTTTAAATATAGTTTCTTATTTTCATCTATCTACTAAAAAAACACTAACAGGGAATGATTTAATGAAGTGGTAGCTCTAGGGTCTAATCAATGATATAGAGATATTGCTATTCCTTCATTTGACAAATCATGAACAAATGTGCCAGATGTCTGGAGCAATTTTGTACAAGACTGCAATTTATTAGCCACAATAAAACTGTGATTTACTAATTGAAATGCAAGAAAATGATCAAATAATTTAATCTCCTTTTAAAAAGAGTAAAAATAATCTAGTATTTACAATTTAAAAAGACATATATTTAGAAAGTTTTTATCAAAAACCAATTAATTACCGACAAGTTAAATATCTTGTTTATGACAGTTGTTTTCAGTTATTTCTTATTTAGTAAGGATTAAGTGTAACAAATCATCATAGAAACCTTAAAACACTCAAATTGTCCATGTCAAAACGAGAAACGAGTTCTTCAAGACAAATGTATGATTTTTTGTACACCGTAGTCTTTAAATCATTTAATTGAATGTTTTTTCTTTAAAGTTTTTTCATATTAATTCAAATCTACTAACACGATGACACTCAAACATTTCTGAGAAATATTGCACAAATATATCCTATGATTTATTAGTTTGATCCTGCAAGTAATAGATTTAAAATGGAAATCATAGAAATATTGCACAAAACTTCTTTTTTTATAATAGTCAAACTTGTTTAATTATAGTATAAAAAAAGCATCGAAGCAGCATTCGGTGAATTAAAAAAAATGGAGTTTTTTTTTTCTTTTACGGAGCTGGAGCATGTATAGTGAAAAAATGGAATTCATGTTATAGTGAAAATATGGATCATATATATTGAAAATTTAGTCACTTTACGTGAATTAAAAAAAAATTCTGTAGCATGAAAAAATAAATTAAGTATACTTCACATAAATTAATGGCTTTAATTAATCCATCAACTTGAATATTCAGGTTTTTTTTTTTTTGAACTTGAATAAAAGATGAATTTGGATTGTATATGTTTTCTCAAGTTGTTTTTTTTTTTTTTATTTCCTAGGTTGTCTTGTATTTATTATGGTTGTATATATTTATAATTGTTTGGGTGTAAATTAGCAAATGAGTGCACATTATTTAATAAATTTTACCTAACTAACCCCAAATTTCCTAGTGTTAAATAAGTAAATATCAAGGATTTTTTTGTCATATTAGAAAATGTGCGCATTGCAAATTTACACCAACATGTCTTAACTAGTGCCCTAAGGGCACTGTTTAGCATGACCCATAAGTAAATATCAAGGATTTTTTGTCATATTAGAAAAGGTGCGCATTGCTAATTACACCAATATGTTTTTAGTTGCTTTTATATATATATATATATATATGGGTTTGAGAATGAGAGAAATATATAGAGAAAAATGATGAGTGATTCATAAATTATAAGCTCGCTTCACCATCCAAAAGTAGTTCTATGAGACATTGCTAATTCGCGTGTCGTGCTAGCAAGAAGTGACTGTTGTATCCTTGAGAGTTTTAGCTATGAGACAAACTGAACCGGGTAACTTACCTGTAGTCGTGATATACTCTTATGTCCAGTACATTGCACGCCTCAGTCAATTTCGATAACCATTTGTTCTTCAAAATTTTATTTTACTATGCATCATATTTATTTGTACTACTATTTCTTTATATGAGATAATAATTCTATGTCATATTTTTCCAACATGCTATATGGGAGTAACTACTCCTATGTCAGTTTCAACCGCGGGTAACAGCTCCTTTATCAGATTCAACACTGGAAACTTTGACACGTTCTAAACCAATCAATATATAATATTATATATTATTCAACTCTTAATTCGTAAAAAAAAAAAAAAACCTCCTTACTTAGACAACAAGCACCAATCAATATAGGTTGTGAGTTCAAATCATGTTTGCCAATTTTTGCCAACAAAAGAGAAAAGAACAAGCATATATCGATCAATTTAATTTAATTTAATTTAATGGGATAATAAGGACAAAAGTGAGACATGGTGTTAATTAAGGGTAACAAGGTGACAAAATATACTCCTTGCCACTCACTCAAGACAACATACATCAATCAATTTAATTGGGATATAAGAGTAACACATGAAACATCGCGTTACATGGTGGACAAAGACAAACTATAATCATGTAATGCTAGGGACAGAAAACAACTTGCGAATGAAAAATAAATTATTACTCATTAAAATAAGTACTCCCTCCGGTTCTATATATAAGAAAAAGTTTGCTCTTTAGATTCATTGTAAAGTTGATTGATGTATTTAGACTTGTCTAGATTTATCAACTTTACAATGAATCTAAAAACTAAACTTTTTCTTATATATATATAGGACCAGAGGGAGTACTTATTTATCCGGTCTTGCGACATATGTTAAAAATGTATAAATAAATGAAAGAATAATTCTCCCTCCGATCCTTAGAATAGGAGAACGAGTTTGAGTTTGAGGTTTTTCAAATGAATAGAATCACGGTTTGAGAACAGTGATTTTCACTAACGCATCGTGATTTTTCAAATAGACAAAATAGTTGAGAATTGAGGCTTAATGCATCGTGATTTGAGAAAAGGTTTTCAAACAACGAGCAAATGACTTCTATAAAAATCTTTTCTCAAATAACGGTAATGAGGTTAGTTGGTTCCAGACCAAAATAACTTACTCACGTTTAGTTGATGATGAGATACAGCGGATACGAAGTTCCATGGAGGATGTTGACATTTAGAGCTGTCTTTAGCACGAGCCCTTGGAAAGCGTCGGGACCGGATGGCTTCCCTGCTGGTTTTTACCAAAAGTCTTGGAGTATAGTTGGTAAGAGCGTATGTGATTTTGTCAAGAAGGTCTGGTTGAGCCCCTTGATCATCAGGGAGTTTAATTGCACTGATATTTGCTTAATTCCTAAAGTTGATCATCCAGAATATATTCAGCAATTCCGACCAATCTCTTTGTATCTCCTCACCAAACAAGTTTTATTCCGGATAGGAGCATCCATGAAAACATTGTTTTAGCCCAAGAGATGGCCCACAATATAAGTAAGATGAAGGGGGAGGTGGGCTATTTTGCTATTAAAGTTTATTTGTCCAAAGCGTATGATCGACTTAATTGGAGCTTCATTTACAATACCCTTATGGAGGTGGGTTATCCAATGGAGTGGATTGATGTGGTTATGACATCAGTCACTAGTGTTCGTACCAATGTGAAGTGGAACAGCGAGAGCAGAATATTTCATCCACAACGAGGTATAAGACAAGGTGATCCTATTTCACCTTACTTATTTGTAATATACATGGATAAACTTTATCATTTAATAACGCAAGAAGTGCATGAACAAAAGTGGAGACCAATGAGAGCGGGAAGGAATGGCCCATTATCCCATGATGACAACGGCAATCCCTAAAACATGTCTTAATGAGATTCAAAAAATTCAAAGAGGCTTTATATCGGGTAATGACAATAATAGTAAAAAATACCATGCAGTGAGATGGGAAAATGTGAACACTTGGCTTTATATCGGGTCTTGGAGGTTTGGGCATTAGAAGACTTAATCAAAGTGAACACTTGGACTTGTTTTGACCTTTATGATTTCTGGAACATTGGCAAAGGAGATTGTGTGCGTGCTTGGACTGACAAGTGGTTATTTCCAGGAAAATCTATAATAGATATTGGCATTACAGTTCCGGCAGACATGCAGTTCTTAATGGTTAAAGATCTAGTTGATATTAATGGAGTTTGGAAGTTTGATATGCTGGAAACTTGGCTACATGTTAACATTATTAGCAAAATGCATGCACTTTTACCACCTTATAATGACAGCGATAATGATGACAGAAGGCCTGGAGCGGCACTGCTAATGGGAAATTTTCAATTGCTTCAACCTACAATTTGTTATGCAGGTTCAGTGATGACAATTGGGAAATAGAGTGGCTCAATATCTGGAAACTCAAAGTTCCAGAGCGTATAAGGAGTTTCATGTGGCTTGTTCGGCATGATCGACTAATAACAAATTACCGAAAAAGCAAAATGCACATTGGAGAGCCTTGGTGCAAGTAATGTATTAATGTTGTTGAATATATACTTCATGTTTTGAGGGATTGCCCCTTAGCTAAGAGTGTCTGGTGTAATTTATTGAATCATGATGCTCGAGTCCCTTTCTTTGCTGCAGACCTTCGACACTGGACTCACATAAATTTGAAGCAAGAGTTAGGACGAGATTTGAACATGACTTGGTGTTGTGTGTGGGCAACAAGCTGTCATTTCCGTGGACTTGGCAGAATAGAGAGATGCACGACGATGCTCGGTTGAAACCTACACATGCTTGGCATTACATTCTGGACTGCATCATGCAGTACATGACAGCTTATGCTAGCAATATAGCGCTTCCAGCTAGGCATAAGGTCGAGGTAGACATAGCCTGACAATGGCCAGAAGAGGATTGGGTTGTTCTCAACACGGATGGAGCGAGTAGGAGGTATATAGCAGCTGGTTGTGGTGGTTTGCTTCGGAATTCTAATGGTCAATGGATGGCGGGCTTCTCACGCCATTTAGAAAGATGTAGCGCTTATATAGCTGAGCTATGAGGTGTTTTTGATGGACTTCGCTTTGCACGAGAACAATGTATTACAAAGATTAAGGTTCAAGTGGACTATAGAGTTGTGGTTCAGACACTGAATAACCCTAATCTAGTGTCTCTGGATGGAGACTTGTACAAGAAATTTGGAAGCTTTTAGCTTTGGATTGGGAGATTATTGTTTGCCATTCATACAGGGAAGCAAATGCTTGTGCAGATGCTCTTGCTAACATGGGATGTGAACATGGTCCGGGACTGCGCGTATATGAATCATTGTCCTGTTGCTTTAAGTAGTTTATTGCATTCGGATGTAATGGGAATTGCTACCCCTAGAGTGATTTATATTTAGTTTCTCGGGTCCGGGACTGCGCGTATATGAATCATTGTCCTGTTGAGAAAGGCCCTTTTTTGTATAAAAATAAAATAAAATTAGGAATTATGTTATTTTCTCTTCTATTATTCATCTTGTAGAAGATGTGGTCAGGGGCGGAGCCCCTCATGGGCTGGGCAGGGTCATGACACCAACTAACATTTGGTTTTTGGGTTTCGTTTTTGGGAATTCTTTTTACGAGGAATACTTTTAAAAAATCACATAGACTAAAGAAATTAATTTTCTTATTAATAAAAAAATTAAAGATAAATTTTTTATTTTTTTTTTGATAATCAAAATTTGTATTAATAAGGAGTATAAGGAGTACTCAAATTCTTACAATACAAAGAAAAACCCTTAGATATTAAGAATACATTCTAAGGGATTAGCACACCAATCATAATACAAGAAAGTGCTAAATCTACCCGAACGGCCTATGAACCAAAACCAAGAAATGAGTTTAATTTGATCTACTAACAAATCCAAATCTGCTATAGCTCCCCTAAAAACAATGTTGTTTCTTAACTTCCAAGCACACCACGTTGTCGCGAGCCAAATCAAATGTTTTACTTTTAATCCCCTTTTAGATTTCACAATATCTCCAAAGAAATTGAAGTGCTTCCACCCCACATCATAATGATAAAAAGCACATCCCAACCAATTAAAAATTCTTCTCCAAACTTGTTGCATAAAATGACATTTGAAAAAGAGATGTGGACAGTCCTCTACCTCATTGAAACAAAAAACACAAGGTAACTCATGTAGATTAGTTAAAATACCTCTAGAAGCAAGGGCTGCTCTTGTAGGTAATTTCTCGAGTAGCAATCTCCAGCCAAAGACACCTACTTTTGAAGGTATATCATTTTCCCAAAGAGACTGCAAAGTTGTTAACACCGAAGGGTTTAAACCCTGCATAACTCTCCCATCCATCATCAAAGAATAAGCAGATTTTACAGAAAATTGTCCAGAACTTTCCGGTATCCATCTCCATTTATCCTTGCTTTCTCCCACCAGCGCCACATCAAGAAGTAAATGTTGCAAACCCTGCAATTCCTCCTCTTCATTTGCCGTTAATTCACCACACCAAGACCAACACCACTGTCTATTTGTGTTATTACCAATCAGCCGCTTAGCTACCTCAACATTAGGATCAGATTCCTTACAAAATAAATTAGGAAAGAGATGTCGAAAAGGAACCTCTCCACACCACTTTTCTTTCAGGAAAGATAAAATTAATATTAAAAAGATAACTTTTTATATTTTTATAATATTAAATACACAAATTCCAAAATAAAATTTGCTTATTAATAAGTTTAACGTACTGATGCCCGAGATTAGCTTTTTCCTTAAATTTATTATCTATGAAAAGATAAAAATGATCTTCAATTAATGTATACCTCTATTTTTACAGACTGCATGTTGAGGTTCTTAACCATTGGTCAGTGATGAAGACAAACATAAAGAATCCCTTTAACCAAAAGAATGTCCAAATTCATCAAATTCAAACAAAACTCCACCACCCAAATTCACTACCACGCTGTTGTTTTCATTTTGCCAACTCAATTTTGTTCATTTCAACACTCGTCAACATGCATGCAACACCATGGCCAAATGTTTATGCATCACAATCATATATCTTTCATTTCTATAGCTATAAATACCTTTGGATATCTCAGTGTACTCCATCATCTCATTATCCAAGCTATAAGTGACATTAATTCAAAATCAACATGGCAATCAAAGCTCCATTTCAACTTTTGATGCTGTTGGGAATTATTTCCCTAGCTTCCTCACTCTCTGTCTCTTCTAGACATGATCAAGAAAACCCTAACCCTTTTTTGTTTAAGTATAACCGTTTTCAAACTCTTTTCGAAAACGAAAACGGTCACATCCGTCTCCTTCAAAGGTTCGACAAACGTTCGGAGATATTTGAGAATCTTCAAAACTACCGTCTTTTGGAATATAATTCTAAACCTCACACACTCTTTCTTCCACAACATAATGATGCTGACTTTATCCTTGCAATTCTAAGTGGTAATTAAATATTTATCACAAGTTGTTTATTTTATATTATGCAGTAAAATTATTATGTAACGTTTAAATAGACTTAATTGCATTTTTGTCCCGCTATTCTATCAAACTTACGAAAATAGTCATGCTATATTAAAATCTAACTTTTTGATCCCATATTTTCATATTTGTTGCAATTTTGGTTCTAACACATTTTTTCTTCTTCTTTTTTGCCTTAAAAGACGACTTTTAATGACAATAAAAATCAATTTTAGGTTCAAATGTGATATTTTATCTTTAGATTCAATGTCGCAGACAATAAATCACCTTTTATAATGCTAAAAATCACAATTTTTGGACCTAAAAATATAGGGTGAGATCAATATATATTGCAACAAATATGAAAATAGAGGATCAAAAAGTTCGATTTTAATATAAAGAGACTATTTTTGTGAGTTTGATAAAATAGGAGGACTAAAAATGCAATTAAGCCGTTTAAATATCATACTCTATTGAATAAGATGTAAGAAATTTTGCAAAGAACAAACATTTCATACCTTGATATTAAAATCTAATGTTAATTGGAATTTGCAGGGAGAGCCATTTTAACCGTGTTGAACTCCAATGATAGAAAATCCTTTAACCTTGAGCGCGGTGATACAATTAAACTTCCTGCTGGCACCATTGCTTATTTGGCAAACCAAGATGACAAGCAAGATCTTAGAGTATTAGATCTCGTCATCCCACTAAACAAACCCGGTCAATTTCAGGTAATATAGGAATTAATTTTACTTCATCACTCTTGGTTTTCAACCCCACATTTTACCGTATTATAAAAATTTGAAGTGTAATTTTTTTCTTCTCTTACCATTGTTCTTGATCTTTTTAACAGTCTTTCTTACTTTCCGGAAGTGAAAACGAACAATCCTTCTTATCTGGGTTCAGCAAGAACATTCTAGAGGCCTCCTTCAATGTAAGCATACAACACACCATTTATTTATTCATTTTGTTTAATTTATGTAGATATTTAATATGTACTTGTATATATTATTAATTATAAATATAGGCTGATTATGAGGAGATAGAGAGGGTCCTTATAGAAGAGCGAGAGAAAGAGCCACAACACAGAAGAGACCTTAGGGATAGGAGGAGACATCAAAGCTCGGAAGCAAATGTAATAGTCAAAGTATCAAGGGAACAAATTGAGGAATTGAGCAAAAATGCTAAGTCTAGCTCCAAAAAAAGTGCATCTTCTGAATCTGAACCATTCAACTTGGGAAACCGCGACCCTATTTATTCCAACAAGTTTGGCAACTTCGTTGAAATCACCCCAGAGAAAAATCCACAACTACAAGACTTAGGTATACTTGTCAATGCAGTGGAGATTAAAGAGGTATAACAAAATTAATTTATAATATATATGTATATACAATAACATGCTTTAATTAGAGAACATATATATAGCTAAAAAAATTAATCATTCTTTTTTTGAAATTTAATTCTAGGGATCTCTTTTGTTGCCACACTACAATTCAAGGGCCACACTTATTGTAGCAGCTGTTGAAGGAAAAGGAGAATTTGAACTTGTGGGCCAAAGAAATGAGAATCAACAGGAGCAAAGAGAAGAAGATGAGGAAGAGGAAGAAGAAGGACAAGACAGAAGCAGACAAGTGCAAAGGTACAGAGCTAGATTGTCTCCAGGTGATGTCTTTGTGATTCCAGCAGGTCATCCAGTTGCTGTGAGTGCTTCTTCAAATCTCTATTTAGTTGGATTTGGTATCAATGCTGAGAACAATCAGAGAAACTTCCTCGCAGGTATACTATATTCAATAATATTATTTATATTTCTCATGATATTTTAACATTGATTACAATATTTTATTCTACTTTATTGAATGAGATAAAGCTAATTAAGTTTTTTGGTTGTGATTGAAAATTTGAAGGTGAGGAGGACAATGTGATAAGCCAGATACATAGACCAGTGAAAGAGCTTGCATTCCCAGGATCTGCTCAACAAGTTGATAGACTATTAAAGAATCAAAAGCAATCTTACTTTGCAAATGCCCAGCCTCAACAAAGAAAGGAAGAAAGTCAGAGGAAAAGGGGTCATGTATCTTCAATTTAGGGAGTTTTCAATGAGTGATCAAATAATATGAATGTATGCTATAAAGAGCTATACTACTAGCTCATAGTGAGCAAAAAAAATAAAACGGCTTTTCTTGTAGCAATAACTAGAGTTCTACTTTTCTACCATGAATAAATAAATCAATTGAGAATAAGTTTTTGAATCTCCTCATTGTTTTATTTGAAACTCTTCGAGTATAAATATAAACGACGATTTCGTTTTATACTAAAAAAGTACGACTAACTTAAAACAAGCATAAATGTTGATGCATGTCGTTAAACTAATTTTTTGACTCAATTAATAAGCTTATATTTTAGTTATTGTGATTATAAATTTACTTCCATTGTAAATAATATTGGAGACTTTACGAAAATAATGAAAATAGTAGGCATTCCAACTATGTTGACCCTCCTTAACGTCCCAATTTAATTTCTGACCAAAACAAAATTCAAGTTTTTTTTTTTTTTTGTTTTTTTGTAAATTAAGAGAATAATGACATCAAAGAAAATAGTAGGCATTCCAACTATATTGACCCTTCTAGTAAGCCCTAATCCTATGTCAAGTGTTCATATATATTAATGAAAAAAGATAAAAATATATACAATTATAGGGCGGAGTAGACTCACAAGGGGATAGAAATGCTTTGGCAAACGGTCATTTGGAGATCAAGAAATGACTCAATTTTCTCTCAAAAAACACATGATGTCTCGGAAGCGGTAGAGAAAATTAAACGGATCTCTCTTGGCAATGGCTACTAGCAAAAAAAACCTCGTCCACCGTGTTTATTCTAGGCTTAACTACACATTTGATCACTTACATTTATTTTAGTTAAATTTGGTCTCTTGAATGTTTCAAATTGATCTGTTACGTTTCTGACGTAAGGATAAGTTAGTTTTTTCTGTTAAACTTAAACTTAACTCCGTTTAAACCGCTGACGTGGCTAATAAAAATGTTGATGTGTCAATGTTAATTTACTATATATATATATATATATATATATATATATATATATATATATATATATATATATATATATATATATATAGTATAAAGTATAATATTGAGGGGTAATTTTTGTAGAAATAAAATAGGAAAACATGTGCGTAAAAAAAAAGGAAACATTAATTTGAAAATATCGATCTATCTTTTTTTTTGTCAAGTAGTAAAGTGACTTAAAATTCAGCCCTTAAAATAAATAAGTGGCATGTCCAGGATTCGAACTAAATTTACGGGGACAAAATAACCATTTAACTATTAACTATTAACTTAAAGACTTAATGTACTAATACATTTTACTTTTCAATTATGGTGAATTATTCGGTACGCATATTATGTGGATATGTACCGGTACATTTTATGTTTTATTCCACAACTAACTTTGGACTGGTATGAGAAATAAGTCTCTCTAATTAATAGACTGGAATGAATTATCTAATTTTATTTAATATGGGTACAAATGAAATTTTGTATTTAATAAAGAATAAATTTAAAGAATGTTTGTTATAGAAAGAAAAAAAATTCCAAAGTATTTCTCGCGTCCTGCCACTTGATTTTATCGGGCCGAAGAAAACTGACACGCTTCCGACCCGATAAAGAGAGTGCAATGTATATTCTTCCTCCGATCGAGTGTTATACTCCCTCCGTCCCTAATTATAAGTACCATTTTAAAGATAAAATTTGTACCTAAATATAAGCCTCTCTTTTCAATTCCCTAGACACATTTATTATTATTTGGGTTAAATATGTTTTTTGTCCCTATAGTTTTTCAGAATTTTCATTTTAGTCCTTGAAGATTTTTTTTCACACTTTTTAGTCCTGAAGTTTTTTCCGTCAATGTTTTTAGTCCCTACTTTTCATTCAACTCGTGTATACCATCTGAAATTTTTTTAAAAAATTATGCGGTCATGTTTAGTACAGTACATTATATGAATCTCTGTTACAAAATTTTAAATTTTTTTAACAAAAGATTAAATAAATGTGAATTTTTTAGTTTTTTGAACATAAAAATTCACAAATAATTCATTTTATGTTAAAAATTCTAAATTTTTACCGGAGTTGTTCTTACAATAATATAAACATGAATACAAAAAATCATTCAAAAATGTGAAAGTATACACGAGTTGAATGAAAAGTAGGGACTAAAAACATTGATGAAAAAAACTTCAGGGACTAAAATGAAAATTCTGGAAAACTATAGGGACCAAAAACATATTTAACCCTTATTATTTTTTCAAACATAACCCTACTTTACATTGGAATACGAAAAGTCAACTACAAATACATCTTTTCACAAAGGACAATTTATTAATTGTAATACCAAAAATAGGGACTAAAAACATGAATACAAAAAATCAGTCAAAAATGTGAAAGTATACACGAGTTGAATGAAAAGTAGGAACTAAAAACATTGATGAAAAAAACTTCAGGGACTAAAATGAAAATTCTGGAAAACTATAGGGACCAAAAACATATTTAACCCTTATTATTTTTTCAAACATAACCCTACTTTACATTGGAATACAAAAAGTCAACTACAAATACATCTTTTCACAAAGGACAATTTATTAATTGTAATACCAAAAAGTCCACATTTATTACACTATCAACATTTCTTAATATGCGTGAAAAATTTCAATAGGGACTTATATTAAGGGACGGAAGGAGTAATTAGTATTTGCACTCTTGTTCTTGGATACATGAGGAGTAAAAGAATTCACCCTATCTATGTTAGCCATGTCCTAAATTAGCCCAGACATGTTTGATAACGTATACTAATTTAATAAATATATGATAATTACATATGAATGAAAGACAAACGAGCAATAAGCTGCGCCGCTAACGCTTTTTGAATGACAAAAATCAATTCTTTTAAAAACAACATTCATAGTTCAAGGGGACACAACATTGTTATTCATAACCATTTGAACTCTTTGCAGAAGACTCACGACCTCTGGTGCTACGAAGCCAAAAATGTCAAATGCTAATGGTATGAAAGCATGTTGATTGTCAGAACATATGCTTTCTCATGTTTGGCCACTTTACATAAAGCAACTTTGAGGGTGGCCTGACCCACAGTAAACGTTTCGCCCCTCAATCCAACAAGTGGTGAAACCCTAGTCAAATCCACACATTCATGCTTTTCGCCTACCCACACATATTTCATAACATTCGTTGGTCTAAGAGTCGACCGGTCTTCGTGTGCGTCGGTCAAAAAATTCACAAGCACATCTTTTTTCACAAATATTCTTGTATGCCTAAAAATATCAAAAAGGACATCTCGGATACAGTCGTGCCTGTATTTTAAGCTTGAAAGCTCTCTACAATGTACTGCGTGCTACCAAAATTTATCCAATCATGCCTTCCAGCAAACATGGAAAACGTCAACAATGAGAAATAAATGAATCATGAGGCAATACTTAAGTATCATACGATACTCAACTGGTGACATATGATGGCCTAATTCATCAATAGGAGTAGCAGGAAGAAAAACCTGAACATGTGCTGCTTCCAAACACCCAAAAACTGCTTTCTATCTTGTGGTTATATTAAACTTAAAATTTTGAAAACAACCAAATCCCAAGCTTGGAAATTTACCAAACAAAACACGACCAAAACATTTCTGGCTTTAAGGGGACAATGTCCTTCATAGTAAAACTGCTCAAGTCAAAACTATGAATCATTTCACGAAGACTATTCAAAGCACTGACAAAATCAGAGTCGATACCACATACCCCACTCAATATATGATCTTGTAACACCCAAGATTATGTTTTTGAAGCCACAAAAGCATATGAGGCAGCATTTACTGCAGAGTACAAACTCGGTCCTACGACCTTAATAGGTAGGGAAGCTAACCTCCATTTAAAGTTTTCAAAGAAAGGACCTTCACCAACCACAATGTCTTCAACTCCATGTAAATCGGTTGACACATCCTAGACAGGAATTTTTTTTTGGCAATACCCATGCATGATCGAAGTAAAAGGAGCTCAGTTTGGGGGAGCCTTTAATTATTGAGGAAGAAGATGCATTAGCTCAACAACTTTGACGAGCTCTCTTCATAGCCACCCGACCCCTGCGATAAAGTCTCTATCTCAACTAACAGCCCCCGCAAGCAAGGTCACCCCCACCCTCGGTCTCCCAATGTACGGAGGAAACAATCCATCACAAAGTTTATTTCCAAAACCTATAGGCAAAAGATGTCAGTCTTCCGAATATTCAAAACAAGGCGCCCAATCTTAACCCCGTCTCCCGAATGATATCAAGTGCTTTACCCTCAATATCATCATACAATTTACTCTCAATATCGTTAAAATAATTTAATGATTTTCTAGATCTTGATATGCAAGTACTGTTTATGCTTTATGTTGGGAATTGCCTTGAAAACGTGAAAAAACTCAAATCTGTTGTTTTTCGTGCCTCGGGCGAAAAACCCGTGTCTTAGGCGAAAATTTCAGCAGGGAAAGGGGCAAGATTCTGTTTTCGTGCCTCAGGCGAAAATCTCGTGCCTCAGGCAAAAAATTGCGCACGTTTATAAATATAACACGTTTTCTGATATTTGTAAGAGGTTTTTAGGGTTTCTAAGGCCAACAAATAGATTAGGGTTATAAGAGTAACATCTTGGGAAGACTCTAGGTTTGGGGAATCATTCTATCACCTTGGGAAAAGGGTAGAATTAGGGTTGAAGTCTAATTCTTGCAACTCTTTTGTATTGAGATCTCGTTGTAATCAAGTTTTTCTATCGAGAGTCTCTCTCCCCCAGAGTAGGTTGGTTTTGACTGAACTGGGTAAACAATTGCTTCGTGTTCTTTACAGTTTTATCGCTTATCTTTTGTTCGTGATTATTATTGTCATTTCCACGTTTTGATTGCTTATTCGATTTGCTCCACACATCAAGATTATTGGTGTGATATTAAATAATTCACAACACTTTATTATCACTTATCAATTCTAGTATTTATTTTTTATGAGACTAAATTGAACCGTAGAATGAAGACTTACCTAATGAATCTTTACCAGAAAAAAAAGAAGACCGGGATTGCAGCTAAATAATTAATATATAGAATTCAAAGAAAAATAAAATGAGTGAAATGTCAAATACTCTCCTCAAATTTCAAAATTTGTCAAATACGTTCCCTGAAATTTGGAAATAGGCAAATACACTCAAAAATTGTAAAACGTCAATCAAATTGTCCTTTGTTCCGTTTACTCCCTCTCTTTTCGTCTTTGTGTAACTCTCTCTCTCTCTCTCTCTCTCTCTCTCTCTCTCTCTCTCTCTCTTTGAATATTTATGAAATAATTAAAAGAATGAGACAAAAAATTTAAATTTGTGAGTAATCCAAGAAATTATATTTGGTCACGTGACCATCTAAGAATAATTCAATTCAAATATATATTATGCGAAAAAAATGTTGGAAATATAAACGACACCCCTTATTTCTAAAATATAAGTAAAAATAATTAAATATATATACTTTTTTTTTACTAATTGTTTCTTATATTTTAGGACGGATCTATATAGTAATATCGTTTTGAATCCATTCCATTTGAGTTGGTATTTTCTCCTGAGTATGTTTTTTAGATTTATTGGTTAATAATCGTTAAAATTTTAAAATAAAACAACAAACAAATATGTATAAGTAGGTATTATACCGTGATCAATTGAGTTACAGTTTAAACCGTAAATTATATGAATATTATGAATTTTTATTTCTTAAGAGTATTATCGATAATTAACAGTTGCTGGTAATGTATATGATCCCCCTAAAGATTTCCTGTACCCCCACGAGCTTCTGAAGTTCAGAGTAATGCCTTCCTTCCATTGTTTCATTGTTATCTTAAAAGATGATCTTCAACTAATGTATTTTTAATATCTCTATTTTATGCAGGCAGCAGTGAAGGTGTGAAAACACAAGAAGGGGGGGTTGAATTGTGTTTTAGGCAAGTTAAAACTTTTTCAAAGTTCTTAACTTAACTACAACAGCAGCGGATAAGTAACACAAATAAAACAAGATAAGAGAGAGATCACACAAGCAATTTATACTGGTTCCTCTCACAAAACGAGAGTAGTCCAGTCCCCTTGCACTTCCAAGGGATTTCACTATAATGACACAAGATTAAAAATGCTCAAGCACACAAGCAAGAGACTTCACAACAATGCTCAAGCACACAAGCTTAAGACTTCTCAAATAACAGAGATAATAAAGTTGTTGAAAGAATACAACTGCTCTTAAGAGAACCTTAATAAGCAAATACAATGAGTACAAAGTATTTGGACTAAGAGTTAAAAACACTAGTTCAGAGGTTCAGAGCTTGTATTCGCAAATCAGAGTTTGTTCGAGCGCGTGTAAGATTGTTGATTACTTTGCAACTTGATTCTTCTAGTATATATAGGACTGAGAAAGAGTCGTTGCAAAGATGACCGTTGATGAAGATAAACTTTTGTCTTCAAGCAACTTGTCTGATGCAGTTTGGTCGTTTCCAAAATAGAGTAAGAGTTTCAGACACTTTGACCATGTGCAGAGAAGACTTTCCTTATTCAGCTAATAAGTCTGATAGCCCACGTTCTCCATTGTGGACAGACAAAATGTAAGTAGCTGTTCTGATCAAGGTTGAGAGGTCCTTTTCTTCATAGGTAAGAGAGTTGACCTTCAAATTCGAATCTTCACTCTATTCAAGATATACCTCAGAGTTGATTCACTTCAGACTTTAGTAAGTTCTGATGTCTTCATCCTCTGATGTAAGTAACTTCTGAAGATTCTTATCTTCTGAGTTCTTGCGAACTTCTGATGACTTGTCTTCTGAGCTTTCTTCAGAGCTTGTCTGAAGCTAAGTTCTGCACACTTAAAATAAATTTTTAGTCCTTCCAATTGTATATTAATACTTTGTTATCATCAAAACCTTAATAGATTTAGGGGCAAACATTTTTAAATCAATTTTGTTCCAACAATCTCCCCCTTTTTGATGATGACAAACATAAGTATTAATTGACAATTGTTGTTAAATTAACTTATCATGTTTCTCTTAGGTTTATGAGGTTTGCAAGCTCCCCCTAAGATTGATATTCCATAAAGCTTAGCTTTAAGATTTATCCATGATATTTTAATTTAGTATAAGATTAAGTAATTAAAGTAAAATTAAATTTCATATTTTTCTTCAGAACGAGAGGTTTGTAAGCTCTCCCCCTGAGTCTCATAAGGTTAAGTTAAAATTGCACTCTTAACTTATCCTTACTAATGAAATTTATTTTCAGTTTAAAGTACTCAGTCTCCACAATAAAACAAATTTATTTGCTAACAACTTTAATAACATAACAAACATAAAGCGTATAAAGCGTGGTTTCAGGTTTTGAAACATATCAATTAATGCGTAACTACTCCACCTTTTGTCATTATCAAAAAGTAAAAAGCAAAAAGTTAGGAAACCAAGACAGTTAAAGATAGAAATTGGTTGTTACGGAGGTGAAATTTATTTCAAAACAAAAACCAAAGCGCCAAAAAGACTATAAATAGAGCACAAGTTTGACAAACATTCTTCACAACAAAACGCAAACAATATTCAGAGAAAAGAAATCAAGAAGAATGAAGAGATTTAGTGCTCGTATCGCAGAGTTCCGCAGAAAGAAAGATGAGGAACGTGAAAGAGAGGAGAAAAAGAAAGAAGATGACAAGAAACCAGAAGAAGCAGAAATTATCATAATTTCTTCAGAGTCTGAATCTGAAGAGGATGAGATAGATGCGGACTATGCTGAGTTTTTAGCTGGATATGTTCCTAAAGAGGAACAAGAAGAAGAAGACGAAGAACAAAGCCCAGAGCCTATAGAAATTTCTTCAGGTGATTCTGAGGCGAAATCTGAGATTTCCTCTGAGAGTCTATCTGAATAGGATTAGGTTGTCTTTTTCTTTTGCTAATGTATTCAGAGCATATTCAGCGATTTTAATAAAAAAAAATTCTTTAAATTCTGTTGGTTCTTATGTTTCTGTCTATAAATAAGTTGTAACAAAAATTTTGAAAAGATAAGAGAATCAAAACACAAACACGCAAAATAAGCAAGAACATGATAAACAAAACCAAAGTTAAAACCATAAAAGTTAAAATCAAATGTTCAGAAGGAGATAAACAAAACAAACAAAAGATAATTTAAACAACAGATAATCAGTGCTTAGAATCCTAGGGTTTCTTGAGGAGGGCTATGATGATGTCGAATTTGTCGTTGAGATTGTCCACCTTAGAATCCAGCTTGTCCACTTTGGATTCCAGATTCTGATGATCAGCCCTTTGTTGCTCATTAGCTTCCTGTAAGACACTCAGCTGATCTGCTTCCATTGGAGCCTTTCCTTTATCAGAGGAGGATCCACCATCCTCTGAATAGTCAAGCATGAGAACATCTTCCTGAGACAGCATCACAGCTTCTTGAGCAATCCTCTCAGTCTCTTGAGCAAGTCGTTCAGATTCAATCCTCTGATCGTCTAAACTCTTGAACAACTTGGAATCCACCCAGCAATTCTTGAAAACATTCAGTAGCAACTCATCAGCAGTTTCCCTAGCAGTCAAAGCAGCAATCCTAGCAAGCTAAGTTTCCTCATGATTGAACATGGTTAACCTCTTTCGACTGACCCTTGCAAGATCTTCTCTCATCAGATTAACAACCTCCAGATCCCTCTTACTAATCACAGCCTTGATATCCTTACCAACCAAGTCTAGAGCATGAAAAACCTTGGCCTTGATAGAAGATACTTCAACATCCACATCAGAAAGACATACCAAGAACCTGTTCATAATATTAGACAACCTAAGAAGATCATCATAAAGCTGATTGGATAGGTTGCTAAAAAGGTCAGAAGGTGTGGGAGAGATATAGGGAATGGTTGAGTGTTTTGGTGATTCAGGAGCAGAGTTGTCAACCAGAACAACATCTACTTCTGAAGGTCTTGGAGCACAAGTGTGAACACGTTCAGGAGAAACATGTTCAGCACCTGAGTTAGGGTTAAGCTCATGAAGTTGTTCAGATGGAGCGGGTTCAGAGATTGGTTCAGGAGATTTGCTGGGAGAGGGTTGTTTGGTGGGAGAGTTAATGGGTGCAGGAGAGATATCTGGTTGAGGTTCAGATGATGGTTGATTTGGTGGTGATTTTGGTTTGGGAGGTGATAATGATTTGTTGGTTTCGTGAGTAAAAGAATGGTTATTTAAGGGGTCAGGGCTTAGGTGTTTTTCTAGTTCTGAAAGAGGATTATCAGAAGAAACTTGTTTACCCTTCTGTTGAGATTTATCAGAAGAACAAGCAATTTCTTCTGAATTGTCAGAAGATGAAATATTGATGGGTTTGGGATGGATAGTTCTAAGGGGTTTGGTAAAACCTATTCCAATTTCAGCTTCATTGAATACATACTTAGGAGTCTTACCTTTAGAATCAGGAACTTGTTTCTTTCGCAGCCTGGCACCAAGTGTTTCCTCATCAGACTGAGTCTCTTCATCAGACTGAGTCTCATCTGATTCACTTTCCTCCTCATCAAGAATGATTGGCTTTTTAGACGATGCTTCAGCAAACTTGTCAGCAGCAGCTTCATGCTTCTTCTTAGTTCTTTGCTCAGCAAGAGTTTGCTCAACCTTGACTTTCTTCTGAGCAAGAAGATCTGGCTTAACTTGATCCTCTTGAGTATCAGCTTTCCTCTTGGATTTCCTCTGCTTAGGATTGTACATGTTCACTGGAGCCTTTGGAATCATTCCCCTAGTGACTTCAAAACCTTCAGCTTGTAGATCCTTCAGATAATCCTAAATAATGTGCTCAGCATCCAATTCAGAGATTAGAGGATAACCATCCACATACAACCTATCATCAAGACGAAATGAGAATTCTTGTGCAGGTTGAACCACTTTAGTGTTGATCAGATGCATCTTAGTCAGAAAACTGGCAGTCAGAACTTCTGGAGTAATCTTACAAGTCACAAGTTCTGGATAGAACTTCTTCAGATTTTCTATGATGTGACCTTGAAAGAGAAGATCTGAAATCAGTCTAGGATAAACAATAGTTGTTTTCCTCTGAGACTTGCTTAAGAAGATGGCTTCACAGATCCTCTCAAAGAAATAATCTCCCAGATTTACTTTCTTTTCAGTCAGAAGAAAGTATATCAGATGACGATGAGTCCAGGAGATAGTATCAGTACCACCCACTCTTGGACTGATAGAGGACAAAATTATCTTGAATAAAACTCTGCATTCATCCGTCAAACCTTTAACCTTTCCCTTCAGCTCCATATCCACACACATCCTATGCAGAAGATCTTTTCTAAACCTTGTATCCTTCTCATACTTGTCTAAGACCAACCCAGAGTTTTCCAAACCCAGAAGAGCGTTAAAATGAATCTTAGAAAAGGTGAGATTGATACCACAGACATTAGACCTAATATGTGTACCAGTAAATTCCAAAAGACTCGTTTCTTTTCTGGTTTTACCCTTCATGCTAGGATCCCTTTCAATAGCTGCAAGTTCTTCTTGCCTAGCTTCGACCTTAGTAAACACTCTTGCTTTCATCCAGAATTTCTTCAAAAGATCTGGGTAGATAGGACCATTTAGCATCTCAAAGTATCTATCCCAGCCTTGAGCAGAAAAGTATGGCTTTACATCAAATCCATTTGCTTTTAAACTTTCGAAGTCGACCATCTTCTCAGGAAGTAGAGTTAATTGAGATTCAGGGAATTCCATCTCGTTCCGAACTATTTGAAGATTCTTGAACATGAACGGAGGGATCTTAGTTGTTGAAGTTGAAGAAGAAGCGGCCATGATGAAGTTTAGGGTTAGGGTAGGAACTAACGAGAGAGAAAGAAGATTTTTGTTGGAGGTTTAGAGAGAAATAAAGGTGTAGGTTGTGAGAGTGAAAAGTGTGCAAGTGTATTGTGTAAGTTTATTTAAATGCGTACAGTTAACACAAAAATGGCAAACATGGGAAGTTACGCTTATTGACAAAAATTTGAATAACAAAAGTCATCATTAACCACCAACTACCTGACACACATGAGCCACGTGCAAAAGATTACTTGGTAATTGCCAACTTAGTGATTAACTGTTCAGTAGCGAATACTGAACGTTTTCCACTTAGAAAGGTCAGAGCCTCTGAGTTGAAAAGATTCTATCAGAGTCAAGTACTTCAGATCATATGTGTTCAGATGTTCTGAAACAGAAGTTCTGAGATACATAACCTCTTACACCTTAGAAGCCAAAAAAATTTTATTCAGAGATTGAAAACATGTTCAGATGTTTCTTTATAAAATCAAATCTTTCAACAGGTAAGGCTTTAGTAAATATGTCAGCCCATTGATTTTCAGTATCAACAAACTTAATATCTATAATGCCTCTCTGAACATAATCTCTGATGAAATGGTGTTTAATTTCAATATGTTTGGCTCTAGAGTGAAGAATAGGATTTTTAGAAAGATGAATGGCTGCAGTATTATCACAATATAAAGGAATATTGTGACTGCTTACTTGATAATCTTCTAGCTGATATTTTAACCAGAGTAGTTGTGTGCAACACTTAGCTGCTGAAATGTATTCTGCTTCTGCTGTAGACAAAGCTATAGTAGTTTGTCTCTTACTAGCCCAGGAGATAAGGTTTTCACCAACAAATTGACAATTTCCACTTGTGGATTTTCTTTCAATTTTATCTCCGGCATAGTCAGCATCACAAAATCCATTTAGCACATAATCATTGGATTTCTTATAGAGAAGTCCAAGATTAGTTGTTCCTTTCAGATACCTAAAGATTCTCTTTACAGTAGTAAGATGAGATTCTCTAGGATCTGACTGAAATCTTGCACATAAGCAAACACTGAATAAAATATCTGGCCTAGAGGCTGTCAGATAGAGTAAGGAACCAATCATACCTCTGTAGACTTTTTGGTCTACTTTTCCTTCATCTTCTGTCTTGCTCATGTTGGTAGTTGAATGCATGGGAGTGTTCATAATCTTGCAATCATCTATGTTGAACTTCTTCAGAAGTTCTTTGGTGTATTTTGATTGATGAACATAAGTTCCTTCCTTCTTCTGATTAATTTGAATTCCAAGGAAGAACTTCAATTCTCCCATCATGCTCATTTCAAATTCATCCTGCATTATCTTAGAGAAATTCTTGCACAAGGAAGCATTAGTTGAACCAAAAATAATATCATCAACATATATTTGAATGATTAAAATATCTTCTTTGGTTGTTTTTCTAAAGAGTGTGCAGTCAACCTTCCCTTTCTCAAAACCCTTTTCAAGAAGGAAATTACTGAGTCTATCATACCAAGATCTTGGAGCTTGTTTCAGACCATACAGTGATTTCTTTAATCTGAAAACATGTTCTGGGTTTGAGACATCTTCAAAACCAGGAGGTTGCTTAACATACACTTCTTCAGAAATAAAACCATTTAAGAAGGCACTTTTAACATCCATCTGATACAAAGTTATTCCATGATTAACAGCATAAGATAGAAGTAACCAGATAGCTTCAAGTCTAGCTACTGGTGCAAAGGTTTCAGTATAGTCAATCCCCTCTTGCTGACTATAACCTTGTGCAACCAGTCTAGCCTTGTTTCTTACCACTTCACCTTGTTCATTTAGCTTGTTTCTGAATACCCATTTTGTTCCAATAATGTTCTTGTGTGAAGGTTTGAGCACTAGAGTCCATACATCATTCCTTTGAAATTGATTCAGCTCTTCTTGCATTGCTACTATCCAAGCATCATCTTTCAGAGCTTCATCAACCTTTGAAGGTTCCATCATTGAAATAAGACCAACTAAAGATTCCTCATTTCTCAGTTGAGATCTTGTCTTTCTTGGACTATCTTTGTTGCCTAAGATCAGTTCCTCTGGATGTGATGATTTGTATTTGAAGGTGTTTCTAGGGGGTTCATCATTTTCAGACAAATCAACAGCAGGTTCAGCAGTTGCTTCATTGCTTTGATGTTCAGGGTCTGTAGGAACTGTCATGTTCAGAGGTTCTTCAGAGAATGGATGTTCTGAGTAGTTTGGAATATCTGAATACTGATCCTCTGATACCTGAAATCTAGACAAACCTTCCACAAGCTCTGACACTTGGTCAGGCTCTTTGTCATCAAACTTGACATGCATTGTTTCTTCCACAATATGTGTTTCAGAAATATACAGTCTGTATGCTTTTGAGCGTTCAGAGTATCCTATAAAGATACCCTTATAACCTCTAGCATCAAATTTCTTTAGATGGACTTTGTTGTTTAAAATGTAACAAGTACATCCAAACTGATGAAAATAAGAAATGTCAGGTTTTCTTCCTTTGAACAATTCATAAGCAGTTTTGTTCAACTTAGATCTGATATAGATTCTATTTTGAACATAGCATGCTGTGTTTACAGCTTCTGCCCATAAAAACTGTGCTACATTAGTTTCATGCATCATGGTTCTGGCCATTTCTTGCAGAGTTCTATTTTTCCTTTCTACAACCACATTTTGTTGAGGAGTTCTAAGAGAAGAGAATTCATGCAAGATGCCATATTTTTCACAAAAGTTTTCAAAAGGTTCATTTTCAAATTCTCCACCATGAGCACTTCTAACTTTTAAAATAGTGTAGCCTTTTTCATTTTGAATTTGTTTGCAGAAGATGCTAAACTCATCATAAGCTTCATCTTTTGTTCTTAGGAATTTTACCCAAGTCCATCTACTGTAATCATCAAAAATTACTAATCCATACTTCTTTCCATTGATAGAGGCAGTGTTAACTGGCCCAAACAAATCAATGTGAAGAAGTTCCAATGGTCTTGAGGTAGAAACAATGTTTTTGGGTTTAAAAGAAGATTTTGTAATCTTTCCTTTTTGACAAGAACCACAAAGTGTGTTTGAGTGATATTTAATTTTTGGTAAACCTCTCACAAGGTCAAGCTTGATAAGCTTAGAGTTTAACCTCCAGTTAGCATGGCCTAACCTCTTATGCCAGATCCATTTTTCTTCACTCAAGGTCAAAAGACACACCACTTTTTGTTCATTCAAATCAGAAAGATTTATTTTATAAACATTGTTCTTTCTCAAACCTTTGAATACAATGGAGTTGTCAGATTGTTTAGACACAGTACATGATTCCTTATTAAAGTCAACTACATAACCATTGTCGCAAAATTGACTTATGCTCAATAGGTTATGCTTGAGTCCATCAACTAACCAAACATCATTAATAGAAAGAGAAGAGTTACCTACTGTACCTGTACCTATTATTTTTCCTTTTTGATTGCCTCCAAAGCCAACAGATCCTCCTTCTTTCAGAGTCAACTTAGAAAATAGTTGTTTGTTACCAGTCATATGCCTTGAGCATCCACTGTCCAGATACCATGAGTGATTCATGATACTTCCTTGAGTGGTAGGCTGTAAGAGAAACAACTTAATCATTGTGGTAGAATTCTTCATCACAGTTAATGATAAAGTCATCCCAGTATTCTTTCTCTTCATTTCTCAAGTTCTGATTGCAAACTTGAGAACCTGTCAGCCATTTGTCTAGGACATAAGCCCTTCTTCCTCTGCATTGGACTTGTTTCCATGCTTTAGGTAGGACATATCCTTTCCTAGTTGGTAAATCTGAATGGTACATTATTTCAGCTTTTTGTACCCATTTTCTTCTGGGTCCACGCTTGTTAGTCCACAAATGCTTACTATGTTGCTGAGTGTTAGAGAAAGATTTTGATTTGGAATAATAACTCTTTTGGAACTTTTTCTTTGTTTGAGAGTTGTTATTATTCCAGGATTTGGATTGTTTATGATTCCAGAATTTGTATTTATCACCAATCCTTTGTTCTGGTTGGTTATATCTACTGACTCTAGAATCATAAATAATCTGAGTCTTGTATTGCCTCTGAGGTTTGGAGTTTGAATTTTTTCTTTTAAAAACTTCTGAGCTTTTAGATTGACTTGCCTCAGGTACTGAAGTTCCTTTGGTTCTAGAAGTTGAAGTCTCAGATTTTGAAGTTTTCAGAACATCTGAACTAATATTCTCAGGTTCTGAATAACTCCTATCTTCTGAACTTTTCTTCCCAGATCCTGAGGAACTTGGTTCCTCTGAGCTGTCAGCTTCTAATTTTCTCAGATCATCATCCTCATTTCCCAGAGTACCAAAATTCTTTCCCTCTTCACTTTGTGGAACAACATAATAAACCCAAGATTTTCCAACCTTTTTGGCAAAGGTCTTTAGCTTTGAATATGTTCTACCATATTCATAGCCAACTCCTTCTCCTCTATGTCTCATGACATTATAAATCCAATTAGCAGCCTTGCTCTTCCCAAGGTTGAGATGCATAAACTGTTGAAGAGCCATTTCCTGCTCATCAATAGGTTTGTGATACACAACACAGCCTTTTTCAAGATCATTTACTCTGTTCAGAGTTTCTTGATATAGACCTTGAAAATGACCTTCCTGTTCAGTCAGAGTATTAAGCTTTTCTTGTAAAGCTTTTTGTTTGCTTAACACTCTGAGATGTTTCTCAATGACCTTGTTAAGCGCAGTTATAAGTTGAGGTTTAGAGCAATCAGAAAATACCTCATCTGTAACTTCTGAATCTGATTCTGATTCATCCTCTGAATCTGCATCTGAGTCGGTTGAAGCCATTCGGGCTAGCTTTGCCTCTTCCTCTTCCTCAACTTCCTCCTCAGATGATAGCTCCTCAAAAGTAGCCATCAGACTCTTTTTCAATTTGCTCTTAAATTGTTGCTTCTTTGAGCTGTATCTTTTGCTTTAGTCTTTGGCAGACATTTCTGGACAGTCAGCAATAAAGTGTCCTGGCTTCTTACAGTTGAAGCAGTTCTTCTGATCATCCTTTTTGCTGACAAAATTTCTTGAGCTGTTTCCTCTGAAGTTTCTTTTGTTAAGCCTGTTCCATTGCTGAAACTTGGTGAATAAGGCAAACTCGTCTTCCCCCATTTCTTCCTCTTGACCATTTGCAGAAGATTCCTCTTCAATGTCAAGAAGCTGAGTCTTAAGAGCTTTAGAAGGAGTCCTAGTTGACTGTAAAGCCACAGACTTGGACTTCTTCTTAGCTTCTGAATCAGCATTCAGAACCATCTCATGGCTTCTGAGATTGCTTATCAGAGCCTCAAGACTCAGAGTCTTGAGATTTTGAGCTTCCTCTATTGCAGTGACCTTAGGTCTCCATGCAATAGGAAGACTTCTCAGAATCTTCTGAACATAGTCATAGGTAGAGTAACTCCTCTTAAGAGCTTTAAGACCAGATACAAGGATTTGAAACCTTGTAAACATAGTCTCAATGCTTTCATCTTGCTGCATGGTGAAGAGTTCATATTGCCTTATCAAGAGACTAGCCTTAGCCTCTTGAACCTTTTCATTACCATCATAGGTAGCACACATAGAGTCAAAGATAGATTTAGCTGATGACTTGTTTTCTATTCTGACATAATCTTCATGTCTAATAGCACCAACAACAATGTCCTTTACTCTGTGATGCTTGGTGTAGGTTTTTAGGTTAGCTGGTGAGAGTAACTTTTTGTGCTCAATGGACAACCTTCCATGTTCATTTAAGTTTTTAAAAGTTACTCCCAGCTCAACCAAATCCCACAACTCATGATCAATAGCAGTAATATTGCTATACAGTCTTTCCTTCCACCACTCAAATAATGATGCATCACCATTGAATATAGGGGTTTTTCTATTGCCACTATGTTCATGTGACTCATTACTTAAGTAGTCAAAACAAAAAGCATTTCTAGGACCACCACCAGCACCACTGGCCTCACCAGTTGTTCTAGTACTATCGTCTCCTCCAGACATAGTGCTTTCACAAGATCTTTACTGTCTCACTGTTAAGTGAAAGTAACAGACCAGTGCTCTAGATACCAATTGAAGGTGTGAAAACACAAGAAGGGGGGGTTGAATTGTGTTTTAGCCAAGTTAAAACTTTTTCAAAGTTCTTAACTTAACTACAACAGCAGCGGATAAGTAACACAAATAAAACAAGATAAGAGAGAGAGAGATCACACAAGCAATTTATACTGGTTCCTCTCACAAAACGAGAGTAGTCCAGTCTCCTTGCACTTCCAAGGGATTTCACTATAATCACACAAGATTACAAATGCTCAAGCACACAAGCAAGAGACTTCACAACAATGCTCAAGCACACAAGCAAGAGACTTCACAACAATGCTCAAGCACACAAGCTTAAGACTTCTCACTTAAGCACACAAGCTTAAGACTTCTCAAATAATAGAGATAATAAAGTTGTTGAAAGAATACAACTGCTCTTAAGAGAACCTTAATAAGCAAATACAATGAGTACAAAGTATTTGGACTAAGAGTTAAAAACACTAGTTCAGAGGTTCAGAGCTTGTATTCGCAAATCAGAGTTTGTTCGAGCGCGTGTAAGATTGTTGATTACTTTGCAACTTGATTCTTCTAGTATATATAGGACTGAGAAAGCGTCGTTGCAAAGATGACCGTTGATGAAGATAAACTTTTGTCTTCAAGCAACTTGTCTGATGCAGTTTGGTCGTTTCCAAAATAGAGTAAGAGTTTCAGACACTTTGACCATGTGCAGAGAAGACTTTCCTTATTCAGCTAATAAGTCTGATAGCCCACGTTCTCCATTGTGGACAGACAAAATGTAAGTAGCTGTTCTGATCAAGGTTGAGAGGTCCTTTTCTTCATAGGTAAGAGAGTTGACCTTCAAATTCGAATCTTCACTCCATTCAAGATATACCTCAGAGTTGATTCACTTCAGACTTTAGTAAGTTCTGATGTCTTCATCCTCTGATGTAAGTAACTTCTGAAGATTCTTATCTTCTGAGTTCTTGCGAACTTCTGAGGACTTGTCTTCTGAGCTTTCTTCAGAGCTTGTCTGAAGCTAAGTTCTGCACACTTAAAATAAATTTTTAGTCCTTCCAATTGTATATTAATACTTTGTTATCATCAAAACCTTAATAGATTTATGGGCAAACATTTTTAAATCAATTTTGTTCCAACAAGCAGTTCCATAATCCATCACATCCTTCATTTTTTTTCTTTAATACGGTCTGCATCCTTAATTAATATATGCATGATCGAAAATCCAAGTCTAACAATTGGTCAGTGATGAAGACAAATATATATATAAAGCATCCCCTTAACCAAAAGAATGTCCAAATTCATCAAATTCAAACAAAAGTCCACAACCCAAATTCAGTACCACACTGTTCTTTTCATTTTGCCACCTCAATTTTGTTCAATTCAAAACACTCGTCAACATGCATGCAACACCATGGCCAAATGTTCATATATCACAATATATATCTTTAATTTCTATGGCTATAAATACCTTTGAATATCTCAGTGTACTCCATCATCTCATTATCCAAGCTATAAGTGACATTAATTCAAAATCAACATGGCAATCAAAGCTCCATTTCAACTTTTGATGCTGTTGGGAATTATTTCCCTAGCTTCCTCAGTTTCTGTCTCTTCTAGACATGATCAAGAAAACCCTAACCCTTTTTTGTTTAAGTATAACCGTTTTCAAACTCTTTTCGAAAATGAAAATGGTCACATCCGTCTCCTTCAAAGGTTCGACAAACGTTCCGAGATATTTGAGAATCTTCAAAACTATCGTCTTTTGGAATATAATTCTAAGCCTCACACACTTTTTCTTCCACAACATAATGATGCTGACTTTATCCTTGCAGTTCTAAGTGATAATGAAATATTTATCTCAAGTAGTTTATTTTATATTATGTAGTAAAATTATTATGTAAGGTTTAAATAGACTTAATTGCATTTTTGTCCCGCTAATCTATCAAACTTACGAAAATAGTCATTCTATTTTAAAATCGAACTTTTTGATCCGTATCTTCATATTTGTTGCAATTTTGATTCTAACACATTTTTTTCTTCTTCTTTTTTGCCTTGAAAATTACAACTTTTAATGGCAATAAAAATGAATTTTAGGCTCAAATGTGATATTTTATCTTTAGATTCAATGTCGCAGACAATAAATTACCTTTTATAATGCCAAAAATCACAATTTTTAGTCCTAAAAATATAGGGTGAGATCAATATATATTGCAACAAATATGAAAATAGAGGATCAAAAAGTTCGATTTTAATATAAAGAGACTATTTTTGTGAGTTTGATAAAATAGGAGGACTAAAAATGCCATTAAGCCGTTTAAATATCATACTCTATTGAATACGATGTAAGATTTTATATAGATAAAGAAATTTTGCGAAGAACAAACATTTCATACCTTGAAATTAAAATTTAATGTTAATTGGAATTTGCAGGGAGAGCCATTCTAACAGTGTTGAACTCCAATGATAGAAAATCCTTTAACCTTGAGCGCGGTGATACCATTAAACTTCCTGCTGGCACCATTGCGTATTTGGCAAACCAAGACGACAAGCAAGATCTTAGAGTATTAGATCTCGTCATCCCAGTAAACAAACCCGGTCAATTTCAGGTAATATAGGAATTAATTTTACTTCTTACATCACTCTTGGTTTGCAACCCCACATTTTACCATATTATAAAAATTTGATGTGTAATTTTTTTCTTCTCTTACCATTGTTCTTGATCTTTTTAATGTTTCTATATAAATAGAGACATTTTATAGGTGGAAAAAAAATTATGAGTTTATGAGTCAAAATTTATCAAAATATTTCTAAGTTATTTTTATTTTCTTCTAATGTACGAGAACAATTAAGAGAATTTTATTCTGTAAACTATCATTGATTCATTTTATTTTATTTTGAAGCAATATATGTAAAAGTTTCTGAAGTATCACGACGAAAATTCTCCAATTTACCCAATTCGTGAAGGTGAATCGAACTTTTTCAAAATTATTTGTTCAACTTTCATTATATTGCAGCAGTCCCCAACAAAAATCCAATAAAGTTATCATTGTTAGAATCAGAGATACAAATACGAAAAGAGAAAGAGACGGCTATGGTTTCAATAGAATACCAATAGCTTAACATTACAATTGCATTACTTGAGAATATATATATATATATATATATATATAAAACCTAATGGACTCTAAATTAATAGGCCCAATATATAGCCTATTATTTTATTATCTAACACCTACTCTCAAACTCACGATGCATCAACAAGAAGCATTGTGAGTTTTTCAAACAAAATACGAAAAACATACTAAATACTATAAACTTCAAACACTAAGCTTTAAACTTGTTACAAATTAAACGAACAGATCCAAACCAAACAGAAGAATCAACCAATAGAGGCAGAAGTGCAATCAATCGGAAGAATCCAGAGAGAAGTGCAATGCAATCAGAAGAAGCCAAGAAGAAATGCAATCATTCAGAAGAAGCCAGAGAGAAGTGCAATGCAATCAGAAGAAGCCAGAGAGAAGTGCAATCAATCAGAAGAAGTCAGGAAGAAGTGCAATCAGAAGAAGCCATGGAGAAGTGCAATCAATCAGAAGAATTCAGTAGAAGAATCAACCAATAGAGGGAGAAGTGCAATCAATCGGAAGAAGCCAGGGAGAAGTGCAATGCAATCAGAAGAAGCCAGGAAGAAGTGCAATCAATCAGAAGAAGGCAGAGAGAAGTGCAATGCAACCAGAAGAAGAATCAATATGGAATCAATTAGACAAATTGAACCAAGCTAAACTGACCAAACCAAACAAAATCAAATTGAACCAACAAATCCAAACAAAGAAGCACTGATCATCAAACAAACACCACACTGCACCGAAATTCAAGAAGGAACCAATGAAATTACTATAAAAATAAAAATATTTCCTTTCTTTTATTTTAATATGCCAAACGTACAAACTTGGACACAATCATATTTATATCAATAGAACTTCACCAAATCTTCAACTGCTTGGACGCAAAGCTTTGATTCTGAAACATACCAACCAATCTAATATTCCCATCCATGGAAAACCAATATCGATAATATTTTGCAAGGCTTGAAAAAGCAACAATCAGAAGACAAACAATTCAAGTACCCTTATATGCGATCTTCTTTTTTTTTTTAAGCGGCGGTAGCACAAAATTCAACCAATCCTTCAAAACATAAATCGAACAAATTCCCTACCATTGGGAACTTAACATCGGAACAATAACTGTTTTGAATTCGTTAATAAAATCACACCAATACGAAACTTGATGTGTGGAGCAATTGAGTCAAGCAACCAATATCAAAGAGTTGATAGAGATGATGATAATAATAATCCAAAAGCAAGTAAACAAATAAAAGAGAGAAGAGACACAAATCTTTGTTTACCCAGTTCGGTTAAAATAACCTAGTCTGGGGGAGAGAGCAGCCCTCCGTTCCACTAGAATCAAATAAGTCACTTACAAGCAATTCCCAAATTTGGGTTACAAGAATTAGCAAACCCTAACTCTACCCAAATCCCGAATTCCTTCCCGTGATGAAGAAACTCAATTTGACCTAGTCTACCCAAGGTGAACAAAGCAAACAATAAACATTTGCCCTAGAATTATACCAAAAGAAAACCCTTTTGTTCTCTCTCTAAAACCCTAGCCTTTGATGGTGGCAAATCCTTATTGTTCCTTTCACTCTCTTATTTTTCTATGAATAAAGTGATCCCTATTTATAGAAAAATATATGCCAAAAAACTAGTAACAAATCTGTTTTAAAATAAAACAAATCCAAGTCAAAGTATCTTCCAAAAATATATATATATATTTTTTTTCCCAAAAAATCTTCAAAACATCAAAGATGCAAAAAGATTCAACAAAGATATTTCTGACTTCTTGTAACTGAGATTTCAAGGCATATCCAACAATTCTCCACCTTGCCTTTAAATCGATGGTGATCCCATCAACCACCGTGCTGCTCTCTCCATCTTGAACCTCTATTCAAGATCACCGGCCAAGTCCAAGTCCCACTTGAACCTTGACCTAGGCACCATCCTCCACTTGCTTCCCACAAGCTGTACCTCACCTTCATCCCTCGGAATGCCTTCCGCCCTCATGAAGATCTTGCCTCCCACTACCATAGGATGTTTGGTAGCACCCACAAGATTCACCGCACCCTCTTCAGCCCCCGGAGTAGCTAAGTCCGTCCTCCTGAAGAAATGCTTGTTCCCCACTATCACCGGCGTTTTAGATAGCCCAACAAGCTTCACCATCCTTCGACCCCCGGAATGCCTTCTGTAACACCCCGTTTCCCAAAAATCGCAACGGAAAGATAAATCAGAGTAACTTAAAAAAAAAACGGAGTATTACGCTACTATTTTATTCAAGTAATAAATAGGAAAATTTTTATTTATTTAAAACAATCATGTCAACGATATTCACTGAAATCGCGGCGGAAATATAACAATATTTATTCAACAATTGTTCCATCAAAGTTTTGCACTAAGGTCTCAACTTGATTCATAGTAGTAAGTAAAATCAACATAATTGTTTTTCAACATAAAATCATAAAACTAATACGTAACAAGGAAAATCCAATAATCAAAGCCCGCCCCGTTACGTATCAGAGCACCTAGACACGTGAGGAGTCCACTCACATCAACAGCTAGTCCTGGAAATCTGCACTTGCCCACAAGGCGGCAATTCCAACAGAAGGGTGAGATCACAATTCAATAATTAAAAGCATAATAAATCATGCAACATATAAATCAACTTAACAACATAATCATCATCTCATCAATAGTTCATAATTCAGTATTCAACAAAATCATAAAAATTAGCTTTAAGCTTCATCATATTATCCTTCATTAAATCCATCTTCTCATCTCATGACACGACTCGACTTGACTCAACAAATGCAACAACACGACTCGACTCGACTATACAAGACTCTTACGCATGTGGTACCAAACGGAGCATCAAGCCCCCAACTTCCAATGCCTTAATTCGGCTACAGGGCATCAAGCCCCCATCTTAAAAACGGAGCATCAAGCCCCCATCTTAGAATACGGAGCATCAAGCCCCCAACGTCCAATATGCGACACGACGACTAACAACAACTTTACAACAACATCTCAATGCCCAAAACTAGGCCAACATGGTTTACAACATAGACAACAATGTCTTACGACTCGATGACCTTTACGTTGACAAGGACTTCTCTCTACAATATTCTCAATTCGTCACATAACTTCATAAATTCATATAAAATTACTCGCAATGTATTTTTGTGTCAAACCAACGCCATTGGAAAGACAATTCAACTATCTACAACTTTCGTGTTTTCAACTAAGGCTAATTCTGTACCGATCAATACCAGTTTGTATTTCAAATTCGGGTACATAAACTGAAATTTCACTGTGACCTACGTGTAGTAATCTGACCATAACTCAAGTTCTAAGAATGATTTTGAAGTCAAACGAAAGCCATTAAAAAGCTAACACAATTATCTACAACTTTCATGTTTACACCAAAACCCAGTTCAAAACAGAAAACGTCTGAAAAAGCGCAAGAACATGAAACAGGGGATGCTGTCACTGTGCAGCCCTCGGCAAAATGACATTCTCCACCCAAAAACTTCGTTTTAACTCCGATTTTCACCAAACTTGACCCTATAGTTCACTCTTACATAACCTAACTTAATACAACACAAAACACAACAATCCAACTCCAATTCATGCACAATTCATTAGTTCTATTCATCATCAATTATTCTTTTTACCAACAACCCTATCCTTTCTAAACTCTATCATTCTCAACAATTCTGACACCAATCATTATAGAATAATCAAGCAGCATTTCATACATTAAAATTAACAGTAACAACACACAATTCATCAATTTTCATGGTAATTCACAAATTAAACCCTAAACTCATTTCTACCCATTTTCTCATGAACCACTAATCAAACATGAAGAATTAAGCCCTTAATTAGAGAAGTGAAACCCCACCCTTACCTGGTTTGATTGAATTACAAAGGTCCTAGCTTCTCTTGCCCCTTCTCTCTTGCTCTTGGTTTTTCCCTTTTTTTTTCTCAAACTTATTTGTTTTCACGTGAAAATGATTTTTCTTTTCACTGACTATCCTTTTCTTAACCTCCTTCATTCTAATTAATTTTGATTAATTCCCACTAATTTCTTTTGTTTCCTCTTAATTACACATCTGCCCCCTTAATTCTAAAATATTCTAATTCCTATCTTATTCTTACTAACTATTAATAAAACCATTTAATTAAATAAACAAATCACATAATCACATAAATCAATTAAATAGGACTCTAAACTCTACCAAAAATAAAATAAACGGGCGTTACAACTCTCCCCAACTTATAGAATTTTCGTCCTCGAAAATGTACCTCATGCGAACAACTCAGGATACGACTCCCGCATCTTGCTTTCCAATTCCCACGTTAAGCTTTCACCAGTCGTTCCACTCCACACGACCTTCACAAGAGGTATCTCCTTGCCTCTCAGTTTCTTCACCTCACGCGCTTCAATCCTTATTGGCATAGTCTCATTCGTAAGGTTGTCCCTAACCTCCACATCATCTCTCGGAACCACGTGAGAAGGATCCGCAACATACCTCCGAAGTTGAGACACATGAAACACGTCATGCAAATTCGAAAGATGCGGTGGCAAACCCACCCTATAAGCAACTGTTCCCACTCTCTCTGATATCTGATACGGACCAATAAACCTCGGAGTGAGCTTCTTTGACTTCAACGCTCGTCCTACACCCGTCACCGGAGTGACTCTCAAAAACACATGATCACCTTCTTGGAACTCAAGATCTTTCCTGCGCTTATCATGATAACTCTTTTGTCGACTCTGCGACGCTTTCATCTTCTCTCTGATAAGCTTAACCTTTTCCGTAGTCTGACGAACAATCTCAGGTCCAAGCACCACACTTTCACCAGACTCAAACCAACATAAAGGAGTCATACATTTCCGACCATAGAGCGCCTCAAACGGTGCCATTCCAATACTAGAATGGTAACTATTATTATAAGTAAACTCAATCAATGGAAGATGACTATCCCAAGCTCCACCATGCTCAAGTACACAAACTCTCAGCAAATCCTCCAGCGACTGAATCGTCCTCTCTGACTGACCATCTGTTTGCGGATGGTAAGCTGAACTCAACCGCAACTTAGAACCCAATGCCTCCTGCAAACTCTTCCAAAATCTAGAAGTGAACCTTGGGTCTCTATCCGAAACGATACTAGAAGGGACACCATGCAGTTTCACTATCACTCGAATATAAATCTCTGCCAACTTAGCCACAGGAAAACTGATGTTAATCGGAATAAAGTGTGCAGACTTCGTCAATCTATCGACAATCACCCAAATCGAATCAAAACCACTCGGGGTACTCGGCAAACTCGTCACGAAATCCATAGAAATACTGTCCCACTTCCACTCTGGCACATCTAATGGCGTCAACAACCCAGCTGGCTTCTGATGCTCGATCTTCGATTTCTGACAAATCAAACAAGAATACACAAATTGTGCCACATCACGCTTCAACCCAGACCACCAAAACAACTTTTTCAAATCATGGTACATCTTGGTAGCACCCGGATGAATACTCAAATTACTACGATGACTTTCTTCTAAAATTAATCTCTTCATCTCTGCATCATCAGGAATGCAAATTCTATCTCTGAACCGTAACACTCCATGATCATCCACTCTGAAATCACTACCTTCAGTCTGAGTAATACCATTCATCAAATCCACTAATTTTACATCTTCTTTCTGGGCTTCCCTAATACTATTCAGAAATTCATTATTAATCTTCAGCATACCCAAAACTACACTCCGCGGAGTAACTTCACAAACAAGGCTCAAATCTCTAAATTGTTCAAGCAAATCAAATTCTTTCACCATCATAGCGGACATATGTAATGTCTTTCTACTCAAAGCATCAGCAACAACATTAGCCTTACCCGGATGGTAATTCAATCCAAAATCATAGTCTTTCAGTAACTCAAGCCATCTCCTCTGCCTCATATTCAACTCTTTCTGATCAAACAAGTACTTCAGACTCTTGTGATCACTGAATACTTCAAATCGAGAACCATACAGATAGTGTCTCCAGATTTTCAACACAAAAACCACTGCAGCCAACTCAAGATCATGAGTAGGATAATTTCTCTCATGAATTCTCAACTGTCGTGATGCATAAGCCACCACTTTGCCATTCTGCATAAGCACACCACCTAAGCCCAATTTGGACGCATCACAGTACACCACAAAAGGTTCATCAGCCTTAGGTAAAACCAAGACCGGAGCGGTCGTCAAACGTTGCTTCAATTCGTTGAAACTTCTTTCACAATGAACATCCCATACAAATGCTCTACCTTTACAAGTCAACTGCGTTAGCGGAAGTGCTAACTTGGAGAAACCTTCAATAAACCTTCTATAATATCCTGCCAAACCCAGAAAACTTCTAACTTCTGTAACCGACTTCGGAGTCTCCCAATGTGATACAGCATCAACTTTGGAAGGATCCACTGCAATACCATTACCCGAAATAATATGCCCAAGAAAACTCACCTCATACAACCAGAATTCACACTTCGACAGTTTAGCATAAAGTTTATTCTCTTTCAGCACTTGCAACACAACTCTCAAATGTTCAGCATGCTCTTCCTCAGACTTAGAATAAATCAAGATGTCATCTATAAACACAACGACAAAAAGATCCAAGTAAGCATGAAAAATTCGGTTCATATACTCCATAAACACACCTGGCGCATTAGTGACTCCGAAAGGCATCACATTATATTCGTAATGTCCATATCGTGTCCTAAACGCCGTCTTTTGAATATCCTCATCCTTCACTTTGATCTGATGGTAACCTGACCTCAAATCAATCTTGCTGAACACACGTGCACCGACTAGTTGATCCATCAAATCATCAATCTTTGGCAATGGATACCTGTTCTTTATCGTTACCTTGTTCAGTTGCCGATAGTCAATACACAGTCTCATGCTACCATCTTTCTTCTTTACCAACAACACTGGCGCTCCCCACGGCGATACACTTGGTCTCACAAACTTCTTATCGAGTAACTCCTCTAACTGCTTCTTCAGTTCCGCCAACTCAGATGCTGACATACGATAAGGAGCCATGGACACAGGCTTCGTTCCCGGAACGAGATCAATAGAGAATTCAACCTCCCTTTCTGGTGGCACCTCAGGGATCTCATCAGGAAAAACTTCAGGGAATTCACATACCACGGGTAGCTTATCGATAACCGCCTGATTCTCAATCGACAAGGACGCCATCAAAGAAAACAACTGATTCCCCTCAAGCGCTAACCTCTTCAACTGCTTGGTAGTCACCAACTCCACTTCCCCTTCCTCTTCAGCAGAAGAAAAACGTACCGTCTTGCTAAAACAGTTAATATGAACGTAGTTGTACTCCAACCAGTTCATACCCAAAATCACATCCATCCCACTCAACGGCAAGCAGACTAAGTCCACTTCAAAATCCTTACCAAACATAGACAACGGACACCGCGAACACACAAGAGAAGTAGTCACTGAACCCTTAGCTGGAGTTTCAATAACCATTTCTCCATTCATGCTTGACAACTTAAGACCCAACCTTGACACACAATCAGCAGCAACAAAGCAGTGTGTAGCACCAGTATCAATAATAGTGATTAAAGGAATATGATTAATAAAACAAGTACCTCTGATCAAACGGTCCTCGCTCGCTGTTTGCGTACCAGCCAATGCAAACACCTTTCCCCCAGATTGCGCCCTCTTAGGCTTTGTACACTGAGACCCAATATGTCCCTCCTCTTTGCAGTTGAAACAAACAACATCAGAATGCTTGCACTCTGTCTGCATATGACCCTTTCTACCACATCTGAAACATCTTTTTGCATCAACATCACAAACATTACTCTTGTGGCCTTTCTCACCACAATTGAAACAGACAACCTCATTAGGCACAGCTTTCCTAACAGATTTCCTCTCATCATTCACTCTCGACTTCCCTTTATCAGCTGGAGTACTATAAGGTTTCCCACGACTCGGCTGGCTCCTGCTCTTCCGCTCATTCATAATCTTATAATGAGCCTTAGTATCAGCCTCATAAATTCTACAGCTACTCACCAAATCAGAAAACTCGCGTATCTTCTGGTACCCAATGGCCCGCTTAATCTCAGGACGCAGACCATTCTCGAACTTGATACACTTTGAAAACTCTGCGGTGTCAGCTGAATAGTGAGGATAAAACTTGGCAAGTTCCACGAACTTCGCAGCATACTCAGTCACCGACATGTCTCCCTGTTTCAGCTCCAGGAACTCTATCTCCTTCTTCCCTCGAACATCCTCCGGAAAATACTTGTTCAAGAACTCCCTCTTGAATACAGCCCATGTAATAACCTCCTCGCCAACCTCCAGAATTGGGCGAATACCCACCCACCAGTCGTCGGCCTCATCAGCAAGCATGTGCGTACCAAAACGCACCATCTGCGCTTCACTACAGTCCATCACCCGGAAGATCCTCTCGATTTCCTTCAACCAACTCTGAGCCCCATCGGGATCATACCTGCCCTTGAAAGTAGGCGGATGATTCCTCAGGAACGTTTCCAGCATCCTCACACCGTCATTCACACCCGCACCAACAACTTGAGGTTGACCCACAGCTTGGGCAACAGCATGAAGTGCAGCAGCAATCGCAGCATCGTTACGTCCACCCCTACCAGCCATCTTAGCAAAGTTCTACAACAAGAACCAACAGATAAGCAACAAAAATGACACAAATTAGTCGTCACGCGACACGGCAGACTCTTCTAATTGGCCGGACAGACCGACCTGCTCTGATACCAATTGTAACACCCCGTTTCCCAAAAATCGCAACGGAAAGATAAATCAGAGTAACTTAAAAAAAAATGGAGTATTACGCTACTATTTTATTCAAGTAATAAATAGGAAAATTTTTATTTATTTAAAACAATCCTGTCAACGATATTCACTGAAATCGCGGCGGAAATATAACAATATTTATTCAACAATTGTTCCATCAAAGTTTTGCACTAAGGTCTCAACTTGATTCATAGTAGTAAGTAAAATCAACATAATTGTTTTTCAACATAAAATCATAAAACTAATACGTAACAAGGAAAATCCAATAATCAAAGCCCGCCCCGTTACGTATCAGAGCACCTAGACACGTGAGGAGTCCACTCACATCAACAGCTAGTCCTGGAAATCTGCACTTGCCCACAAGGCGGCAATTCCAACAGAAGGGTGAGATCACAATTCAATAATTAAAAGCATAATAAATCATGCAACATATAAATCAACTTAACAACATAATCATCATCTCATCAATAGTTCATAATTCAGTATTCAACAAAATCATAAAAATTAGCTTTAAGCTTCATCATATTATCCTTCATTAAATCCATCTTCTCATCTCATGACACGACTCGACTTGACTCAACAAATGCAACAACACGACTCGACTCGACTATACAAGACTCTTACGCATGTGGTACCAAACGGAGCATCAAGCCCCCAACTTCCAATGCCTTAATTCGGCTACAGGGCATCAAGCCCCCATCTTAAAAACGGAGCATCAAGCCCCCATCTTAGAATACGGAGCATCAAGCCCCCAACGTCCAATATGCGACACGACGACTAACAACAACTTTACAACAACAACTCAATGCCCAAAACTAGGCCAACATGGTTTACAACATAGACAACAATGTCTTACGACTCGATGACCTTTACGTTGACAAGGACTTCTCTCTACAATATTCTCAATTCGTCACATAACTTCATAAATTCATATAAAATTACTCGCAATGTATTTTTGTGTCAAACCAACGCCATTGGAAAGACAATTCAACTATCTACAACTTTCGTGTTTTCAACTAAGGCTAATTCTGTACCGATCAATACCAGTTTTTATTTCAAATTCGGGTACATAAACTGAAATTTCACTGTGACCTACGTGTAGTAATCTGACCATAACTCAAGTTCTAAGAATGATTTTGAAGTCAAACCAAAGCCATTAAAAAGCTAACACAATTATCTACAACTTTCATGTTTACACCAAAACCCAGTTCAAAACAGAAAACGTCTGAAAAAGCGCAAGAACATGAAACAGGGGATGCTGTCACTGTGCAGCCCTCGGCAAAATGACATTCTCCACCCAAAAACTTCGTTTTAACTCCGATTTTCACCAAACTTGACCCTATAGTTCACTCTTACATAACCTAACTTAATACAACACAAAACACAACAATCCAACTCCAATTCATGCACAATTCATTAGTTCTATTCATCATCAATTATTCTTTTTACCAACAACCCTATCCTTTCTAAACTCTATCATTCTCAACAATTCTGACACCAATCATTATAGAATAATCAAGCAGCATTTCATACATTAAAATTAACAGTAACAACACACAATTCATCAATTTTCATGGTAATTCACAAATTAAACCCTAAACTCATTTCTACCCATTTTCTCATGAACCACTAATCAAACATGAAGAATTAAGCCCTTAATTAGAGAAGTGAAACCCCACCCTTACCTGGTTTGATTGAATTACAAAGGTCCTAGCTTCTCTTGCCCCTTCTCTCTTGCTCTTGGTTTTTCCCTTTTTTTTTCTCAAACTTATTTGTTTTCACGTGAAAATGATTTTTCTTTTCACTGACTATCCTTTTCTTAACCTCCTTCATTCTAATTAATTTTGATTAATTCCCACTAATTTCTTTTGTTTCCTCTTAATTACACATCTGCCCCCTTAATTCTAAAATATTCTAATTCCTATCTTATTCTTACTAACTATTAATAAAACCATTTAATTAAATAAACAAATCACATAATCACATAAATCAATTAAATAGGACTCTAAACTCTACCAAAAATAAAATAAACGGGCGTTACACCTTCCGTCCTCTCGAAGTATTGCTTGGTTCCGAACCCACCCTGGAATTTTAGGCGGTTCCACAAGCTGCAACATCAAACTCCCCTTGCATCCAACTACCTCCAGCAGTCCTACAAGTTCCCTAGTTTGATCATCGTTGCTTTCAATTGCCTCCCTGAAGGTTCTCTCAAGGTCTTGCACTTCTTCAGATACAATTGAAACATAACCCACAAGGTCTCCATGGTCATCCCCCTTTGGTTCAACACTACCACCCTCCTCCCTATCTCCGATTAGATAGCCAAGGGTTAATGTTGATTGTCTACCACTATTGGAAGACTCCACCTCAAACTGAGTTTCCACCAAAGTATACCCACCATGATCTCCACCTTGTAACAAGCAAGACCTCTCCAACTCCTCTGAAACAGCCACCCCGAAATCTCCTAACTCTCCACCATCACGAGCATCATCACCAGGCACCACTAGTGCCTCTCCATACTCATAACCCTCATACTCCGATGAGCCTTCAACAACATGAGCAGAATTATTGTCCTTCAACTCCGGACAATCCCTTTTGAAGTGACCTTTCTTCTGACAATGGAAACAATTCCACTTGTCACCGCCCTTTCCCTTAGCCTTCCTACCTCTACCTCCACATCTCCCACTTGAAACGTTTAAGGCATCCACACCGCTCTCCACCTTCAAGTTGTTTGACTTAGTTAGCTCTTTCGACCTCAAGGCCGATTGAACTTCCTCCAAGGTAACAGGGTTTTCCCTGCCGTAGAGCATGGTATCCTTGAAACTTTCATAGGACTTAGGTAACGTACATAGTAGATGTAGTGCTTTATCTTCATCTTCTAGGTTCACCTCAAGGTTGGCTAAGTCATCAATAATCTTATTAAATTCCGCCAGTTGTTCCGTCATGGATTTCGTCTCCACCATTCGGTAAAAGAAGAGCTTTTGTTTCAGAAACTGCTTATGTGCCGCCGACTTAGTCATATACAATGAATCAAGCTTAGCCCACATAGCTGCAGCGTTGGTCTCCTTTGCAACTTCTCTCAACACATTGTCTCCGAGACACAAGATGATAGCACTAACTGCCTTATCATTCAATTCAGCCTTCTCCGCGGCGGAGAGACTCGCCGGCATCCGTGCTTCCCCCTTCAAGGCCTCAACACACTTGTTATGGACTTAAACATCCCTCATCTTCACCTTCCACAACCCGTAGTCGTTACTACCAGTGAACTTCTCAATATCAAACTTCGAACCCATGGTACTTGATTATCGAATGATCCTGGCCCCACGGTGGGCGCCAATTGTTGTGAATTCGTTAATAAAATCACACCAATACGAAACTTGATGTGTGGAGCAATTGAGTCAAGCAACCAATATCAAAGAGTTGATAGAGATGATGATAATAATAATCCAAAAGCAAGTAAACAAATAAAAGAGAGAAGAGACACAAATCTTTGTTTACCCAGTTCGGTTAAAATAACCTAGTCTGGGGGAGAGAGCAGCCCTCCGTTCCACTAGAATCAAATAAGTCACTTACAAGCAATTCCCAAATTTGGGTTACAAGAATTAGCAAACCCTAACTCTACCCAAATCCCGAATTCCTTCCCGTGATGAAGAAACTCAATTTGACCTAGTCTACCCAAGGTGAACAAAGCAAACAATAAACATTTGCCCTAGAATTATACCAAAAGAAAACCCTTTTGTTCTCTCTCTAAAACCCTAGCCTTTGATGGTGGCAAATCCTTATTGTTCCTTTCACTCTCTTATTTTTCTATGAATAAAGTGATCCCTATTTATAGAAAAATATATGCCAAAAAACTAGTAACAAATCTGTTTTAAAATAAAACAAATCCAAGTCAAAGTATCTTCCAAAAATATATATATATATTTTTTTTCCCAAAAAATCTTCAAAACATCAAAGATGCAAAAAGATTCAACAAAGATATTTCTGACTTCTTGTAACTGAGATTTCAAGGCATATCCAACAATAACAAACAAATTCAAGGCGGATCGAAACAAACTCTGATACAATGTTAAATATGTTAGGATCTCATCCCCAAAAGTTAGCTCAAAGGGTGAGGTTGTCCTCACATATTTATACACTTCACATCTCGGGAATCTAAGCAATGTGAGACTTCAAACAATCTCCAACAACACAACAATACATTCAACACCCACCCTCACGCCTAACGTGGTCCTGGGTCAAATGCCCACACTGCGGTCCTTAACTCGGTTCTGATACCATGTTAGAATCAGAGATACAAATACGAAAAAGAGAAAGAGACGGCTATGGTTTCAATAGAATACCAATAACTTAACATTACAATTGCATTACTTGAGAATATATATATATATATATATATATATATATATATATATATATATATATATATATATATATATATATATATATATATATATATATATATATATATATATATATATATATAACCTAATGGACTCTAAATTAATAGGCCCAATAAGACCATCTCCAATGGTGTAGTACCTATTAGGTACTTAGGGTACTTATTATGTACTACCATTGGAGTATCACTCATTTGAGTGCCTATTAGGTACTACTTCTAAAATAAGAACCCTCTCTCTCCTCTTGGACCCACCTTATTTTTCATTAAAATATTCTTTTCATGGGTCCACTTTATTTTATATATTCAATTTGAATTAATGGTACAAAAACACAATTTTTTTTTGTACATCACAAAAGCACAATTTTTGAATTGGCATGCCTCTAAAAAAATTTAATGCCAACCATATAGACGTTGGTGCAATATTCGGTAAATAGAACCCAATATAATATGGGTATTATTTAGCCGGTGGTATTTATCCACAATGGGCTACACTTGTCAAGACAATTCCAATGCCACAAGGAGATAAAAGAAAATTGTTTGCCCAACATCAAGAAGCATCAAGAAAGGACGCGGAGTGTGCATTTGGAGTGCTTCAATCTCGATTCGCAATTATATGTGGCCCGGTATGTAATTGGCATATGGATACAATTAAACATATATTATATGCATGCATTATATTGCATAGCATGATTGTGGAAGACGAACGACACACGTATGCTGGTCATTTTAATTATTCTTATGTTCAGCCCCCAACAATGATGTTTCAACAAGTGACAGACATAATGGTCCTCATCCAAATCTCGCACCATACCTTCAAAGAAGAGCACAAATTCAAAATAGGTGAGCTCATCTTCAACTTCAACATGATCTTGTCGAGCATATTTGGCAACGTTTTGGGCATGATCAACAAAATTAATTGTTTTTAAAATTATGTAATGTTATTTTAAATTATTTTTTAATTATGTGATTCTTAAAATTTGGCAATATTATTTTAAATTAAATTTTGAATTTTAATTATTTTTCGAATTATAAAAAAAAATAGTACATACTAATTTTGTAATTTTTTTTTTGAAAACTTGATATCCGGCCTTAGGACCGACTAATCCAAGGGGAACTAATTTTGTAATTTTATCATTCAATCAATTTATATTATAAAATATATAATTAAGAAGTGCTTCATTTGAGGGATTGAATACATATTAGATACTATTATTAAAAAATAATAAATTAGTGATGTTTTCATGTGAGACCCATTTAAATACTCAAAGTTAGAGTGCTCCATTGTGGATACTCTAACATAGCCTGTTATTTTATTATCAAAACAATCATCATAGTGGACTTGAGTATCATTTGCTTAATTATTTTATTATTTAATGTATTCGATTGCAGCATATGTTTTGGAAGATCTTGCAAGATTATACTATTTGAAGGCATTTGGTGTTATCATATCATCTATCTAGCAACCTACGATGAATCGATTGTGGCTTACAGCTAGGCCTCTCAATTTTAGACACAATAATAATGTCCCCTCTTAACCTAGGATCTCAATTATTGCTAGGTTGCCCCTTTAAAAAATTAGGAAGGCAAAACAATACTCTACATAATATTACTAGTAGTATGTATCATAAGGAGTGTTCTAACGACTTTGTTTAAGAAATCTATAAATATTATGTTCAATTTTTAATGCACTTTTAATTACTTTTTTACAACTTAACATAACTTATTAGTAGTTTTCGATTTCGCATATCTTTTTCCGGTGTCCAATCATCCATCCCGTTTAAACCTACTCTGCCGTTGCTCTGTTGGATCGCCGCTTGCAAGGTGTTGGGGTTGATTGCAATGTAAGTCCCACATTGCTAATAAAGGAAAAAAAGGTTAAGGAAATTATTTTTGAGAAGTCTCACATTGGTTAAAAAAGTGAAGAGTGGGTGAGCTCAATGTTATATATAGAGACCTTAAGTTCCTTGTTTCAATACACCGAGCAGTAGCACTTGTAAATACTTTAAGTTTATATTTGTGTCTTTTTCTTTTCTCTTATGCTCTTGTTTAAGAGTATTTGAGATGTAGTTCAAATATTTACTTTGAAGAGTGTGGGTGTGCTGGTGCATGGGTGGATGAGAGTGAAGTCTATGTGTTGTAATAATTTTCACATAGTGTTTATTCTCTGGTTGTTGGTTTTGACAACGGTCGTGGTGTTTTCTCCGATTTTTGGAGTTTCCACGTTATATTCTTGTGTTGTTGATTGCATTCTTTTATTTTCTCTATGCCTGTTTTTCCCAACAACTGCTATCAGAGCTTTTGGTTTGATTAAGGGAGGAGGAGTTCCGCTGTGAAGTTTAGGTTAGAGAAAATTGATGGAATAATCATGTTTGGCTTGTGGAAAATCAAGTCAAGGATGTGCTGATGCAATCAGGGTTACACAAGGTCAGCCTGGAGAGGCGGTGGTAATAATACTCAACATCAGTCTGGAGAGGCGGTGCTAAGAATACTCGGGTTACGTCTGAAACAACAACTTATTATGAGGATGCGGAGGTGCTAGTGAAAGTTGGGAATCGGTGGAGTGTTGAGCCATGGACTTTGGAAGCTCCTATCACATGTGTTTGAAGAAGAAATACTTTTGAATCCCTAGAGTTAGTTGAAGGTGGAGTTGTTCATCTTGGAGACGGGAAAACTTGTAAGGTTCAAGGTATGGGTGAGTTTCTTATAACACGATGCGAGGTATTTTCTTAACTTTGATGCATAGATAGTAGGTAGATACTTGTTAGATAGTTCTACTATTATTGGTTATACATCGGTTACTAGTGGTAATTCTCATGTTTTGGTTAAATTGTGGATCTTCGGGTGGGTACTTGTTAGTGACATGAGTTTAGTTGCAGCCTAACAATGGTCTGAAGGTGGTTTCAGAGCAGTTTGAAGTTGTTCCGGTGACACATGGGCATCGGTTGACATGGATGCAAGGTGTGTGATGATAGCGTGCGGGCATTGGTTGGCATTGATGCAAGGTACACGTTTATCTCGATGGCTGATGAACTTTCGGAGAAAGCCAACATGGAAGTTGCACCATAAATTTTCAGCAAGGTTTCGAGATAAAATTCTTGGGATGGCTTGGTTCCAAGTGAAGGAAATTCTTGGGATGGTTTAGTTCCAAGTGAAGAAAATTCTTGGATGGTTTAGTTCCAAGTGCAGCGTACTTTTTATGGTGAAGTATGATAATTTAATTGTCGGTATAGACAATGATAATTATGATTGTCCGTGAAGACAATGATTGTCGGTATAGACAATGGAAGCGGAAGATAATGATTGTAACGACCAAATTTTCATTTTATTAGTTTTGTGTGTTTAAAATATTTTATTGACGTGGCATTTTAAATAAGTTAGTAACTTTAGTTATTTATCGAATACTTTAGTTATTAAACGAGTAGTGAGTATTAACGCGAATTGGGCCAAGCAATTGGGCTTGAGGCCCAATGGGCCTTGTGAACTTTGTGGGGGGCGCCCATATGGCCTAAGAGGGAGAGAGAGAAACATTCATTTCTCTTTGTTCTTGAGAAGTTAGAGAGAAGGGGGAGTTTCAAGAGCTAGGGCATAGGAAAGTGAAGAGATTCAAGAGCAAATCTCAGAGTTTTCTTCGAATCCAGGAATGAGAGTAGGTTTCATAATCGTGGGTGACACGAGGAAGGGGAGAATGTCGATTTCTCCTTACCCGAACTTTCTCCACCCCATTTTCGTTTTAGTTTGGATGAGTTTTTCTTAATGGAAATCGAATCTAAGGTTCATGACATGTTTAATATACTCTTAGCATGATGTATGAACGAATTTAATGAGTAAAAACGGAATTTGTAGATGTTTGAACTCAAGAACATTGTGTTTTTGTGAGTTTTGAGTAAAAGTGATGAATCTTTACTTTTTTGATGATTATGATGTAGATCTATGAAACAAACCATCCTTTTGTGTTTACATATGTTTGTTGCACTCGAATATAAACTTATTTGGGGTTTATAACATGAAAAATGGGATTTTTGGGTGATTTGGAGGGAAAAATGCAAGGTTTGAGCATTCCTGTCGGGAGGCCTTCGCCAGGCCTTCGCTCAACGAACGGGTGGCGAACAGCTCGCCACTGCTCGCCAGGAGCCAGTGTTCCCCTCGTGTGGTTCGCCACTGCTCGCCAGGCCTTCGCTCAGCGAACAGCTCGCCACTGCTCGCCATGAACCAGTATTTCCCTGATGTGGCTCGCCACTATTCGCTCAGTGAACAGCACTGGTACTGCAACTTTTGTTGATGTTTTTAAGTGCAATTAGGCACTTGTAACATGGTTTAATGGTATTCTTACATGATTGCTAATGCTTATTGATGCCTATAATGCTCATTGCTAATCGTTGATGATTGTTGATCATGTATGAAGTTATAAATGAAGAATATTAAGGTTTTGTTTAATCTTAATGATGAAGAATGTTGGACAGTGTTCCACATTGTAAATGAAGAGCTTTATGCTAACTAATTGTGAGTGAATTCATGAAAAAACATACATGCATTCATGAATTAAATAGGATATTGGATATTCCAATAAAGAAGTATATCGGATTATATTTATCTGATAAATAAGGATATTACAGGTGAGATACTCTAATAAAGAAGATGGTACCACATGCATTAGAGATGTCTAGGATGACATTCATGAAGTTGAAGCATTAGAATTGCATTAGGTTATGTGTGCATTATGTGATAAGTGATATGTGACACATACTTTGCTAAGTGTAATAATTGTTAATTGATGATTTGGTATACGATTATATATGTTTAGAACTTATAATTGAATGATAAGGCTAGATAAATGTTGGTGTAAGCCCTAGAGGCCAATAAATGTATTGAATAATTTACTTATCAAATAAAAGGCTTTTCTTTATTAATTTTATATATGTTAAAATGATAAAGTCCCTAGAATAGTCAGTTCACTTATGGAACGTTAAGTATGACTTAATCGTGAGATTCCATTAAATATAAGAACACTATTCTTAAACATATCCATAGTCAAGCTTTATTGTGAAATGGGATAACGTTAAAGCATAAAAACTATTATGTTGGTAGACTGATGATCATATCTCACTGATCATGGATAATGAGTTATCAAGTCTTCACATAGATATAAATGTTAAGGGTAACTTTATATCGGATTGACCCACCATGAGAATACTACATAGAGTGTTATGAAATGTCATAAGTTTTCTCATAGTGATAAAGGTGTATTCCACCCTTCGACCTGAAACCACTATGTACCCTAGATGCAGGAGTGTAATACCTTGTTGCCATTCAAACGTTATCCGTAACTGGATAATTATAAAGTTGGTTGATGGGTATCCCACGAATCATACTAAGGGACATGAGTGACCTAGATGGAATTTGTCCCTCCTACATAACGGGAGATATGTCTATGGGCCCAATATTGAACTAGACAAGGATGACATACTATGCCTTGTGTTCAATATAGACATGAGGGCAAAAGGGTAATTGTGCACAAGATATTTTATCACGAAAAGGTTAGTCAGATCACGTGACATTCCTGTGACTTGGGTAACAGTGATGTGTTGCTAGATACCGCTCACTGTTTATAATATTACGATTAATATTATTGCCAACGTCATAAGAACCTACAGGGTCACACACATAAGGACAGTTAAGAAGGGAAAAATAAGTAAGACTTATTGCGGGGGTGCAGTTAGTGACAAACGGTTATTGGGCTTGAGAAGCCCAATTTCGTGTAAACTAAAGACCTCATAAGAAACTCTATAAATAGAGCCTTATGAAGTTCAGTAGTTACGTTTTTAAAAACCCTAACCGGATTTAGAGAAATTCTGAATTTCTCTAAACCCTAAACCGCACAAAATTCCCTCAGCCTTCATCCAAGAACAGCTAGCACTGTGAGATCGAAGGTTCCTGTTCGTGTGGACTAAGTGGAGGTGCTGCAAGTGCGGTGCTTGTGATCAAGAAAGGCGGCCACAAATTTGTTCTTCAAAGGTAATATTCTAGACCTGATCATGCTCATTCACAAGAATCCATTGATGGGAAATTTTAATTTAAAATTCCGCTGCGTTTATAAAAGTGTTTATGAAACGATTTCCCAACAATAAATATGTTGATGCCTTGGATAATTATAACTTAGCTTTTGATGATCAATATATGTTAAAAATGGAATGATCGCATGTTTGAAACTTCAATTCCGCTATCGCAAGTATGTATAAGCACGATGAATGTCCTTATGCCTTGTATGTTTGTTTTAATAACATGTAACGCCTTAATTGTTTTAAGTGTTTTATTTATTTATATTCAATAAATACGCGACAAGGGGTTAGGGTGTTACAATGATTGTCGGTGTAGACAATGAAGATTGAAGACCATTACAATCAAGGTGGAGATTGTTGGGGTTGATTGCAATGTAAGTCCCACATTGCTAATGAAGGAAAAAAAGGTCAAGGAAATTATATTTGAGAAGTCTCACATTTCTTAGAAAAGTGAAGAGTGAAGGAGCTCAATGCTATATATAGAGACCTCAAGTTCCTTGTTTCAATACACCGAACAGTAGCACTTGTAAACTCTTTAAGTTTATATTTGTGTCTTTTTCTTTTCTCTTATGTTATTGTTTAAGAGTATTTGAGATGTAGTTCAAATATTTACTTTGGAGAGTGTGGGTGTACTGGTGCATGGGGTGGTTGAGAGTGAAGTCTATGTGTTGTAACAATTTTCACATAGTGTTTATTCTCTGGTTGTTGGGTTTGACAACGGCCGTGGTGTTTTCTCTGGTTTTTGGAGTTTCCACGTTATATTCTTGTGTTGTGATTGCATTCGTTTATTTTTTCTATGCCTGTTATTCCCAACACGAGGTACGGTTTGGTTGGTGTTGGATCCATCGATCTTTGGTGTGGATCGTTGGTTTGCTTCCTGATTTGACCGCTCCTACCACATCGGTGAGCTTGCTGTTGTTTCGGCCGCCGGACCATTCGGTGTTGTTTGTTACATGCTCCGCTAGCGACAAGTGTTTTCCTTCCACAACGACAAGTGTCTCTGTCGTATGTTTTGTTCTACTGTGGCTTTGTATTGCTACTGATGATGTTCTATCGGATCTATTTCTGAAAACCGTGTCGCTGCTGTTTTGGGTTCGTTTTGATTTGCTTGCACCGATCATAGTTTGTTTGGATCGAAAGGGCTTCTTTCCTTGATGTGTTTTGTCGCAAGGATTGTTGGTCCATGGATCTCTCCGTGCTGGTGGTCAATACATTATCCATTCCTTATGGTCGCAAATCCTCACTCAACATATTTTTTTCTATTCTCATTTCGAGTTCGTGCGCGGATTTGCTAGATAGTATATTTGGTGGGTGGGGTTTGCTTCTGATTTTGTTTTTTACTTGTTAATGTTGTCTTAAGACCACTTTTGTAGTAGTTGAATTGTCTGTTATTTTCTTTTTAGGCTGGTTACTACATTTTTGCGTGGTGGTTTGATTGGATCAGGTCTATATCTCCCAATATATTTAGGGTGTTGCAGTTGGCTTACTATCTGCAATTCATTTGCTTAAAAAAATTACAACTATAAATTGTAGAGATACTTCGAGATGATGACAACAACATAGTCAAATGTTTTGTTAGAAGAAATATTTGTAAATTGAAATTCCTGGCACACTGTGGACAGGTGTTGATCAAGGTGTATCAACACTTGTCTGTTGTAGACAGATGTTGTTACCGGTGCGCCAACACTTGTCTATAAACAGAGCAAATAACATTAAACAATACAAACAGTAAAGTAAATAACACACAAGAGTTGTTAACCCAGTTCAGCTTAAAGCCTACTCTGGGGGATACCAATCCAGGAATGAAGTCCACTATCAGCAGTATTACTTCGAAGCTAAACTCATCCGTTTACAACTTCTCACTTAATCACTACCCAATGACACTTCTACCTAGGAACTCCTAGATATGAGACCCCGTCCCAATTCCCACCTTAACAACACAGACAGCGTTGTTATAAACCTCAACGATTACAACAGGTGGAGACACACTCCTAAGAAACTAGGATTCACTCTTGCTTAAAAGCTTGCGAGTAAACCACACAACACACTAGAACAATCTCCGTACTTCAAAGCTTAGGAGAAGTTCACACATACAACACAATAAACTCAGGTCCTAAGCTTGCATCAATGAGACACAAGAAAGGCTCACAATTAACACTCTAAAATCCCTAAAACTCACGCTTTGTAAGAACACGATTTTAGATGCTTGAAACCATATGCTTGCCTTCGTATTTATAGTAGTAGAACGACTTGGGCTTCAAGACAAAATTAGGGCTTCTAGAATTGCGGCAGCAGTGATATATTTTTGAAAACAATAGTTATATTTTTGAAACGCAAAAATATATTTTCCAAAAATATAATTCCTTTGGAAAATAAAACTAGGGTTTGGCTGCCTCCTGAAACACATTAAACACGTGCGCCTTCCTCTGTAAGAAACCTTGAAACAATTCTTCAAACAGATCTTCAAAAGATTGAGTAGAAATTAAAACCCGCTAGCTGGCGCACACAGATACACAGACAGGTGTTGTTCCAAAGTGTCCCAACATTTGTCACAACACTTGGGGTCAGCACATATGTCTCAACACTTGGCTCAAATATGTTTTTGCAAAATGTAGCCAATCATACAAAAACCCAACATAAATGTATCATAAGGAGTATATAACAAAGAAAAGAATCATTAATTCACCAAACATGTACACTCATTGCCCATTAAGAATTGAAAGATATTATTGAAAATGATAAAATTCTTCAATATATAAAAGTTTAATTTCTCTACACTATATGACTCAAAATACTACTAGGTACTCTGAGGACACACAACAAAGAAAAAGCAGGATACAGCTAGATGTGTGCACCTCACATATGATTTTGTCAACCTACCATATCTAAGGTAATATGTATAACCTAATTTATATATATGCCAAAATCATTCAGCACATAACCCTACCCTTAACAAAATTAAATTACAAAGTACAAAAAATCTATTATTCTGATCAAAGGTTTGGATCATATCATCATATACACCACCTATGACCAGCCAGCTAGGTAGTCCCATATCATAAATTAAATATTAAAAAAAATATTAAATATTATATACTATGATTTTAATTGTTGTTGAAGATTCTTTGTCCAGGTGCTAAAATCATTCTTGGATCAAACTCATATTTTCTTTGTAAAAATGTTTTCCATTTTTTAGGACCAAAATGGTTTGTCCACTCTTCTTGTGTGCTGTAGTGGGGAAGATATAGCTTATACTTAATTTCAGCATCATTACAATATTGCAAAATTTCTCTGTTTTGAGCATCAAATGCTTTCCAATTATCAAAACCACTTGAGTGCAAAAATCCAACAGCATAGAAGATATCATCCTCATCATCTGGTATTGTTGCTGACATCTTATTGTCCCACCTGAAAAATTAATTAATTCCTATAAATTAGATTTTACTTTTACAAGTTTAATGAAAAAATAAATAAAGAGTTTTGGATTGTAAATAAAAGAGTTTATTTTTACAAATTTAATAAAATATTTTTAATTATCTCTTCTTACATACATTTAAACTTTAAACATTTTAATTTAAAAAAAATGAAAAAAAAAACTTTAAACATTTTAATTCAGATACACTAACATTGTAAAAACTTTCACACTATCAGTAGATTTTAATTATTCGCTCATTTAATTTATGTATTTTTTAATTTTGTCATATTTAATTTAAAAATCTTCATTGACATTACATCAAAATTATTATCATGCACTGATAATTATTTTACTACTGTCTCTGATGAAACTAAAACTCAGCACCTTAAAATTATAAGGTTAAACTCTTACGATGAACTAACACCTTAAAAGTATCATGAATGGTTTGAATAATGGGAAAGAAATATATTTAGATAGCATAAACTTATTCAAATTTTTAAATGTATAGTATTTTATTTGACAAAAACGGTGTATATGTATATATGTTAATATATTACTATTTAGGTCTTTACCATATATATATATATATATGTACATTTTTTTCGTAGAAGTTAAATTAGCCCACCTAAATTGACATCAGAGAGAATTGAACCTGAGCATACTCCCAAGTCTCAAGTCAATATTACCCGACCAACTCAAGTGGGTTTATTTCGGTATATCTTAAAAAAGTGAGTGCAAATTTTCTTAATAAAATAAACAAACCTTAAGAAAAATAATGTGAACAAGGTTAATTCAATGCTTACTTGTTTCTATTCATGGGATAAACTAAGACAGGTCCTGTGGTAATGTTTCTTTTTTGAATTATCTTCATAAAGACACCTGAATTAAAATCCAAGATTCTAGATTTTGGTATAAACATATTAAGCCATGGATGAGGAACATCCCATAATCCTTGTGATTGAAGCTTCAACTCTCCACTTCTTACTCTATTTAAGAACTCAACAAATGACACATTTTTTTCATAATAAAATCCAGGGATATAGCTCAGTCCTTGGAGTAAAACTTGAATTTCCTACACAAACATAAAAAATAAAAATATTAATTAGCTTAAATGCTTAATATTCATTACATTTTTTAGATATACATCTTTGGTCTTTTACATATAATTGAACTAGTAAAATATTGAATTAACAAATAAAATTAGAGGAAAAAACACATAAAATTTGTGGCAAAGTAGAAATTTAATTTTCAATTTTGTTGTGTGTTAAAACTCTGGTTCCCACCTGAAATCGAACCTAGGATCTTCCAAACAATTCATCTTAGGGAGAATTCATTAACTACTTGAGCTCAATGTGTTAGTTAATTTCAATTTTCTTATCTCTAATTTATGTCGTTATTTCAGAGTTCGGTTTATATGTAAGTAAAATTTGACTAAAGACTGATCTAGTTAGGATTTGGAATCTGATTCTTCAGAACTATTCATCATTAAGCACTTGAATCCGAACATTAACTTAGTTAATTATTTTTTTCCAAATAATTTTATAAACATTCAACATTGAGTGAAATTAAAGTGGGAGTATTTGAAAATAGTTAATTAAATAATGATGAAATTATATAGAATGTACCTTGTTGACATTGTTTTCAGAATGGTGATCATAATATTTAGCAATTTCCAAGCAATAGAGGACCCTATGTTGTGTTACTAGGGAAAGTATTCTGTGATGGTCGGATAAAGGGAAGAAAGAAGATCTCCAATTATTTATGGGTCCTTGATGCATTAATAACATCCCTTCCAAATAATCCAATCCACTATTTTTGTTAATTCCTTTCATTGAAATTAAACGTTCTTGGTCTTTTGTAAAAGCACCAAAATCACTATACAAAAGTCTTACCCATTTAACCTGCCAATAAAATAAAATCAACATAAGTTTTTATTGCAATGTTGTACTTATTAACTCATTATCATACTATATTGTAAAAAAAAACTCATTATCATACTAATCACAAAGTGATAATATATGTATGATGATGGGTTTATGCAATGTTTCAAATTCAAGTTATAATGATAAAGTTAAATTTTAGAAAACTAAACATTGAAGAGTCTCAAAATACTTTGTCGTAACTGCATTTTAACCGTTGAATCAAGATCAAATGATTTTAGAATGTACTCGAAATTTCATTTAAAAAAGTTGAAACATAACTTGTCTTTAAATTTTGATTCAACACTGAAATATCTAACTACCTAATTAGGACTAAGAATAAGTCAGGTCGACCAATCCAAAATTATGACCTAAATTTTTATTTTTAAAAAGACAACCAATTTATTTTAGAAGTCTATTGTACAGCTGTTAAAATGGGCTTAATCTGTATAGGTCGGTACGTCAAATCTGATTAAATGTAGGACTTGAACCTTAAAATATTAGTCCAATTTTTTTAGGGTTTTTTATTTCACATAATTCAAATATAAATTTCAAGTGTCACCTTCATGTCTTACAAGACTATAGTAGAAAGCAAAAGCTTAGTCATATTTACTAGTATAAGTAAAAGAATACGCACTATAGATCTCATCTCAACAACTACAATCATTATAGCAAAAAATAACTTTCCACATTTTTCTTTTCAAATTACTATTTAAACGTTTTCAATCTTAGAGATCAACATATACATGTGGCTATAACTTTTTTTCACTTTCAATTTTATGTATATTTCTCATGAATGACTAAAATAACGGTGCTTTAAGGACAAGGACATTAGATGCTCTTATAAAGTTCGATTTTGATATATGGTTGAACAATGCGACAAAACATGAAAAATTGGGTTTATTTTTTTTTTCAAAATTACATTACAGATCTTTTATCTTATTTTTTTGTAATACTTTGATCCTTTATTTTTTTTTTTACTTGTAACACTTTAGTCCATTTTTTTTTAACAATTTAGTCTTTTATTTTTTTTTATTTGTAACACTTTAGTCCTTTATTTTTTATAAATAAATAAGATAAAGGACCAAATTGTTACAAAAAAGATAAAGGACCAAACTATTAAAAAAAATAAGATAAAGGACCTATAATATAATTTTGCCTATTTTTTTTATAATTAGATATACCCAATTATGAATGGTTGGAAGTAGAAGCAAAACGACAAAAAATGTAGTCAAATTTTTCTAAAGACAAAAGTGTACGTACTCTCTTTGGTGCTGGCTCAAGAGCAATTCTTGCCCTTGTTATAATTCCAAATTGTCCTAACCCTCCAAGAACACCATGAAATAATTCTGAATTGTTCTCTTTAGAGCATGTTACAAATTCTCCTTTTCCTAAAAAAAATCCAAAAAAAAAAAGTCATTAAGTATAAACTATAACATTTAATTCAATTTTATTTTTGTGTGTTAGTGGATTTTTTTTGTCTAGTAATTAAAATCCAGTAACTTAGTACAAAAGTCCTAACTCAACTGACAAAAAATGCTGAAATTGTTAGGCTAAACACTATGATCGGGATTCAAACCCCAACTCTCTCACTTGTGTGTGAGTTTATGATAACTTTATCATTTCGTTTATGTGCCAAAAAAGAAAACCAGTAACTCAACTCATGAGATTTCTGGAATATAAAAAGATGTGAAATTTCTGATTCGAACTCAAATTATTAGTGTGTCCTTGCATTTAAATGAGTTGTACTTACAAGAAAATTCTTAATTAATTTATTAACTAAACAACCTTTAAATTTGTGGATGTATGGTAGTTGTTGCATTAGCTGATTAGTTGAATAGTCTTTACTTATTTGATGATGTTGATATATGGGCCTTGTATTCATATTATATAAAGTTTGCATGAAAAGCATTAAACATTAAAAATGTCTAATGTATATAATATAGAATTTTTAAATGATAATAATATAATATTAAAAAAAATAAGATATTTGCATGCATAATATTATGAGTAGTATTGAACAAATATATGGGTAATTAAAATTCAACATTCTATTTATTATTTAAATAAAAATTATTATAGTTAATTAAGGAATCGACCTAAATAGACTTGGACCAAATATAATCAAGTCAAAAAAAATTAAAATAAAATAAAAAATTAATCAAGAATACGAGACTATATGTCGACAATGTGAACTTGCTATATAGTTTAGGATTTTTCAAAAATAAGGGACCCGGTGGAAATCACTTACAAACTTCACCATTCACCAATATTTCAGACAAAGACTCTCTTAACAACCACAAATTTGGTATAGTAGTAAATAGTAGTACTAATAAATATAGTTCTAGAAAGAAAGAAAAATGATTAATAAAAAGAAAGAAAAAGAAAATCTAATACAACATTGTGAAGTTTAATTATCACATTTTTTAAAATTTAAAAAGATATTTAAAAAATTACAGTAACGGAATCTAATCAAAAGCTTTATCATCCATAAAATAAAACAGCTTATTTGTTTATAAGTTGAACACTTTTTAATATAGAAAAAAAATACTATTTATAAATCAATCAAAATAATTCATCTTAGCAAATGTATCGATACATATTCATATAATATGTATATAGAAGAATTCACTTTTGTTTAAAGCCTAGCATATGATTTTTTTATAAAAAGTAGAAAAGTTTTCCTTTATATGTCACTGTGCATTGGAAAGCCAAAATGCACATGGAAGATCTTATTTTCTCCATTGACATTAATTTTTATCTAAATAAAATGGATCATAACATAGGTGGTCCGGAAAGTTCTAAAACAAAAACTTCAATCACAATTTTTTACAATAAAATTTAAGTAAATCACAATACATCACAGTGAAAATTCTAAATTCAAACCTAAATCGCCAAACAAAATGTTTAATTAGAAAGTCATTAGGTTTGATTTAGTGGTGAAGAGTTTGTATATTATGCATAGGGTTTTAGGTTTGATTCTCTTCGACAAGTTTATAAAAGAAAAAAAAATGTTTAAATACTAGATAGACCAATTCAGTAAAAAATTCACATTTCTTATAAAATAAACTAAAAAATTGATATTTAAAAAAAAAACTAAAAAATTGATTAATATTCACCCCATAAGTCCAAAATAAATTTCTACATATCAAGAAATAAAATATAATACTACTCATTACTTTTAACTTTAAAAATTAATAAAATACAAAAAAAAAATTACTACTCCTTATGATTTTCTTTGAAAATTAATAAAATACAAAAAAAATAAAAAATAAATCAAACTCACCTGATTTTAATTTTTTTGGTATAAATATTTTATTGTTTAGAAGTGACTAATCTCTATCGCTGAAAATCTATATTATGCAACACATATATAAGAAGAATTCTCTCATGTCAACCAAATTTTTTCATATAGATAAGAATTTGAGACAAAAAAAAAATTAATAATTTATTTAAGGATGGAGATGAAAATGTGTATACCTGTGACAACATCCAATTGATGAACACTAGAAATTTGAGGACCATAACGAAATGTCTGACCACTAATCCCAGCATTAGAGAGTGTTCCACCAATAGTTAAGTAAAGATAATCAGTGTAAGAAACAGGTGCAAGTCCATATTCAAGTGTTTTATATAAAAAATCAATCCATAATTCTTCACCTCCAACATCAACATAGTATCCAACCTTAGTATCCTCAAAAACCTTAATATTATCAACATTTTTATTTTTTTTATTATTTTCTCTAAATTCTTTCATATCAATAACAACACCATCACGTGCCATAGCTTGTCCGCGCGTGGAATGTCCTTGTCCTCTTGCGGCTATATGAAAAGGGACAGAACTATTAAACGACAATTTTATAAGACTTACTATGTCGTTTACCGTTGTTGGATTAAATACTGCTGCTGGTAAATCGTGTACGAGGTTGCCGTAATCACTTGAAGCTTTTTCAATTGCTTTTGGGTTGTTTATGAGATTTTGAGATATTTTGTTTGAGGATAATTCTATTGGTAGTGATGATGATGATTTCCATTGTTCGGTTTTACCTACGGTTGATATTAAACGTGTTATGGTTATTATTAAGAGAATGAAGTATATTGGAAAAGGATAGTTTTCAGCCATTTTTTTTTGTGTGTAGAAAAGAGAATATTATAGGAGAAAAGGAGAGAAATAATGGGTTTTTGGTTTGGTGGTTAATTGATGTGTTTGTGGAAGAAGTGGGAAGAGGGAGGGGGCTATATATAGAATGAATTGAGGACTTTGCATGACAAAATTAGATGGAGAAATAGTGTTTGTTTGAGAGAGAGTGTGTGTGAGAGAGAATAATCTTTTGTCTTTAAGTTTAATAATTGAATAATGAGGTGGAATGAATAACTTAATTAAACTGATTGAATTAGTTGAGTTAAGGGTTAAAGAAGTTTTTTTTTTTTTATAAGTACAAAGGGGTACTCAATTGCTCACAATATAAAGCAAATTATAGTATGCTTTGAAGACATACAATAGGATCTAAACACCATTCAGAAAAGAAAAAAAAGAGGACTTACGGCCAAATCAACCCCTAAACCAAAATCAAGAAAAAAATTTAATATCATCTACAAGTTTGGAAGCATCCGGTAAGGCTCCATTAAAAACAACATTATTTCTAAGCTTCCATAAGCACCATGTAGTGGCCAGCCAAATCAAATGACGAATTCGATTACCTTTTTTTGATTTAACCAAAGAACCAAAGGATAAAAAGTGATTCCAACCTTCCAAGTCTGCCGGTAAACTCTGTCCTAACCATCAATATATAGTTTCCCACACACCTTTAACAAAAGTGTTGTGAATTCGTCTTAAAATCACACCAATAAAAGAACTTGATGTGTGAAGCAATAGAACGGCAACCAAATAATTAAGCGGAATAAGCAATAATAGTAACAACCGATAAACAAGATAAAGGAGAAGAAAGAACACAATATTTGTTTACCCAGTTCGGTCCAATAATGACCTAGTCTGGGGAGAGAGCAGCCCCTCCGTTCCACTATATCAAACGAGTAACTTTACAAAGAGTTCCAATTGAGTTACAAGAATTAATCCTAATTCTACCCAAATCCCGAATCTCTTCCCGTGGCCAAGAGACTCAATTTGATAAGTGTTTCCCAAGGTGTAATCAATCCCCTTTGCCCAACCCTAGAGTTATACCAAGAGACAACCCCTCTTGTTTCTCTCTAAAACCCTAGCCTTGTGTCGCGGCAAATCCTAATTGAAAACCCTACATTGTTGCTCCCTTTCTCTCTCTCTCAATTTTTCTATGAATAAAGCACTCCCTATTTATAGAAAAATATATGCCAAAAAATTAGTAACAAATCTGTTTTAAAATAAAACAAATCCAAGTCAGAGTGTCTTCCAAAAAATATATTTTTTTCCCAAAAAATCTTCAAAACATCAAAGATGCAAAAAGATTCAACAAAGATTTTTCTGACTTCTTGTAACTGAGATTTCAAGGCATATCCAACAATTCTCCATCTTGCCTTTAAATCGATGGTGATTCCATCAACCACCGTGCTGCTCTCTCCATCTTGAATCTTCTATTCAAGATCACCGGATTGTACCTCCATCTTCATCCTCGGAATGCCTTCCGCTCTTATGAAGATCTTGCATCCCACTACCATAGGATTTTAGGTAGCCCCACAAGATTCACCGCACCCTCTCCAGACTCCGAACTGGTCAAGTCCGTACCTCCCTGAAGAAACGCTTGCTCCCAACTATCATCGGAATTTTAGATAGCTCAACAAGCTCCACCATCCATCTTCAGCCCCCGGATTGTGCCTTTTCCGTCCTCCTGAAGAATCGCTTGCCTCCGACTATCCATGGATTTTTGTGATAGCCCTACAAGGCTTCACCACTCTTCGACCCCGGAATGCCTTCCGTACTCTCGAAGTTTTGCTTGGCTCCAAACCAAACTTGGAATTTTAGGCGGTTCCACAAGCTGCAACATCAAACTCTCCTTGTATCCAACTACCTCCAGCAGTCTCACAAGTTACCAAGTCTGATCACATGTTGCTTTCAATTGCTTCCCTGAAGATCCTCTCAAGGTCTTGCACTTCTTCAGCCACAATTGAAACATAACCCACAAGGTTTACATGGTCATCCCCTTCGGTTCAACAATACCACTCTTCTCCCTATCTCCGATTAGATAGCCAAGAGCTAATGTTGACTGTCTACCAATATTGGAAGACTCCATCTCAAACTGAGTTTCCACCAAAGTATACCCACCATGATCTCCACCTTGTAACACGCAAGACCTCTTCAACTCCTCTGAAACATACTTCAAGTTATTGTTAGTCTCCAACAATTCCAGTTCAGTTCAACAACTAGTAAACCTTGTTCACTAGTCCAACTAAACTCATGTCACTAACAGGTCCACCCGAAGTCCCACAACTCAACCACATTATGAGAGTCACCACTAGTTATAGATGCATGACCAACTATCTTTGCATCTAAGTTCAGAAACATACCTCACATCGTGTAAAGAAAATCACGATTGTCAAATTTCGTAAGACAAACTGAACCCATACCTTGAACCTTTAAGCTTTCCGTCTTCAAGATGAACGGCTCCACCTTCAACTAGCTCTAGAGTCTCAAGGTATTCATTCTTTGACCACATGTCATAGGAGCATCAAAAGTCCATGACCCAAATACTCCACCAGTTCCCAACTTCCACTAGCACCTCTACATCCTCATAATAAAGTTGTTGTTTCAGAAGTAACCTGAGTATTATTACCACCGCCTCTCCAGGCCGACCTTCTTCTTCACCATATCCATTAACTCGTTATCTTCAAGGCACCAGGTTATAACACTCCATGTTTTATCCATCATCCCGAACATTAAAATTGCTTCCATCTTCACTTTTCACAATTCCAAATTGCTTTTGGAAAGTCCCTCGATATCCGACTTAAAACCCATGGTGCTCACTTCAAATTGTTCAGATTGCCCCACGGTGGGCGCCAATTGTTGTGAATTCGTCTTAAAATCACACCAATAAAAGAACTTGATGTGTGAAGCAATAGAACGGCAACCAAATAATTAAGCGGAATAAGCAATAATAATAACAACCGATAAACAAGATAAAGGAGAAGAAAGAACACAATATTTGTTTACCCAGTTCGGTCCAATAATGACCTAGTCTGGGGGAGAGAGAAGCCCCTCCGTTCCACTATATCAAACGAGTAACTTTACAAAGAGTTCCAATTGAGTTACAAGAATTAATCCTAATTCTACCCAAATCCCGAATCTCTTCCCGTGGCCAAGAGACTCAATTTGATAAGTGTTTCCCAAGGTGTAATCAATCCCCTTTGCCCAACCCTAGAGTTATATCAAGAGACAACCCCTCTTGTTTCTCTCTAAAAGCCTAGCCTTGTGTCGGCGGCAAATCCTAATTGAAAACCCTACATTGTTGCTCCCTTTCTCTCTCTCAATTTTTCTATGAATAAAGCACTCCCTATTTATAGAAAAATATATGCCAAAAAATTAGTAACAAATCTGTTTTAAAATAAAACAAATCCAAGTCAGAGTGTCTTCCAAAAAATATATTTTTTTCCCAAAAAATCTTCAAAACATCAAAGATACAAAAAGATTCAACAAAGATTTTTCTGACTTCTTGTAACTGAGATTTCAAGGCATATCCAACAAAAAGAGCAATTGAAGAATATATGCGAGTCTTCTATATGCATATAACAAAAAATACAAGAAAGATCATGCAAGTTATTCAATATACCTCTATGATGAAGGGCTGCCCGAGTAGGTAGCTTCTCTAGAAGCAATCTCCAACCAAAAATATTAACTTTAGATGGAACATCGTTTTTCCAAAGCTTTTGGATAGCATCCAAAACATTTGACTCCAAAAAAACCGTGTTAGAATATTGAAACAACAAACTATAACACGATTTAATAGTAAAGAGGCCAACCGAATCCGGCACCCACCGCCATCTATCCGACCTCGCTTGATCAAAAGGACAATCAAGTAAAAGTTTCTTAAGAGCTCGAAGATGATGTGCGTCATTGTTAGAATGTTCTTCACACCACTGCCAATGCCACTCGGTATCTGCTCCATTTCGACTCAACCTATCTGAGATCAAAACATCCTTAAAAGCTTCTTTTGCATACAGATTAGGATATAAGTCACAAAAACTGTTATTTCCAAACCACTTGAATTTCCAAAAGTCGATATCATCATTGTAATACCCCGTGGCCCCACCAACTTAGGTGGTCCCGGCACCGCCACCTCACGATCTTCTCTACCCTCCTCACTAGTAGAGTTTTTGCCTTTTGTGGGAATAGAACCACGTACCCTTGGGTTCAAGTATACGTGTTCAATCCATTCCCACTACCAATTTTTGTAACAGCCCAGGCCCCACCACCTTAGGTGGTCCCGGAACTATCACCTCACGATCTTCTCCACCCCCCTCTCTAGTGGAGTTTTTGCCTTCCGTGGGAATCGAACCACGTACCCTGGGGTTCAAGTACGTGTTCAATCCATTGTCACTACCAATTGAGCTACGTAGCCCAATTGGTAGTGGGAATGAATTGAACACGTACTTGAACCCCAGGGTACGTGGTTCGACTAGAGAGTGGGGTGGAGAAGAACGTGAGGTGACAGTGCCGGGACCACCTAAGGTGGTGGGGCCTGGGCTTTTACAATTACCATCACCAACGCAACAACCCACATTCGATTTGAACCATTCCTCATCAGCCGTCCTTCCTATGCTCAATATATCCCTCTCTAAACCGCAACCTGAGGTGTTGTTCCAGTCAAAATTTTAGTAGGTAGATGTCCATATCTAAACCGCAACAAATCAGCCCATACCCCCTGACCCTGTCTTTCATCAATTAATCTCTATTTCCATTTGCTAAGCAATGCCGTATTGAAAAGTTCTAAATTTTTTACTCCTAATCCACCCTGGTTCTTTGGTAAACAAATATGATCCCACTTAATCCAGTATAGGTTCTTCTCCTCAAGACCGCCTCCCCATAAAAAATTTCTTTGAATCCTCACTAATTGTTTTAAAATACAACTAGGAGCCTTAAAGAAAGAGAAGAAATAAAGTGGCATACAAGCCAATAGATAGCTGACGACTACTCCAAGAACATAATTTGTTAGATATAACATCGACCACTGATGGGATATTTCGCAAGTGAATGAATTACCACGTAGTAATAAAAATATCGATCCACAGGGATTGTGTGATTAAACTAGTCGAATAGTGCTCATAGACATTATGCAAGAAAAACACATAAATTGGGGGTATGTTTGAGTAATGAATTGTTAGAAAGCGTGCTTTCATATAATGGAAAGGCGAGGTAGAATCATCGGAATCGCTTAGTCTATAGCTAAACCACATGCAATCTACTATACCATAGGAATCTACTCAAGTGTTCACAACTAGATCGACAAATTAGTGAATCGCAATCTCTTGTCAAAATCCACTCTATTCGTTGTCGATACTCCCCCGATCTCTCGGGCAGAAGCTACCTACAACGAATGATATTAACGCGCGTCAATCGTTCGCTACACTCTATGCCTCAATCTCTCGACCGGAGACACTCGAGTGCTCAATGCAATTCAGTTCAGAAATTAAATCAATACTCTCGCACGTGACTTAACTCGAAATCATTACAACACTAATGAAGGATTATAAAGCATTAAGCATCGAATTGCATTAAATCAACACTATGAACAGAGTAGTTTCTTACACATATAGCAGATTACATGAGGTTCATCTACATCCTAAGCTATCCTAGATCCTACCTCCGAAGAAGCTTAGCTCCTCATCGCCATTCGTTCGCGTCCTAGCTTCAACATCATGGCTTGTGAATCCATGTTATCGATGTGCTTGGAGCTATCCTCTGGAGTCTTGAATCCCAATCTTGAAGTTTCCAAACCCATAATGTAGATCAAAGTTGCAGAATTTTCCAACCCGAAAACAGAATTATGCAGAAACTATATATACAGAAGGCAACCACGCCGCGCGCCAGATCTATCACGCCGCGCGTGGTTGCAGATCCATCAACTACGCCGCGCGTGATAACGGTATCACGCGGCGCGTGATCAAGTCAGAGAGCAATCTTCTTCTTCAACAAGGCTTCACGCCGCGCGTGGTAAGGCATCACGCCGCGCGTGATCAGAGTGAAAATCTTGGCTCCCTGTGATCTCCATCACGCGGCGCGTGATGGGCTACGCCCCCAGCGTAGTGAAAATCAGCAATTTCCTGCAATTTTTCCTGTTTTCTTGCAAAACAAGTAATCAAGCTTATGATTAGATTTCTCCTACATTTATTGCTTAAAACCTACTAAAAAGCATTTAATGTTGCTAAAATAGGCCTGGATTAGAGAGTGTGACGATCCGTCATCACAACCCCAAACTTAAACCTTTCCTTGTCCTCAAGGAAACAACTTTTACCTCAAGCTTTTGTGTCAAGACCTTGGCATTTTCCTTAAATTCACTCGAATCATACATACGTGAGAATCACCTGATGATCAATGATCCACCTGCAAACAATGCTCAATTGCACAATCGTTCCCGCAAGACATTTTCAAGTAGTTCACACTTTTCAACCAAGGCTCTAAGATCTCATCACACTACTCACATACCCTCTTCAGTTTTTGGTAATTCACTCAAATCAACACATCAATGCAAGTCAACAATAATTTTGCAAGTAGTCTAAGAATTCATTCGGTTCACTTTGTGCACACACATTAGAGGTCTTTTAGGGTTATAACGTGGCTTGGCTAGGGTGGATGGTGACATTTTGGGATAAGTAGTAGAAAAACTTGGAGTTAGATCCCCCTAAGGTCAAAAATTCATAAACCAAACCCCTTCTTCTTTTGAACTATAGTGGACTAGAGAACTTTTTCAATTCAACAAGTAAAGTTTGTAATACTTTTGAACTCAAGGCTATCACTTCTTTTTGAATTTCTTTTCCCTTTTTCAATATTCATTTCTTATATATTTTTTTTTCAATCTTCCTTTTCTTTTCTTCCACATAAAGCCTTATAACTTTTGAAATTTTTTTCTCAATTTTTTTCAAATCAAAACTTTTGTAAGTTCTCTAGTACCCTCACCCCAAACTTTATTTGTTGCTAATTCCAAAGAGCAACCCCAAACTTAGTGGTGAGCAATGCGCATCAACCACTAATTAGGTGCCTAACCTCCAAGAAAGTCATTCCTTTTTTTTTTTCATCAAAAATTTCTTAAGGTTTTGCAAAAATAACATATTCTTTTTCAGCTCAAATTGGTTAAGCAAAGGATAATTTTATGTAAGGGTGGATAGAAAGGCTCAAAGGTACCAAGGAACATGCCTCGTGTGTGCTACAAAAGTACCAATCAAATAAAAAGACGACAAGCAAAATCGAGAGACAATACATGAGTGGATATCACACATAGAAGAAAAAGGAGTGTTTGGCTCAATACCTCTCGGTTGGGTCGAATCAAAGAACCGGTCAAAAAGTGTGCGTTCCCTTCCTTTGTCTCTTGATCACATGAGTGCAACAAGCTATTGCACTGCAAGTTTCACATATCACACACGGAGAAAATCATGCAATTGATACTCAAGTAACTAGAAGGAACATGCCAAAGTATTGAAAGAAACTCTAAAAGTAAAAACCATTCCACAATCAAACAAGACAAAGTTCAAATTCAAAGTTAAAATAATACATCCAGTCAAATCCAAGCAACATCAAATTATTATTCAAAAAGTAGCATAAGAGTGAAAGGGAAGAAAGGACCGTAAACTCATGGGTTGCCTCCCATGAAGCGCTTCTTTCTCGTCATTAGCTTGACGCTTCATCATCACAAGTTAGGGAGGATACTTCAACTTTGATTCAACCCGGCTCCTCTTGTTCTCTTCATTCAAAGGAGCAATATTAATATCAAATAATAATGATTTCACGCTTCCCGAATCACTCTTGAGACCTTCCCATTTGGCCTTCAAATTGGTTTTTTCCTTCTTACTAGACCGTGATGGAGATTTCTTAGAACTTTTCTTCACCGAAGCTTTCCATGTTGAAGTGGAAGACTTTTGAGGATTAACAACCGGATTGGGCTCTTCTTCTTTGGCCACTTTGTACAAACAATAGATAGGAACCACACCATCCAAGTCCCATCCTAGGTCGTCATGCACTTTCTCCGCTTCTTTTAACAAGTCATTCTCTTCTAGTGGAGTGAGCAAATCACTTATGATCATGGGTTTCCTAGAGTCGCCACCCAAAAACACATATTTCCATTTAGGAGGAAGTTCTTTCAATTCCGAAGGCTTTTTTATCGCCTTTGGCTCTTTCTCCTCTTTTAGGGGGTTATCCAAGTTTTGAAGAAAAATTTCAATCTCATGATCCCACTCTTCTTCTTTATCATCTTTTACCACTTCCTCTAGCACTTCCACTTTGAAACATTCGGATACCACTCCACAAACTTCAAGGTCTTGGTTCTTGACCCTCTTCATCCTAGGATAAGGCATTCTAGCATATGGTGAAGGAACTTGAAACTTGGGGTCCTTCACAAGAGGTTTCTCGCCTTTCTTGGCACTAGACTCATGCTCCACTCTCTTGTCAACTTCACCCTCATAAGCTTTTTCTTCTTTATTTTTTTCTTCTCTATCTTCAACTACACCATCCCTCATCTTTTCAACTACACCATTTTTACTCTCATCCTTCTTAGGATTCTCCACTACTTCCGGTGATGAAACCTCTCTACTCCTCAAATTAATGGAATTACAACTTTCATTACAAGGATCCGTGGTGTTTCCACAAAAACCACTTTTAGTTTGTAGAGAAGATACTTGCCTTGCTAGTTGACCCATTTGGTTTTCGAGATTTTTGATGGAGGCTTCATGACGTTTGCTTGACACTTCTTGGTTTGCCTTCATCACCTCAAAATTGCCTTGAGTCATCTTCATGGCTAAGATAAGAGTATCTTCAAAAGATTCAAGGTGATCTTCAAAATGTTGATCTTGAGGAAATGCTTGATTTGGATTAGCTCCATAAGAACAATTCATGTGATTCTTCACTCCAAGATTATAGGTATTAAAATGAGGATTATTTTGAAAGGTTGCTTGCACCATACAATGAGCTTCTAGTTGTTTGATAATGATTTGTAGAAAGACATTATTGAACTTGCAACTAGTTAAGAGTGCCTCTTGATTGTATGATTCAAACATGTCTTCCTTCCGCTTTACGATTTGCTCGTGCTGTTTTCTCAATCTCAGAATCGAATTCCAGCTCAATTGGACCTGTTCTCCGCATGCACAAGAAAACAAACAAGTAGAACGCTCTCGACAGAAAAATGTAAAAACAGAAAAATCAAAGAAAACACAGAAAATATAAACATTATTGCCTCGTCGAATCAATCACAATCCCCGGCAACGGCGCCAAAAACTTGATGGGATATTTCGCAAGTGAACGAATTACCACGTAGTAATAAAAATATCGATCCACAGGGATTGTGTGATTAAACTAGTCGAATAGTGCTCATAGACATTATGCAAGAAAAACACATAAATTGGGGGTATGTTTGAGTAATGAATTGTTAGAAAGCGTGCTTTGATATAATGGAAAGGCGAGGTAGAATCATCGGAATCGCCTAGTCTATAGCTAAACCACATGCAATCTACTATACCATAGGAATCTACTCAAGTGTTCACAACTAGATCGACAAATTAGTGAATCGCAATCTCTTGTCAAAATCCACTCTATTCGTTGTCGATACTCCCCCGATCTCTCGGGCGGAAGCTACCTACAACGAATGATATTAACGCGCGTCAATCGTTCGCTACACTCTATGCCTCAATCTCTCGACCGGAGACACTCGAGTGCTCAATGCAATTCAGTTCAGAAATTAAATCAATACTCTCGCACGTGACTTAACTCGAAATCATTACAACACTAATGAAGGATTATAAAGCATTAAGCATCGAATTGCATTAAATCAACACTATGAACAGAGTAGTTTCTTACACATATAGCAGATTACATGAGGTTCATCTACATCCTAAGCTATCCTAGATCCTACCTCCGAAGAAGCTTAGCTCCTCATCGCCATTCGTTCGCGTCCTAGCTTCAACATCATGGCTTGTGAATCCATGCTATCGATGTGCTTGGAGCTATCCTCTGGAGTCTTGAATCCCAATCTTGAAGTTTCCAAACCCAGAATGTAGATCAAAGTTGCAGAATTTTCCAACCCGAAAACAGAATTATGCAGAAACTATATATACAGAAGGCAACCACGCCGCGCGCCAGATCTATCACGCCGCGCGTGGTTGCAGATCCATCAACTACGCCGCGCGTGATAACGGTATCACGCGGCGCGTGATCAAGTCAGAGAGCAATCTTCTTCTTCAACAAGGCTTCACGCCGCGCGTGGTAAGGCATCACGCCGCGCGTGATCAGAGTGAAAATCTTGGCTCCCTGTGATCTCCATCACGCGGCGCGTGATGGGCTACGCCCCCAGCGTAGTGAAAATCAGCAATTTCCTGCAATTTTTCCTGTTTTCTTGCAAAACAAGTAATCAAGCTTATGATTAGATTTCTCCTACATTTATTGCTTAAAACCTACTAAAAAGCATTTAATGTTGCTAAAATAGGCCTGGATTAGAGAGTGTGACGATCCGTCATCAACCACCGATTTTCATATCTCTCTCCTTCTAGGATTAGCCCCTACTGGTATTCCTAGAAATTTAAAAGGGATAGAATCCGAACGGCAAGACAAAAAAAATGATCTAACTTCCAGAAAGTTCACATCTATATTTATACCATAAAGCTTGCTTTTCACAAAGTTTATTCTCATACCGGACACTAATTCAAAGCTTCTTAACAAAGTGTAGTAAAACTAACATATTAGTTAACATACTAATAATTTTCTATTCAAAAAAAGTTTTGAATAATGAGTGACTTTTAATATAATAATAACTTGGTAATTCGTTTTAAATGTCATTTTATATTTATTTATTTTATGTTGTTTAATTGCTAAAAATTTCATTTTTACGATGAATAAATGAGATGTTTGGATTCAAACTTCAACTCCTCATATATAATGTAATATCCATACCAATTGAATTGTCATTTTATGTCTTTAATATAATGTAATATTAGTAATTAAGTTATTTTAATTTTACTCATAATTAATATTTTGGGTGGTTGTGAATTGGTTTTATTGATAAAAAGAATAGTGTGTAGTATGGTTTATTTTGTCATTTTTTTTTATAATAAAAAATTTATTATAAGGGAGTACAAAGGGGTACTCAAACCCTTACAACAAAGAGCACTAAACTAAGTGCTCAGAATACAAGACATAGGATTTAAACACCAAAAAGGAAAATGAGTACAAGTCCTACGCCCATACCGACTAGTGAACCACAACCAAGAATGAAGTTTGATTGTCTCCAATAACGACGAAACATCCAGAATATTGCCCTTAAAAATTACTTTATTGCGAAGATTCCAAATATTCCAAGTGGTTGTCAACCAAACCAAGTACCGGACACGACATTTGTCATTCATTTTGAACAAATCACCAAATAAAAGAAAATCATCTCTACCTTCGACTCCGGTTTATAACGATGTCCCTAACCAAGATAAAACTTTGTTTCATACTCCCTTACTAAAAGGACATGAAAAGAAAAGATGTTTTTCGTCCTCGGCTTGTTGAAAACAAAAGACGCATGATGATTTTGTCATTAAATTTTAGCCTTAATTGTATATTCATGTTTTATTTTAGGTTTTAAGTTGGTCCTTCATATTTTTTTTTTCAAGTTGGTCTCTTATATATGTTTAAAAAATTTCAAGTTGATCCCTCAATTTTCTAAAATTTGAATTAGTTAGTCTTATAAAGATTATTAAATAAGGATTAACTAATCATCTTTATATTGGACTAATAACTAATTCAAATTTTAGAAACTTGAGAGACCAACTTGAAATTTTAAAAATATAGTGGACCGACTTCAAACAAAACAAACATATGAGACTAATTTGGAACCTAAAATAAACATAAGGGACCAAACATACAATTAAGGCAAAATTTTATTATGGTTAATGAGTGTTTTTTGTATTTTTTATTGACAAAATACTAATCAATAGTTAATGACTACATTTTTTTTATTGTTTTTAATCTATGTGAAAAAACTTTAGCAAGAGATTTATTTTGAGACGGATGGAATACTTTGTAGGAATAAAATTAAAATTTATGACTTTTTGTTAAATAATGGAATTTGTAAAGGTAAACTAGTGTAGAAATATTTGTTCGTAAGTCATACTCAATTGTCAGTAACGATATTGTTAGGTTTGATACTTTTATTCGAGTTCAAACTCCGAACTCACAATCGTATAAATTTCAATGTTATTTGTTTTTTCATCTAAAAAAATGTAGAAATACTTTGGGTTTTACGAATTACCAATTTAAATTAGTGAAGAGTCTATTTGTTTGGTCAAGTGGTCCAATTGAAAGACTATTTTGTTGCTCCGTCCCACAATATTTATGACATTAGACTATTTCAAAAGAATAATAAAGAAAATAAGATAAATGAAAAAAAAAAATTAAATGGACACCCTCTACAAGTGGGTGGTAAAATTGGTGACATTCAAACTAATTAGCTAGTCGGTCATTAAACTGAATATTAAGTCTTAAAAAATGAATGTATTTTATTTAATAATTTTTTTAAAATATTAGTGTATTTTTATGATTATAAATGTCAAATGAAGAATATTTTTTTGGTGACTCAGTATATTTAATTATTTAATTATATAATGCAATTAGGATTCAGCTCCTCTAAAATAAATGGTTCACCGTATAATATAAAGTTAATAAATTAACTGCTAATGGAGGCTTTGAATAAGCGGTTACATTCGTGGACTAGTCGTCATCTTTATTTCGGCGGTAGAGTCACTCTTATCAATTCGGTCCTGACAAGTATGCCATATATTTCTTCTCATTCTTCAAGGCTCCTCGATGTGTACTAAAAGGTATAGAGAAAATTCAGAGGAATTTTTTGTGGGGTGGCGGTGTAGAAGATAAGAAACTTTGTTGGGTTAAATGGGAGCAGATTTGTTTACCTAAGGAGAAAGGGGGTTTAGGGGTAAAAAATCTCGAACTCTTTAAGTTGGCCTTGTTGAGCAAATGGAAGTGACGGTTCTTGAATCATGATAATGCCATTTGGACCGAGTTGCTGCGTCATAGGTTTGGTCACTTACCTTCTCCGCTATTGGGCTGTCATGATATTATAGCAGGTCGTAATTCATCCTTATGGTGGCGTGATATCATCGGTTCGGGGAAAAGTTGTAGTTCTAGATGGTTTAAGTCCAACATCGGTTGTTGTGTTGGTAATGGTAATGATATAGAATTCTGGAATTTCAAATGGTTTGGGTCTCAAGCATTGTGTGATTTGTTTCCTGATTTGTATGTTCATGAGGCGGACAAATATGCAAAGGTGGCTGAGCGTTTGGATAGCTCTGTTACGGTACCACGATGGAGATGGAGTTGGCTTGCTCCGTTGGATGAGAATGATGAGCAGCGACTTTTGGAACTTGAAGGGCTTTTTTCTGGTTTTTCTTTCCAGGCGACCGCTCTAGACCATTGGCGTTGGATACCAGACGTTAACGGTATTTTTTCGGTGAAATCCAGCTATGCTAGTTTATTATCTTCAAGGCAGGCGGAAACTTTGGATAACAAGGTGTTAGGTGCTATACAACGGTTATGGAGAACTGATGTACCATCTAAAATTAGTTTTTTTGGGTGGAGGCTAATTTTAAACAAATTACCAACAAGGGCCGCTCTTCATCGCAGATGTATATTATTTAATCCCCATGATCTGCCATGTGTTTTTTGTTTCCAGCATATTGAGGATAGTGCACACTTTTTCTTCTCGTGCCATTTTAGTAATGGACTATGGAACAAAGTTATATCTTGGTTTCAAAACTCTCTTCCTTTGGGAGCGGCAGGAATCGACCATTATATGGCCTTTGGCGAGTTGTTCAATGTTAAAGATAAGGGGCGTATTCGTCATTTGGTTTGGTTGGCCACCACTTGAAATTTATGGAAAGTCCGAAACAACGTTATTTTCAACGGTGGCATTATGGATGTGTCAGCGCTTTTGGAAGAGATTAAGTTTACTTCTTGGTTATGGTTCTCCCGTCGGTTTGGTCGTAAAGCTTGTATTCCTTTTTCTAGTTGGTGTTTAGATCCGTTATAACTCTTGAGTTCTTATTCTTTGTTGTAAGGGTTTGAGTACCCCTTATATTATAATATAATATCATTTGTTTATAAAAAAAAAAATATTACAGGCATATATTACATGTGGATCACAACAATTATAATTATAGGTAAATATTAAGCCATTAAAATTACATTTAAAATTAGAATCGAAAAGTGACAATTGTAAAACGAGAAAATATATATTTTTTATAAATATAAGAGGTGTTTGCCTAATTAGTTAGCATGACCTCCCAAAAAGTTTTAAAGGTGGACCCTAAGCAATTTTAATAAGGGAAACAGTGCATTTTATAATATTGCCAAATGATCAAAGTTTGTGGGGACAATTCTAAAAATATTGTGGAATATTTCTTGGTTTTTGGAGTATAGAAACCAATAAAATACTGTGTTAGTATTATTTTGTTTTCGTAGTGTATAAAAACAGAATAATTTTTTTTTTTTACGTACACTAGAGAGAAAAAGAAACTGATCATTGTACGTTGTGCTAAGAGAAATTTAGCTAAATGTCAAATTCAAAGATACGATCGAAGCAGATCATAGATTTATATTTGGCCGTCTTTTTGAAACGTCATGAAGTATTTATTTGTGTGAAGCAATAAAATGAAACATAAATATAATATTAATAAATAAATTAAATATTTGGGCTTTTAATTGGTGATTGTTTTCTAAGACTCTGTTTGTGTATATATGTTTGTATCGTCATCGTGATCACTGATCATGAAGATTCCCACCAATCCAATCGACAAGCTTTTTCTTTTTTTGACATGGTACAAGTTTGTTTCTATTAATGTTTGTGGGTTTTTTTATACAACTAATTAAAAAAATACAATTCAATTTGGGGCCCTTGGATTGTAATCGAATTGTCAAGTATTTTTCATTTTATTTGAAAAAAAAAAACAAATTGTAGTTACAAAGTATCTGAATTCAGATTGCATGCCTTTAGTAATTTTTTGCATTGTTTATTAACCCTAACTTAACTGCTAAAAATGTTAAATGTTAGGTCGAATGTTATGATTAGGGTTTAAACTTCAATCCTCCATTTTGTATGTTTGAATTTTCAATGATTTTTCATTTCGTCTATATAAAAAAAAAAAAAACTTTTAACATCCTTGCAGATGACACATTGGTCATTAGATCGAGATTATAACGTGTTATTTAAAAAAAAAAAAAATTATTGAAACTATGATACCAAGTTTAAAATATGAATCTTTTAATTTTGATCCAAGACAACCGATATATCTAATATTCCTAACTATTGGCAATCTGAATTTGAAACATCTACTACTAGGTACAACTTATACAATAGTGATTATTAATTATTGTTGAAAAATTGACCGTAATCTTTCAATCGATAGAACTTTTCGGTTTATATAAAAGTTGGAGTTCAAACTTATGACGATGTATTTTTAAAATTATGTAAGAGATATGAAATATCAACTGTGGTTTAGCCGTCAACGATATCTCCCTGTCAAAAGAATCACATGTTGGCATTGTACATTACACTGTGCATGTCAATAGTATTCTATAGTACCCAAATTGGAAATTCATCAAAATAAGGTAATTATCAAGAGGATCTTCCAAGATTTTGTTTTGGGGACCAGAGTACTTGTTATGAAACAAGGTATGTTACATTCAACTTTTCTTGTTCATGGAAGGGTAATGTAATGTCAATGGGAACCGAGAAAGATACATCACAACAGATTTTCCATTGAGCCAAAGATTTTGTTAGATATAGTCTCTATATATTTGTAACACGTAATCAATAATATTGAAAAGTATATATAAATTGGAAATGGAACCAAAACCATAACCCAAGAAAAATATATGTCTGTCTTTGTACAGATAAAGTCACTAGAATTAATAACATAGTAACATGATTTAATTTATTTTTTTTTCCGTATTCAACATGTTCTGAGCCAAACAAAATAAAGATTATAGATTCCATTCTATTATTAAATTGGTAAAGTGGGGATTCATATATTATATAATTAATTATTATTAATTAGTTGAACTATACCTAATTAATTATTTTTTTTGCAATTGTTCTTTGCCATGGTGTGTGAGTGATAATTAAAAAATTAAAAGCACCTGACATGCATTCTACCAGAATATGGGAAGAAAACAATTGTATGCCATGCACACGCAAGAGAATCCAGTTAAGTACTATTTGATAATAATTTAATTTAATTTAATTTTGTGGTTAGCTATAGGCTCCCTCGGAGGGGTTATTCTATGTTTATAAAAAATATTCAATTATTAGAATTTTCTATGAAGAAAAATAATGCATGCACACCAACCAAACATTTTCAAGAAGACATCGAATATAAGATCTTGAGAGGAACACATACGCCAAAGTCTCAAGCTAACAACATTAGGTCAATCCAAAGTGGTTGTTTTGTTGGCTATTAGACTTATAAAATTGCTTTGCTGATGAAAATTGTGTCACTTATAAACTCATTTATATGACTTATATCATTTGATGCGAGACTCTAAATGCACTTTATTATATCTAAGACTAGACAACTTGATCGTGACCTCATTGATCGAATAACATAATATTGATGTGATCCAATAAATCTTGGATATATGTAAACTCGAAAATGTGAAGATGTGAATTTGAGGTTTAAATATGTATCCAACACTATCGGGTATAGGACTCTAAATGGGTAGACCGCTCTCATATAAGCCCAAAACTCCTAAGCACAAAGAATGTGGGTTGGGGGTTAAATTTTGTGGGCTTGCATGTATTGTGAATTCTTTAATATCACACCAATAATCTTGATGTGTGGAGCAAATCGAATAAGCAATCAAAATGTGGAAATAGCAATAATAATCACGAACAAAATAAGTGATAAAACTGTAAAGAACACGAAGCAAATGTTTACCCAGTTCAGTCAAAATCGACCTACTCTGGGGGAGAGACTCTCTGTTCCACTATCGATAGAAAACTTGATTACAACGAGATTCAATACAAGAGTTGCAAGAATTAGAATTCAACCCTAATTCTACCCTTTTCCCAAATCTCTTCCCGTGACAAGAGATTTCAAAGATAATGATTACAAGATGAAAGAATCAACACCTAAACCCTAGAGATGAACAAAGAGTAACCCTCTCAAACCCTAGCCGCCGTTTTGGAGAAATAAACCCTCAAAACTTGCTGTTAAAAAACAGAAAACGTGACACTTTAAATATCCTGCAGGAATTTCCACCTGAGGCACTAAGTTTTCCGCTTGGGGCGTGAAAATAGTGGCAATCAGCTGATTTGCCAACTTCTTCCGCCTAGGGTGATAACTCCTCCGCCTGGGGCGCCAAAATAGTGAGACAACCAGTTTTCTGCTTCAATTTCAAGGAAAATCCCAACAATCTCCACCTGCCTTTAAATTGATGGTGATTCCAACTTCCCTCCAACCATCATGCTTCCACGCAAGATTTCACCACTCCTCTTCGGACCCCGGAGTCTACCTCTCCGAACACCCGAAAAATGCTTGCCTCCAATTGCCCTTGGATTTTTAGGGCAATCCACAAGCTACACCGTACCCTCTTCAAACCCCGGATTGTAACTTTCTGTACTTTTGAAGATATGCTCGCCTCCAACCAACCTTGGAAATTTTAGGTGGTTTCACAAGCTGCAACTGGATCCTGACAATGAAAGCATCTGAACCTGCCACCATTATCACCTTTTGGCCTACACTTGGACCCATTTTTCTTCCCCTTTCCTATATCTTCGTTCTCACTTTTATCCCTCGTCACATTCAACCCTTCTGCACTATCATCAACCCCCAAGTCTCTCAACTTTGTCCACTCCTTGGTCCTCAAAGCCGATTGAACTTCATCCAAGGTGATAGTAACTTCTTTGCCATAAAGCAACGCATCCTTGAGATTTTCAAGTTACTTGGGTAAAGCACACAACAAATGAAAGGCCTTGTCCCCGTCTTCCAAATTCACGTCAATGTTCGCCAAGTCGTCAATGATCTTGTTGAACTCCGAAAGTTGCTCCACCACAAGCTTGTTCTCCACCATTCGAAAAAAAACAACCGTTCTTTCAAACACTGGTTATGGGCCAAAGGCTTCGTCATGTACAACGCATCCAACTTAGTCCACAAAGCTGCCACAATTTTTTCCTTAGCTACTTCCCTCAACACATTATTCGCGAGGCACAAGATAATGACACTCAAAGTCTTATCATTCATCTCGTTCTTTTATGCGTTCGAGAGAGTATTTGGCATATTCGATATGCCCAACAATGCTTCAGGACACTTTTGTTGTGTCAGTATTGCTCGTACCTTCACCTTCCACAAACCGAAGTCATTTTTACCGGTGAACTTCTCAATCTCCCACTTAGAACCCATGATACTTAATTCGTTTGATCCTTTGCCCCACGGTGGGCGCCAATTGTTGTGAATTCTTTAATATCACACCAATAATCTTGATGTGTGGAGCAAATCGAATAAGCAATCAAAACGTGGAAATAGCAATAATAATCACGAAGAAAAATAAGTGATAAAACTGTAAAGAAAACGAAGCAAATGTTTACCCAGTTCAGTCAAAACCGACCTACTATGGGGAGAGAGACTCTCCGTTCCACTATCGATAGAAAACTTGATTACAACGAAATTCAATACAAGAGTTGCAAGAATTAGACTTCAACCCTAATTCTACCATTTTCCCAAATCTCTTCCCGTGACCAAGAGATTTTAAAGATAATGATTACAAGATGAAAGAATCAACACCCAAACCCTAGAGATGAACAAAGAGTAACCCTCTCAAACCCTAGCCGCCGTTTTGGTGAAAGAAACCCTCAAAACTTGTTGTCAAAAAATAGAAAACGTGACACTTTAAATACCCTGCAGGAATTTCCGCCTGAGGCACTAAGTTTTCCGCCTGTGGCGTGAAAACAGTGGCAACCAGCTGATTTGCCAACTTCTTCCGCCTGGGGCGCCAAAATAGTGAGACAACCAGTTTTCTGCTTCAATTTCAAGACAAATCCCAACAATGAATTCATGGTTCTATAGGCTATATTAGATTTTTATATTGGACATAATTCATCCTTTATAAATCAAACTTGTAATATGAAAAAAGTCTCCACATATAAATCATTTTCAATTATCTCATCCGATTGTAAAATCAATCATTTAACTCTCTCTACTATAAAATAGAACACACTAAAATAGTTTATATCTAGGGAGAAAGGTAGGCCTTATGTCTCTATCATAAGTGACACTCAAACCCTTTGGAGTGTATTTATAAGATGTAAGCCGAAAGGGGCACAATTAGTTTAGTTTGGAGCTATATCCCTTCTACTCCATATATAATTCTAATTCTAATACTAGTATTATAAAAGCCTCTTTTGATGATTAAAAAATGTAAAAAATCATTATAGCAATATCAAAATACGATCCAAAGATTATGTTCTAACTCTAGTGGAGGTCATATTGCGTGAAAGTATTGAGAAATGAAGATAATCAAGTGGTGGCAACCAAGTGCTATAGCCAAATTTTAAAATTACTATGCCCATAACTTGTAAGATACTATATTCCTAGTATCTTCCTTATAGCTAGCATATTTTGCTTGTATCTCTTTCTTGTAAGGCTTCAAGCTAGCTAGGTTCTATTTGCTTGGGGTATGGTCCCCTTGCATAAAAGAAGAGATCCACTATAGTTCTTGACTTCTTTCTACAAATTAGCCAGAACCAAGATTGATTAATTTAATGATAAGAAAATGATATTAAAAAAGAAAAAAAAAAAGTCAAGATTTGAGATTAAATCAAATCTAATTCTATTACATTGGGCAAATGTTTGCAAATCCAAGATTGACGGGGGGTTGGGGATTAAGGATCTTAGAACGGTGAATCTTGTTTTTCTAGGTAAGTGAAGACGGAGGTTATTGTCGGGGGACAAGGAATTTGGAGAGACATCCTCCTGTCTGTTGGGGTTGATTGCAATGTAAGTCCCACATTGCTTATGAAGAAAGAAAAAAAAAGGTCAAAAAAATTATATTGAAGAAGTCCCACATCGCTTAGAATGGTGAAGCAATGAGGGAATCAAGACTATATAATGGACCTAAATTCTTTGTTTATAATTGCACCAGTCAGTAGCACTTTAAGCTTATATCTGACTTTTTTGTTTTTCTCTTGTACTCTTGTATTAGAGGGTTGAGAGATGTAGTTAGGTATTTGCTTTGGAGAGTGTGGGTGTATTGGGGGCCAAAGGAAGGTTGAGGGTAGTCTATGTGTTGTAACAATTTTCACATAGTGTTTATTCTCTGGTTGTCGGTTTTGACAACAACCGTGGTTTTTTCTTCGATTTGGAGTTTCCACGTTATATTCTTGTGTTGTTGATTGCGTTCTTTTATTTTCTCTATGCCGGTTTTTTCACCAACAACTGGTATCAGAGCTCTTGGTTTGATTCAGGAGGGAGGGAGTTCCGCTGTGAAGTTTAAGCTAGAGAAAACTGATGGAAGAATCATGTTTGGCTTGTGGAAAATCAAGTCAAGGATATGGTGATGCAATTTGGGTTACACAAGGTCAGCCTGGAGAGGCGGTGGTAATAATACTCAACATCAGTCTGAAGAGGCGGTGATAAGAATACTCGGGTTACGTCTGAAACAACAACTTATTATGATGCGGAGGTGCTAGTGGAAGTTGGGAATCAGTGGAGTGTTGAGTCATGGACTTTGGAAGCTCCTATCACATATGTTTGAAGAAGAAATACTTTTGAATCCCTAGAGCTAGTTGAAGGTGGAGTTGTTCATCTCGGTGACGGAAAGCTTGTAAGGTTCAAGGTATGGGTGAGTTTCTTTTAACATAATGCGGGGTATTTTCTTGAACTTTGATGCATAGATAGTAGGTAGATTACTTGTTAGATAGTTCTACTATTATTGGTTATGCATCTGTTACTAGTGGTGATTCTCATGTTTTGGTTAAGTTGTGGATCTTCGGGTGGGTACTTGTTAGTGACATGAGTTTAGTTGGACTAGTGAAACAAGATTTACTAGGTGATGTAACTAAACTGGAATTGTTGGAGCCTAACAATGGCCTGAGGTGGTTTCACAGATGTTTGAAGTTGTTCAAGTGACACATGGGCATCGGTTGACATGGATGCAAGGTGTGTGATGATAGCGTGCAGGCATTGGTTGGCATTGATGCAAGGTATGCGGTTATCTCGATGGCTGATGAACTTCCGGAGAAAGCCAACATGGAAGTTGCACCATAAATTTTCAGCGAAGTTTCGAGATGAAATTCTTGGGATGGCTTGGTTCCAAGTGAAGCAAAATCTTGGGATGGTTTAGTTCCAAGTGAATAAAATTCTTGGGATGGTTTAGTTCCAAGTGGAGTGTACTCTTTATGGTGGAGTATGATAATTTAATTTGTCTGTATAGACAATGAGAATTATGATTGTCGGTGAAGACAATGATTGTCGGTATAGACAATGGAAGCAGAAGATAATGGTTGTCGGTGTAGACATTGAAGATTGAAGATCATTACAATCAAGGTGGAGATTGTTGGGGTTGATTGCAATGTAAGTCCCACATTGCTAATGAAGAAAGAAAAAAAAAGGTCAAAAAAATTATATTGAAGAAGTCTCACATCGCTTAGAATGGTGAAGCAATGAGGGAATCAAGACTATATAATGGACCTAAATTCTTTGTTTATAATTGCACCAGTCAGTAGCACTTTAAGCTTATATCTGACTTTTTTGTTTTTCTCTTGTACTCTTGTATTAGAGGGTTGAGAGATGTAGTTAGGTATTTGCTTTGGAGAGTGTGGGTGTATTGGGGGCCAAAGGAAGGTTGAGGGTAGTCTATGTGTTGTAACAATTTTCACATAGTGTTTATTCTCTGGTTGTCGGTTTTGACAACAACCGTGGTTTTTTCTCCGATTTGGAGTTTCCACGTTATATTCTTGTGTTGTTGATTGCGTTCTTTTATTTTCTCTATGCCGGTTTTTTCACCAACACTGTCAAGATACAGCTCGTTGTATCGTTTAACACTTAGTCAGATCCTAAACTTGAAGTTCATAGTCTGACAAAAACCAAACACTCCTTGTGTTTTTTCTCACCTTTATATTTCATTGTACTCCTGTTTGTCATTTCTCTCCCTTTAATTTTTTATATATATAATTAGGACCAAATTTATGTACAGTGTCTTATACACAGTTCTTACTGTGTTAGATATATGGAGATGGTTATTATTATTTAAAAATAGTTTTCTTTTTAATTAAAAATTACTTTTTGTGAGAGGAACAGGAAAAACTGCACATAAATCAATGCATATAAATTTTGTCCATATAATTATATTTATCATTGAAAAAAAAAAAACATATAATACTATTCCGCATCAATTAACCATAGTCTATACCTCCAAGTCCCATAACATAGAGTCATAGACCACATATAATTTTTTTTTGTACATAGACCACATATAATTTAATTAGAACTGTTCAAATATCTACCGAACTTTTAATTTATTGGCGGGTCTAGCTAACTGAATTTTTTGTTTTCAGGTCTATAGCATTGATTTAAACAATTAACCAAAGGAAAATGCTAACCGGTGCCCCCGGGGCACTGGTTAAGGTAACTAAAGATAGTAATATTATCTTGAAACTTGTGAAGTCAACATCTTAAAAGCTTACATTTTTGTTTTTTCAATGCAATTTTTTTGTTTTCTTTCCCTTTTTAGTTCCTTAACTAGTGCCTCGGGGGCACTAGTTAGCATGACCCTTAACCAAATTAAGACAAATATGTGTGATCTCATGTTCTAAACAAAGACTTTGATTGGTAAGGGAAAATTTAATTTGAATAACAAATGGCGTTCAAAGAACAATCTTTGCCCTATAGATCTCGCAGTTAGGAGGAGCTATAAAAAAAAGAAAAAAAGAAAAAAGAAAAAGTAAAATAAAATAATTAGTCATCCACATAGAGAGAGGGAAAAAACAGATCCGGATTTACTGCTAAGATCAGTTACAACACTCTACTGTAACTGCAGGATGTTTAGAGAAAACCATTCATATAAAGTTTTTTTTTTATTTTTAAATTTATCTCTTGATAATTTTTAGGTATTAATCATCAATCAATAACAAAAAGTTGGTTTTATAAGTTATTTGTGGATACCATGTGCAAATTTATTGTGACTTGTTTGTTGGATAAATATCCCAAAATTATCAAATGATAGATTAGGCTTCACCTTTGCACACTAGCACTGCATTATAGTTTTATTAATAATAATTTGTAAAATTAATATCAATTGAAATGCAATAGATAAAAGATTTAATTGCACTTTTGATCATCCTATTTTATCAAACTCGCGAAAATAGTTCCCCTGTTTTAAAATCAAACTTTTTGGTTCCTCTAATTTCAAATTTGTTGCAACTTTGGTTTTAACCCATGTTTTTCCTATAAAAATGGTAGTTTTTGGCATCTTAAAAATTGATTTATTTAGTAAAAAAAAATGATTTATTGTCAATAATATTGAATCTAAAGATGAAATATCATATTTGAGACCAAAATTCACCTTCTTTGGCATAAAAAATTCCACTTTTAGGGCAAAAATATTAGTTATGACCAAAATTGCAACAAATATGAAAATAGAGGGAACAAAATGTTCGATTTAAATATCGGGGGACTTTTCGTGAGTTTGATAAAATAGGGAGACCAGAAGTGCAATTAAGCATAAATAAAAGTTTATTAATAAAAACCCACACTTGGGTTGACCTATTTGTGTTGACTTGGACCTCGGAGTATGCTTCTATCAAGGTTTTCGGGTCGATTCTCTCTGATGCCAATTACGGTGGGTTAATCCATACGAAGTAAAAAAAAAAACTCTAGCTTTAAATGGGATTCTCGCCAGTTGGTGGTGGGATTGGTTCCCTCGAATTAGTCGGTCCTTAGGCTGGATACCGAGTTTTCAAAGAAAAAAGGTATATTAATAAAAAATTAAATGAAAATCACCATTTTAATTTGATCTCTGAAAACATTATTATATTGGTTAAATTGCAAATAAATTTCCAATATCACATTTGATAATGATTTTACGGACTAACTAATATATTTGAATATTAAATTGACTAACTACTATAATACATTTTGTTGTGGATTCTAACGAAAACTACACCAATAAACCTTCTAGAGTGTGGAGCAAAACGATTAAGCAACCAATAAACTAACTTATGGGATAAGACAATAAAACACAAGTGAAAATAAAGCGATAAAAGAGACACAAAAATTGTTTACCCAGTTCGGTCCAAAAAAGACCTAGTCTGGGGGAGAGAACAGCTCTCCGTTCCACTATCAAACTTCCTTCTTGATTACAAAGAGATACAAACCAAAGAGTTACAAGATTTAGTATTTCCCTAAATCAACCCTTTTCCCAAATCTCTTCCCGTGACCAAGAGATTTCAAAGATAATGTTTACAAGATGAAAGAGATGAGTTATAATCCCTAGATAATACCCAAGAGTGACACACTCTAATTATCTAGCCTTAATGATGTTGAGGAACCCTAGAAAATACCATTTTTCCTTCTTTCTCTCTCAAGCTGACGGCTTGCAGCAGAAAGTAGGGTATATATGATACCCACAGTCACGCCGCGCGTGAAGGGAGCTACGTTGCGCGTGACCGACAGCTGAACCAGCACCAACCCATCCTGCTATTGCGCGCCGCGTGAGAACATCACACCCCTGGCGTAGTGCAAAGCTCCAGGACCAACAAACATCAATTTTCCAAGGCAAATCTTCACAAATCTCCACCTTGCCTTCAAAATAATGGCGGTGTCAACTTTCCACCGACCACCATGCTGCTCTCTCCAATCTCCATCTACTCTTCAAAATTAATCAAGTCCAAGCAATGCTTGAACCTTGATCTTGGTAACGATTTGGTGAACATGTCCGCCAGATTCTCTTCCGATGCAACCTTTTCCACAATGATTTCCTTTGTCTCAATCATGTCTCTCACAAAGTGCAACCGGATGTCAATGTGTTTAGTCCTCTCATGATACACTTGATGATTTGCCAAATGAATGACACTTTGACTATCACAACGTATCTTCACACAACCTTGACCAATCCCCATTTCGCCAATCATACCTTTCAACCATATGGCTTCCTTCACACCTTCCACAAGTGCTATATACTCCTCTTGAGTTGTCGACAAAGCTACAACTGATTGTTGATTAGCCTTCCAAGTCACCGCCGTTCCAAACAAAGTTAACACAAACCCCGACAAGGATTTTCTAGTATCCACATTTCCCGCATAGTCGGCATCTACATATCCCTCTAAAGCATCCCTTCCCGGATCGATTCTCTTGTATCGAAGACCATCCTTCAAGGACCCGTTCAAATATCTCAACACCCACTTCAAAGCTTGCCAATGGACTAGGCCTGAATTTGCCATAAACCGACTCACCACACTTATTGCATAGGATAAATCCGGTCTACTACAAACCATGCCATACATGATGCTTCCAACCCCACTAGAATAGGGAGTACTCTCCATCTTCTTCCTTTCATCCTAGGATTGAGGACATTTTTTAATTGACAACTTTGAATGGTGACCAAGTGACGTATTCACAACTTTAGAATCCGACATTCTATATCGCTCCACCACTTTCTTCAAATAATCATGTTGAGATAGAAACAACTCACCTTTACTCCGGTCTCTCAAAATATCCATACCAAGTATCCGCTTCGCATTTCCAAGATCCTTCATCTCAAATTCACCATTTAGTTTCTCCTTGAGCTTTTGAATCTCATGCTTGTCGGAGCTTTCCATAAGAATATCATCAACATAAAGAAGGAGGTAGAGAATGACTTTCTCATTCCTCTTCATCATGTACACACAACTATCATAGTTTCTTCTCACGAATCCGGCCTTCAAAAGGAACTCATCAAACCGACGATACCATTGCCTCAGACTTTGCTTCAACTCATACAAAGATTTCTTCAACAAGCAAACTTTTGAATTGTCTTCCACAAAACCTTCGGGTTGTTGCATGTAGATCGTTTCCTCAAATTCTCCATGTAGAAATGCGGTTTTCACATCCATTTATTCCAACTCAGGATCATATTGATTCACAATCTCCATAAGTACCCTTATAAAACAATGTTTCAATACCGGTGAGAAGATTTCATTGTAATCAATCCCCTTCACTTGAGTAAAACCCTTTGCTACAAGTCCTGCTTTATACCTTGGTGTTTCGACCCCCGGTATACCATCTTTCTTCTTAAAGACCCACTTGCTACCAACTACCCTTTTCTTCTTAGGTAATGGCACAAGCTCCCAAGTATGGTTCTTCTCCAATGAAAGCATTTCCTCATTCATTGCCTCCAACCAAAACTTACCATCTATGCTTTCGAATGCCTCTCTGAAGTTCTTTGGTTCTGAGTCTTGCACTTCTTTAGCCGCATTCAAAGCATAACAAATAAGGTCAGTATAGCCAAATCTATTTGGTGGATGAATAACTCTCCTCTCCCTATCCCTTGCAAGTTGATAGTCAAGAACATTTACTTCATCACTTCCACTCTCCTTAGGTACTTGAGTCTCATCCTCTTGTTCCCTCTCATCAATGGAAGGCTCCACCTCAAACTGAATTCTCTCCACCCTAGTTTCTGGACTTTCTTCAATGTCTTTACACTTCATCCTCATCCGGGTCTCATCAATGGTGACATCTCTACTTATAATGAACTTTGATCTCCCAGGTCTCATCATCCACAGCTTATAACCCTTCACACCCTCAGGATATCCAATGAAGACAAATTTTACCGCTCTAGCATCAAGCTTGTCTTGCTTGACATGAGCAAATCCAAAGATCCGAAAACCCTCAAATTAGAGTAATCTGCGGGTCTACCACTCCAAACCTCCATAGGTGTCTTTAGATCAATTCTTGTTGATGGACATCGGTTGATCAAATATGCAGTAGTGTTAACCGCCTCTCCCCAGAAACTCTTGGGCAATCCAGCTCCCAACAACATGCATCTCACCCGCTCCAACAAGGTCCTATTCATTCTCTCAGCTAGACCATTTTGTTGCGGTGTGTATGTAATGATTCTATGCCTCTTTATACCTTTGTTCCTGCAAAACTCATTAAATTGTTCTGAAACAAACTCCAGGCCGTTGTCAGTTCTCAAAACTTTCGGTTTAGTTCTAAGTTGATTTTCTATCAAGGTATGCCATTCTTTGAACTTTTCAAAAGTATCACTTTTATTCTTAATGATATGCACCCATACCCTTCTAGAATAATCATCTTAATGCTAAGAAAATATGAACCTCCACCATGAGTAGAAACAGACGCTGGACCCCAAAGATCCGAGTGAACATACTCGAATGGCCTACTAGACTTATGCACCCCTACTCCAAACTTCACCTTGTGTTGTTTGCCAAGAGTACAATTATCACAAAAATTCAGCTTGTTCAACTTTTCCTTCCCTAGAAAACCTTGTTTAGCTAGCTCAACTAAACCTCTTTCACTAACGTGACTCAACCTCAAATGCCATAGCTTAGTTATGTCCGAGTTTTCAACATTAGTTACCAATGCATTAAATATAACAGTGGAACCTTCTAAAATGTAAAGACCATTCATTTTAGACCCTTTAGCAATAACTAATGCACCATGAGAAATTCTCATAACACCACGCTCAATTATAGTGCTATAGCCTAGACCATCAAACATGCTTATGGAAATCAAATTTCTCTTAAGTTCGGGAATATAACTCACATTCTTCAAAAGGAAATCACGATCATCAAACATCTTGAGACGAATCGTTCCCGTACCTTGAATCTTGCACGCCTTATTGTTACTGAGGCGGACAACTCCACCTTCTTTAAGATCCAAGATTTCAAAGTATTCCTTTCTAGGACACATGTGATAAGAGTGAAGGTGTGAAAACACAAGAAGGGGGGGTTGAATTGTGTTTTAGCTAAGTTAAAACTTTTTTAAGTTCTTAACTCAACTAAGTTAGCAGCGGATAAATAACACAAATAATAACAAGATAGAGAGAGAGAGAGAGATCACACAAGCAATTTATACTGGTTCCTCTCACAAAACGAGAGTAGTCCAGTCCCCTTGCACTTCCAAGGGAGTTCACTATAATCACACAAGATTACACCTGCTCAAGCACACAAGCAAGAGACTTCTCAACAATGCTCAAGCACACAAGCAAGAGACTTCACACTTAAGCACACAAGCTTAAGTTTCTCAAGTAACAGAAAAGTATATAACAATATACAAATGCTCTTAACAGAACCTAATGAGAGCCAATACAAAGAGTACAGAGTATTAGACTAAAGTGCAAAAACACTTAACAGAGGTTCAGAGCTTGTATATCGCAGAGTTCAGAGTTTGTTCAGCACGAGTTCAATCCTTGATAATTCTTGATTTTTAATGCAGCTGATCCTTCTAGTATATATACCACCAGAAAAGAGTCGTTGCAAAAAGAACCGTTGGAATAGAGAACTTTTGTCTTCAAGCAGCCTGTCTTGATGCAGTTTGTTTGTATCCAAAACTGAGTAAGAGTTTCAGCTACTTTGACTACTGCAGAGTGGACTTTCCTTATTCAGCCAACAAAACTGAAGACCCACGTTCTCAAAAGAGAACAGACAAAACAAGAGTAGCTGAACTGATCAGGCTTGAAAGGTCCTTTTCTTCATTGGTAGAAGAGTTGACTTGAAGAGAGAATCTTCACAGATTTCAAGAAGCTCTTCAGAGTTTGATGAAGCTTGTAGTCAGTCAAGAAGTTCTGAAGTCTTCATCCTCTGAATGTTGTAACTTCTGAAGTCTAACATCTTCTGAGCGCGTAAACTTCTGAACACACATCTTCTGAAGGTTTATTCAGAGCATTATATCTGCACACTTAAAATAAATTTTTAGTCCTTCCAATTGTTTATTAATACTTTGTTATCATCAAAACCTTAAGAGGTTTAGGGGCTAACTTTTAAATCAATTTTGTTCCAACAATCTCCCCCTTTTTGATGATGACAAACATCAGTATTAATTGACAATTGTTGTTAAATTAACTTATCATGTTTCTCTTAGGTTTATGAGGTTTGCAAGCTCCCCCTAAGATTGATACTCCTTAAAGCCAAAACTTTAAGTTTTATCCATGATATTTTAATTTAGTATAAGATTAAGATAATTTGAAATAAAACAAATTTCATATCTTTCTTCAGAGTGAGAGGTTTGCAAGCTCTCCCCCTAAGTCTCATAAGGCTAAGTTAAAATTGCACTCTTAACTTATCCTTACTTATGAAATTTATTTCAGTTTCAACTAACTTAGTCTCCACCTTGAAATACGTAAAACAACTTAAAAGTAACAACTTTTAATTTAACGGATAAAAGCGAGATAAAAGGCGTGGTTTCAGTTTTGAAACTTATCACTTATCAATTAATGCGTAACTACTCCCCCTTTTGTCATTATCAAAAAGTAAAAAAAAATTTATATAACCAAGACAGTCAAAGAAGAAGAGTGGTTGTTACAAAGGTGAATTAATTTCAAAAACAAAAACCAACGCTCTCAAAGGTTTATAAAAGGTGAACGAGTTAACATGCCTGCTTCACGTAAAAACAAGAATAAACGAGGAAAACAAGAGAGATTAGGAAAAATGAAAAGGTTTAGTTTACGCATTGCAGAGTTTCGGAGAAAGAAAGAAGACGAACAACGCGAAAAAGATGAGAAAGATAAAGAAGACAACAAGAAACCACAAGATGCTGAGATAATAATCATCTCATCAGATTCTGAAGCTGAAGAGAATGAAGATGATGCTGACTATGTTGAGTTCTTGGCTGGCTATGTTCCAGAAGAAGAACAAGAAGAAGAAGAAGAAGAGCAAAACCCAGATCCCATAGAAATATCATCAGATGATGCTGAGGAGAAATCAGAGATTTCTTCTGAGTTTTATCCATCTGATTAGGATTAGGTTGTCTTTTTCTTTTTCTTTTTACCAATGTACTCAACATTGTTAGATCATTAATAAAATTTTCGTTTAAAAGCATCTTGTGTTCTTATGTTCTTATTTATCAAAGAAAGTTAGCACAAACAAAAAAAATATAACAAACCACATAACAAGAAAACAAAACAGCTTAAAATAAAATTGTTCAGAAGATAACAAGAAAACAAAAACAGCTTAAAACGAAAACATCTTAAAATAAGTGCATAGAATCCTAGGGTTTCTTAAGGAAGGCTAAGAGTTGGTCAAATTTGTCATTCAGCGATCCCACATTGGAAACTAGACCATCCACTTTGGATTCCAGGTTGAGGTGAGCTGTCCTTTGCCTTTCCAACCCTTCTTGTTGCTCCCTCAGAGCTTCTTGAAAGATCAGCAACTGATCAGCAACCATAGGAGCTTGATCTTCAACCAAAGGTACTTGATTTTCAACAATGGGTTCCTTGCCTTTTTCAGAGGAGGGTTCACCTTCCTCTGGATAATCAATCATCAGAACATCATCATCTGGAGCATCCTCTTGGTTCATCTCAGGAATTTCTTCTGCAAGCCTTGCAGCAGCTTCAGCTAGACGTTCATTCTCAATCCGTTGATCCTCAAGACTCTTGAACAACTTAGAATCCACCCAGCATTCCTTAAACACAGACATATGCCTTGCAGTAGCAGCAATAGCAGCAAGCTTAGCACGCTCATGCTCTTCATGATTAAACACAGTCAGACGTTTCAAGCTAGCTCTTGCTAAGCTGTCCTTCAGAAGATATACCAAATCCAAGTCCCGTTGACCAATCACAATCTTGATCTCATCACCCATTGCATCCAGAGCTTTGCAGATTCTGGCCTTGATTAGTGACACCTCCAGATCCACATCAGAGGGACACACCAAAAACTTGTCCTGAATATGGGATAACCTAAGTAGATCATCATACAGCTGATTGGAAAGGTTACCAAAAGGGTCAGAGGATGAGGGTGAGATGTTGGGAATGGTAGAGAGTTTTGGTGTTTCAGTAGCAGGGTTGTCAATAATAACAACTTCTGCCTCTGAAGGCTTGGGGGCGCAAGTGTGAATACGCTCAGGAGAAGCATGTTCAGCACTTGGGTTTGGTTGAGGTTCAGGAGTTGATTCAGATGATGAGATGTCAGAGGTTGATTCAGGATAAATGTGTTCAGGGGATGGTTCAGGAGCAATTTGTTCAGGGGTTGGTTCAGGAGCAATTTGTTCAGGAATTGGTTCAGGAGATTTGTGTGGTGAGGGTTGTTTGGTGGGATAGGTTTGTTCAGCAGTTGGAATATCTGGTTGAGGTTCAGATGGTGGAATGTCAGATGATTGTTTTTGTGGTTGAGGTTGAGGTAGAGGTGATTTTGGTTTGGAAGGTGATGAAGGTTTCTGAGTGAAGGTTTGATTGTTAAGAGGGTCTGGACTCAGATGTTTTTCTAGTTCAGAAAGAGGGTTATCAGAGGTTGGAATAATTGTGGGTTCAGGAAGTATAGTCCTAAGTGGTTTTGTATAACCTATTCCAATTTCAGCTTCATTAAAGATGAACTGAGTAGATTTACCTTTAGGATCAGGGACACGTTTCTGATGCATCCTGGTACTCAGAGTTTCTTCATCAGACTCAGTTTCTGAATCAGACTGAGATTCAGAGGAGTCACTTTCTTCACTTTCTTCTTCATCATCAACAATAATAGGCTTCTTTGATGAAGTTGCAGCAGCTTTTCCAGTCAAAGCTTCATGTTTCCTCTTTGTTCTTTGCTCAGCAGCAGCTTCTTCTACCTTAACCTTCTTCTGAGCCAGAAGATCTGGTTTATCTTGTTCAGCTTTCCTCTTAGGTTTCCTCTTAGGATTATACATGTTTACAGGAGCTGGAGGGACCATACTCCTATCAACAGTATACCCTTCTTTCCTAAGAACTTCCAGATAATCTTGGATGATGTGCTCAGCATCCATTTCAGAGATTACTGGGTAACCATCTACATACAGACGATCCTCAAGACTGGCTGTAAACTCTTGTGGAGGTGGAACCACTTTTGATGAGATGAGACGCATCTTGGTGAGAAAACTAGCATTCAGAATCTCAGGAGTGAATTTCTTTTCAACAAGTTCTGGATGGAACTTCTTCAGATTCTCAACAACATGACCTTGATATAGAAGGTCTGAGAGTAATCTTGGATAAGCTATAGCTGACTTCCTCTGAGATTTGCTTAAGAAGATTGCTTCACAGATCCTCTCAAAGAAGTATTCTCCCAGATTCACTTTCATTTCTTTCAGAAGAAAGTAGATCAGATGACGATGAGTCCAGGAAATTGTATTAGTACCACCAACTCTTGGACTGATAGCAGCTAGTATAATCTTGAATAGCACTCTGCAGACGTCAGTCAAACCCTTGACTTTACCCTTCAGTTTCAAATCTGTACACATTAGAGCCAGAAGATCATCTCTGTACCTTGTGTCCTTCTCAAAAACATCCAACTCTATCCCAGAGTTATCCAAACCGAGCAACGCATTGAAATGAATAGGTGAGAAGGCTAGGTTCATACCACAGATGTTTGACCTAATCTGTTTTCCAGTGAATTCCAATAAACCCATTTCTTTCCTTGATTTACCTTTAAAACTAGGATTCCTCTCAATAGCCGCACGTTCTTCCTGTTTAGCTTCAGCCTTATCAAAAACCTTAGCTTTCATCCAGAATTTCTTCAAGAGATCTGGGTAAATAGGACCATTTAACATGCTGAAGTACTTATCTCATCCTTGAGCGGAGAAGTAATGTTTCATATCGAACCCATTTGCCTTTAAACTGTCAAAGTCGATCATCTTTTCAGAAAGAAATATGAGCTCAGATTCTGGAAACTCCATTTCGTTCCCAACGATTTGAAGATTTTTGAACATAAACGGTGGAATCTTTGTTGACGAAGAAGACGAAGGTCCGGCCATTGTTGGAGATTAGGGTAGGGTTTGGAAAACTAACGAGAGAGAAAGAAAGTGTGTTGGAGGTTTAGAGAGAATATGAAAGTGTAGGTTGTGAAAGTGAATAGTGTGCAAGTGTATTGTGTAAGTTTATTTAAATGAGTACAGTTAACACAAAAATAGCAAATTTGGGAAGTTACGCTAATTGACAGAAAGTTGAATACCAAAAATCATCATTAACCACCCACTACCTGACACACGTAGACCACGTGCAGAAATTTACTCGGTAACTGCTATTTTAATGGACAACTGTTCAGCAGCGAATGCTAAACGTTTCCCACTTAAATAGTTCAGAGCCTCTGAGATATTTAAAATTCTCTATCAGAGTTAAGTACTTCAGAGCTTGTGTTTCAGATGTTCTGAATCATAAGTTCTGATATACATAACCTCTTACACTTTAATTGCCAAAAAAAAATTTTCATTCAGAGATTGAAAACATGTTCAGATGTTTCTTTATAAAATCAAATCTTTCAACAGATAAAGCTTTAGTAAATATATCAGCCCATTGATTTTCAGTATCAACAAACTTAATATCTATAATGCCTCTCTGAACATAATCTCTGATAAAATGGTGTTTGATTTCAATATGTTTGGCTCTAGAGTGTAGGATAGGATTTTTAGATAAATGAATGGCTGCAGTATTATCACAATATAAAGGAATATTGTTACTGCTTACCTGATAATCTTCTAACTGATATTTTAGCCAGAGTAGTTGTGTGCAACACTTAGCTGCTGAAATGTATTCTGCTTCTGCTGTAGACAAAGCTATAGTAGTTTGTCTTTTACTAGCCCAGGAGATAAGGTTTTCACCAACAAATTGACAATTGCCACTTGTGGATTTTCTTTCAATTTTATCTCCAGCATAGTCAGCATCACAGAATCCATTTAGCACATAATCATTGGATTTCTTATAGAGAAGTCCAAGATTAGTTGTTCCTTTCAGATACCTAAAGATTCTCTTTACAGCTGTAAGATGAGACTCTCTAGGATCTGACTGGAATCTTGCACATAAGCAAACACTGAATAAAATATCTGGTCTAGAGGCTGTCAGATAGAGTAAGGAACCAATCATACCTCTGTAGACCTTTTGGTCTACTTTTCCTTCATCTTCTGACTTGCTCATGTTGGTAGTTGAGTGCATAGGAGTGTTCATTATCTTGCAGTCATCTAGGTTGAATTTCTTCAGAAGTTCTTTGGTGTATTTTGATTGATGAACATAAGTTCCTTCCTTCTTCTGATTGATTTGAATTCCAAGAAAGAACTTCAATTCTCCCATCATGCTCATTTCAAATTCATCCTGCATTATCTTAGAAAAATTCTTGCACAAAGAAGCATTAGTTGAACCAAAGATAATATCATCAACATAAATTTGAATGATTAAAATATCTTCTTTGGTTGTTTTTCTAAAGAGTGTGCAGTCAACCTTCCCTTTCTCAAAACCCTTTTCAAGAAGGAAATTACTGAGTCTATCATACCAAGCTCTTGGAGCTTGTTTCAGACCATACAGTGATTTCTTCAATTTAAAAACATGTTCTGGATTTGAGATATCTTCAAAACCAGGGGGTTGCTTAACATACACTTCTTCAGAAATAAAACCATTTAAGAAAGCACTTTTAACATCCATTTGATACAAAGTTATTCCATGATTAACAGCTTACGATAGAAGTAACCTGATTGCTTCAAGTCTAGCAACTGGTGCAAAGGTTTCAGTATAGTCAATCCCCTCTTGTTGACTATAACCTTGTGCAACCAATCTAGCCTTGTTTCTTACCACTTCACCTTGTTCATTCAGCTTGTTTCTGAATACCCATTTTGTTCCAATAATGTTCTTGTGTGAAGGTTTGGGCACTAGAGTCCATACATCATTCCTTTGAAATTGATTCAGCTCTTCTTGCATTGCTACAATCCAAGCATCATCTTTCAGAGCTTCATCAATCCTTGAAGGTTCCATCATTGAGATAAGACCAACTAAAGATTCCTCATTTCTCAGTTGAGATCTTGTCTTCCTTGGACTATCCTTGTTGCCTAATATCAGTTCCTCTGGATGTGATGATTTGTATTTGAAGGTATTTCTTGGGGGCTCATCATCTTCAGACTCACCAACATCAGGTTCAGCAGTTGCTTCAGTTCTTTGTTGTTCAGAGTCTGTAGGAACTGTTATGTTCAGAGGTTCTTCAGAGAATGGATGTTCTGAGTAGTTTGGAATATCTGAATATTGATCCTCTGATACCTGAAATCTAGACAAACCTTCCACAAGCTCTGACACTTGGTCAGGCTCTTTGTCATCAAATTTGACATGCATACTTTCTTCCACAGTGTGTGTTTCAGAAATATACAGTCTGTATGCTTTTGAGCGTTCAGAGTATCCTATAAAGATACCCTTATAACCTCTAGCATCAAATTTCTTTAGATGGACTTTGTTGTTTAAGATATAACATGTACATCCAAACTGATGAAAATAAGAAATGTCAGGTTTTCTTCCTTTGAACAATTCATAAGCAGTTTTGTTCAATTTAGATCTGATATAGATTCTATTTTGAACATAACATGCTGTGTTTACAGCTTCTGCCCATAAAAATTTTGCTACATTAGTTTCATGCATCATGGTTCTGGCCATTTCTTGCAGAGTTCTATTCTTCCTTTCTACAACCCCATTTTGTTGAGGAGTTCTAGGAGAAGAGAATTCATGCAGAATGCCATATTTTTCACAAAAGTTTTCAAAAGGTTCATTTTCAAATTCTCCACCATGATCACTTCTAACTTTTAAAATAGTGTAGCCTTTTTCATTTTGAATTTGTTTGCAGAAGATGCTAAACTCATCATAAGCTTCATCTTTTGTTCTTAAGAATTTTACCCAAGTCCATCTACTGTAATCATCAACAATTACTAATCCATACTTCTTTCCATTGATAGAGGCAGTGTGAACTGGCCCAAAAAGATCAATGTGAAGAAGTTCCAATGGTCTTGAGGTAGAAACAATGTTTTTAGGTTTAAAAGAAGATTTTGTAATTTTTCCTTTTTGACAAGAACCACAAAGTGTGTTTGAGTGATATTTGATTTTAGGTAAACCTCTGACAAGGTCAAGCTTGCTAAGCTTAGAGATTAATCTCCAGTTAGCATGGCCTAACCTCTTATGCCAGACCCATTTTTCTTCACTCAAAGTCAAAAGACACATCACTTTTTGTTCATTCAAATCAGAAAGATTAATTTTATAAACATTGTTCTTTCTAAGACCTTTGAATATAATGGAATTATCAGATTGTTTGGTTACAGTACATGATTCCTTATTAAAAATGACTACATAACCATTGTCGCAAATTTGACTTATGCTCAATAGATTATGCTTAAGTCCATCAACCAACCAAACATCATTAATAGATAGGGAAGAATTACCTACTGTACCTGTACCTATTATCTTTCCTTTTTGATTACCTCCAAAGCCAACAGATCCTCCTTCTTTCATAGTCAGCTTAGAAAATAGTTGTTTGTCACCAGTCATATGCCTTGAACATCCACTATCCAGATACCATGAGTGTTTCATGATACTTCTTTGAGTGACAGGCTGTATGAGAAACAACTTTAACCATTGCGATAGAACTCTTTATCAAGGTTAATGATAAAGTCATCCCAATATTCTTCCTCTTCATTTATCAAGTTCTGATTGTTAACTTGAGAACTTGTCAGCCATTGGTCTAGGACATAAGCCCTTCTTCCTTTGCATAAGACTTGTTTCCACACTCTAGGTAGGACATATCCTTTCCTAGTTGGTAAATCTGAATGATACATTATTTCAGCTTTTGGTACCCATCTTCTGGGTCCACGCTTGTTAGTACACACATGCTTACTATGTTGTCTAGTGTTGGAGAAAGATCTTGGTTTGGAATAATAACCTTTTTGAAATCTTTTCTTTGTTTGAAATCTGTTATTGTTCCAAGATTTGGATTATTTATGATTCCAGGGTTTGTATTTATCATCAATCCCATGTTCTGATTGATTATATCTACTGACTCTAGAATCATAAATAATCTGAGTCTTGTACTTCATCTGAGATTTGGAGTTTGAATTTTTTCTTTTAGATTGACTAGCTTCAGGTACTGAAGTTCCTTTGAATCCAGAATTTGAAGTCTCAGATGTTGAAGCTTTCAGAACTTCTGAGCTAATGTTCTCAGGTTCTGAATAGCTTCTATCTTCTGAACTTTTCTTTCCAGATCCTGAGGAACTTGGTTCCTCTGAGCTGTCAGCTTCTAAATCACTCAGATCATCATTGTCATTTTCAACAATACCAGGATTCTTTCCCTCTTCACTTGGTGGAACAACATAATAAACCCAAGATTTTCCAACCTTTTTGGCAAAGGTCTTCAGCTTTGAATATGTTCTACCATATTCATAGCCAAGTCCTTCTCCTCTATGTCTCATGACATTATAAACAAGATTAGCAGCTTTGCTCTTACCAAGGTTGAGATGCACAAACTGTTGAAGAGCTATTTCCTGCTCATCAATAGGTTTGTGACAAACAGCACAACCCTTTTCAAAGTCATTTACTCTATTCAGAGTTTCTTGATATAGACCTTGAAAATGTTCTGCTTGTTCAGTCAGAGTGTTAAGCTTTTCTTGTAAAACTTTTTGTTTACTTAACACTCTGAGATGTTTCTCAATGACCTTGTTAAGTGCAGTTATAAGTTGAGATTTAGAGCAATCAGAAAATACCTCATCAGTTACTTCTGAATCTGATTCTGATTCATCCTCTGAGTCTGCATCTGAGTCAGTTGAAGCCATCAGGGCTAGATTTGCCTCTTCTTCTTCCTCAACTTCTTCCTCAGATGATAGCTCTTCAAAAGTAGCCATCAGACTCTTTTTCAATTTGCTCTTGAATTGTTGCTTCTTTGAGCTGTATCTTTTGCTTTTGTCTTTAGCAGACATTTCTGGACAATCAGCAATAAAGTGTCCTGGCTTCTTACAGTTGAAGCAGTTCTTCTGATCATCCTTTTTGCTGACAAAATTTCTAGAGCTGTTACCTCTGAAATTTCTTTTGTTAAATCTGTTCCATTGCTGAAACTTGGTGAATAAAGCAAACTCATCCTCATTCATCTCATCCTCTTGACCATCAACAGAAGATTCTTCTTCAATATCAAGAAGCTGAGTCTTAAGAGCCTTAGAAGTAGTCCTAGTTGACTGTAAAGCCACTGACTTGGACTTCTTCTTAGTTTCTGAGTCAGCATCCAGAACCATCTCATGGCTTCTGAGATTGCATATCAGAGCTTCAAGACTCAGAGTCTTGAGATTTTGAGCTTCCTCTATTGCAGTGACCTTGGGTCTCCAAGCAATAGGAAGACTTCTCAGAATCTTCTGAACATGGTCATAGGTGGAATAACTTCTCTTAAGAGCTTTAAGACCTGATACAAGGATTTGAAACCTTGTAAACATAGTCTCAATGTTTTCATCTTGTTGCATAGTGAATAGTTCATATTGCCTTATCAAAAGACTAGCTTTAGCCTCTTGAACCTTTTCATTACCATCATAGGTAGCACACATAGAATCAAAGATAGATTTAGCAGTAGACTTGTTTTCTATTCTGACATAATCTTCATGTCTAATAGCACCAACAACAATGTCTTTTACTCTATGATGCTTAGTGTAGGTTTTTAAGTTAGCTGGTGTGAGTAACTTTCTATGCTCAATGGACAACCTTCCATGTTCATTCAAGTTTTCAAAAGTTACTCCCAGCTCAACCAAATCCCACAACTCATGATCAATAGCAGTAATATTGCTATACAGTCTTTCCTTCCACCACTCAAATAATGATGCATCACCATTGAATATAGGGGCTTTTCTATTGCCACTATGTTCATGTGATTCATTACTTAAGTAGTCAAAACCAAAAGCATTTCTTGGACCACCACCAGCACCACTGGCCTCACCGGCTTCACCGGTTGTTCTAGTGCTACTATCGTCTCCTCCAGACATAGTGTTCTCACAAGATCTTTACTGTCTCACTGTTAAGTGAAAGTAACAGACCAGAGCTCTAGATACCAATTGAAGGTGTGAAAACACAAGAAGGGGGGGTTGAATTGTGTTTTAGCTAAGTTAAAACTTTTTTAAGTTCTTAACTCAACTAAGTTAGCAGCGGATAAATAACACAAATAATAACAAGATAGAGAGAGAGAGAGAGATCACACAAGCAATTTATACTGGTTCCTCTCACAAAACGAGAGTAGTCCAGTCCCCTTGCACTTCCAAGGGAGTTCACTATAATCACACAAGATTACACCTGCTCAAGCACACAAGCAAGAGACTTCTCAACAATGCTCAAGCACACAAGCAAGAGACTTCACACTTAAGCACACAAGCTTAAGTTTCTCAAGTAACAGAAAAGTATATAACAATATACAAATGCTCTTAACAGAACCTAATGAGAGCCAATACAAAGAGTACAGAGTATTAGACTAAAGTGCAAAAACACTTAACAGAGGTTCAGAGCTTGTATATCGCAGAGTTCAGAGTTTGTTCAGCACGAGTTCAATCCTTGATAATTCTTGATTTTTAATGCAGCTGATCCTTCTAGTATATATACCACCAGAAAAGAGTCGTTGCAAAAAGAACCGTTGGAATAGAGAACTTTTGTCTTCAAGCAGCCTGTCTTGATGCAGTTTGTTTGTATCCAAAACTGAGTAAGAGTTTCAGCTACTTTGACTACTGCAGAGTGGACTTTCCTTATTCAGCTAACAAAACTGAAGACCCACGTTCTCAAAAGAGAACAGACAAAACAAGAGTAGCTGAACTGATCAGGCTTGAAAGGTCCTTTTCTTCATTGGTAGAAGAGTTGACTTGAAGAGAGAATCTTCACAGATTTCAAGAAGCTCTTCAGAGTTTGATGAAGCTTGTAGTCAGTCAAGAAGTTCTGAAGTCTTCATCCTCTGAATGTTGTAACTTCTGAAGTCTAACATCTTCTGAGCGCGTAAACTTCTGAACACACATCTTCTGAAGGTTTATTCAGAGCATTATATCTGCACACTTAAAATAAATTTTTAGTCCTTCCAATTGTTTATTAATACTTTGTTATCATCAAAACCTTAAGAGGTTTAGGGGCTAACTTTTAAATCAATTTTGTTCCAACAAAGAGCATCCGGAATCCATGACCCAACTCTTCTCCGGTTCCCAACTTGTAACCGCCAATGCACCCGCACTCTCATAACCATCATCACTAGTAGCAATTTGAGCCGACGAACTACCATTTCCCTTTCTTTGAGGACAATTCTTCTTGAAATGACTCGGTTCATGAAAATGATAGCATTTGAACTTGCCACCATTTTCACCCTTCGCCCTAGACTTAGACCTATGCTTCTTCCCTTTCCCCTTTCCCCTTTCCCTTTCTCTCGCTTCTACCCCTCGCCACATTCAAACCTTCTCCATTACCATCGATTTTCAAATCTCTCATCTTAGTCATATCCTTGGTTCTCAAAGCCGATTGGACTTCATCCAAGGTGATAGTGCCTTCTTTGCCGTAAAGCAATGTGTCCTTGAGATTTTCAAGTGACTTGGGTAACAATAGGTGGAAAGCTTTGTCTTCGTTTTCAATAATCACATCAATGTTCGCCAAATCGTCAATAATCTTATTGAACTCCGCAAGTTGCTCCACCACGGACTTGTTCTCCGCTATACGGTAGAAATACAACCTTTGCTTCAGACACTGTTTATTAGCCAAAGACTTAGTCATATACAATGAGTCAAGCTTTTTCCACATAGCCGCCGCCGTCCTTTCCTTAGATACTTCCCTCAACACGATATCCGCGAGGCACAAGATAATAACGCTTAGAGCCTTATCATTCATCTCGGTCTTCTCCGCATCTGAGTAAGTATTCGACATATTCGCTACTCCCATCAAAGCTTCAGAACACTTTTGTTGTGTCAATATTGCCCTCACCTTCACCTTCCACAACCCAAAGTCGTTACTCCCGGTAACTTCTCAATATCCCATTTAGAACCCATTGGTACTTAAATCGTTTGAACCCTTGCCCCACAGTGGGCGCCATTTGTTGTGGATTCTAACCAAAAACTACACCAATAAACCTTCTAGAGTGTGGAGCAAAACGATTAAGCAACCAATAAACTAACTTATGGAAATAAGACAATAAAACACAAGTGCAAATAAAGCGATAAAAGAGACACGAAAAATGTTTACCTAGTTCGGTCCAAAAAAGACCTAGTCTGGGAGAGAGCAGCTCTCCGTTCCACTATCAAACTTCCTTCTTGATTACAAAGAGATACAAACCAAAGAGTTACAAGATTTAGTGTTTCCCTAAATCTACCCTTTTCCCAAATCTCTTCCTGTGACCAAGAGATTTCAAAGATAATGTTTACAAGATGAAAGAGATGAGTTATAATCCCTAGATAATACCCAAGTAGGGATGACAATGGGTAGGGTATGGGTAGGGTACTATAGTACTCATCCCCATACCCGCAATTTGAAAAACTACTCGTACTCATCCCCATACCCGCGTGGGTAACAACCTTTGTACCTGTCCCCATACCTCGTGGGTACCTAAGTACCCATACCCGTACCCGTTACCCGCATTTTTACTAAAAATAAATCGATCCATTATAAAATATTATATCGTTTTAATATTAATTAATTTTTTAAAAAAGATTTTAATGTTGACTTATGAAATTTATAAATAAAAATTTGATTAATATCACGTTAAAGTTCATTTCTTTGTTGATATATTCACATTGTGTTTGTATGATGTTATAAATGAACATTTTAGTAAAAATGTGTAATAGTTTAACAGTGTTGTATTTTTTTTAATTGATAAAGATATGTTATTATATAATAATATGTATAAAATAAATAAATATATATTGTGTTGGTATGAGGCGGGGTGTGTACTAAGGTACCCGTACCCGCACTCATACCCGTTCATTTTTACGGGTAATTACCCATACCCGTCCCCATACCCAAAATGCGGGTTTTTACCCTACCCGTTATGAGTATTTTTTGTGGGTGCTCACTGGATATGGATCAAATTGCCATCCATATACCCAAGAGTGACACACTCTAATTATCTAGCCTTAATGATGTTGAGGAACCCTAGAAAAAACCACTTTTCCTTCTCTCTCTCAAGTTGACGGCTGTGCAGCAGAAAACAGGGTATATATGATACCCACGGTCACGCCGCGCGTGAAGGAGCTACGCCGCACGTGACCGACAGCTGAACCAACACCAACCCATCCTACTATTACGCGCCGCGTGAGAACATCACGCCCCTAGCATGGTGGAAAGCTCCAGGACCAACAAACATCAATTTTCCAAGGCAAATCTTCACACATTTAAATACTAAATTGACTATCTATCTAAAAATAAATAATTTAAGGACCATAAAATTACTAATAAAAAAAATTGTGGATCTATTAAATTTATAATTTTGATACAATATTCTGAGACTAGAGCGGTAACAAATTACACATCCAAAATGGTTTACCCATAAATTTATAAGGATTTAATTGATATGCACCGACGGTGTAAAATAATTTTACACAGTCAACCAATACCAACCATGTTTTCCGCCACATCACCCCACTTTCTTGACATGACATGGCAAAATGATGGTTATTTATTGGACGATCGTGTAAAACTATTTTACACCGTCAGTGCATATCAATTAAACTCAATTTATAAATGTTATTTTAAAATGGTAGATAAGTTAGTATAAAAATAGAAATACTTTAGTTAAAAAAATAGAAATACTAAGTGTCCTAAATATAGTAATTTTTTTTAAGTTATCTAATAACTAGAATTCAATCTTTTTAAGGTAAATAAATAAAATGTTCATGGTCTGAATTACGGGTCCCATATATAAAATATGAAGTCCCTACTAACTGAATTAAACTCATACGATGTCATAAATATAGTTTTATTTTCTTGAAAAGTGTATATTTTAACTGAAGTATATATATTTTAATTAACCAATCGTTTGTTGGTCCAGTGGTACATTAACGTTGAAATTGGTAGGGAGGACCACAGTTCGATCCTCCGCAACTGCAATCGGGAGGGGGCTGGAACCACATGATGACAGAACTGACTCCTGAACCAGATTAGGCACTCCAGTCCGGATGCTGGTGGTGAAAAAAAAATGTATATTTAACTTTTTTAAAATTATTATTTTTAATACAAAATTTCTACTTTAATTTTCATAACAAGTATCATAATCATAATATCCTATAAATAAAACTTAGTATCCTAGTAGGACACATAAAAGTATTGTAAAATAAACACTTATAATGAGATAAATGTTTGAAATTTGCATGCAATCTTTGACAAAAACATGTGATTCTGATTCATGCATGACTAACAAATGCGATGAAAAGACTTAAAATACCGGGGGATATTATTATTGACCGAAACGTATAGAGTCAATGAAAATCAAAGGGTTATTCTAGGGCTGAGTGTCAGTCGGTTCGGACTAAAAACCACTAATTCAATGAAAACCATAACATCTTAATTTAGATCCAATTTCGACCCAATTCCGATCGTCTATATTTCGATTTGTTCAAGTGTCGGATCATGTTGTGGTAAGTGTGAGTTAAGTCTCACATTGCTTAAAAAAGTTTAGGTTAAACACTTTATAAGTGAGAGAATCCATAAACCTAACGCCTTAAAATAAATTTGATTTTTGGCCGTTCTTTTTTTTTTTTCATTACAAGTCGTTGGCAAACTACTAAAAGTAGTTTTGCCAACGACTTTTAACGAAAAAAGACGCTTCCAAAAATCAAATTTCTTGTTAAGGTATTAGGTTAAAGTGTAGTGTCAAACTCGTTTGTGTAGTTGTTCTTAAACCCAATGTGGATGATCCTCCAATTTCCCCTCGTGACCCAACAATGGTATCAGAGTCGATGGTGTTGGAACAAAATTGATTTAAAAATGTTTGCCCCTAAATCTGTAAAGGTTTTGATGATAACAAAGTATTAATTAACAATTGGAAGGAACTAAAAATTTATTTTAAGTGCGCAGATATAAGCATCATATAAGCTCTGAGTGAAGTTCAGAGGATGTGAATTCAGAAGTTCACAAGCGCTCAGAAGATGTTGGACTTCAGAAGATTCAACATTCAGAGGATGAAGACTTCAGAACTTCTTGTCTGTCTACAAGCTTCATCAACCTCTGAAGATCTCTTTGAAAGCTGTGAAAGATTCCTTTCACCAGTCAACTCTTCTACCAATGGAGAAAAGGACCTTTCAAGCCTGATTAGTTCAGCTACCTCTGTTTTGTCTGTCCTAACCTGAGAACGTGGGTCTTCAGTTTTGTTAGCTGAATAAGGAAAGTCTTCTCTGCAGTAGTCAAAGTAACTGAAACTCTTTCTTAGTTTTGGATACAACCAAACTGCATCAAGACAGACTGCTTGAAGACAAAAGGGTATCAACTCCAACGGCTCCTTTTGCAACGACTCTTTTCTAGTGGTATATATACTAGAAGGATCAGCTGAAACATATATACAATTATCAAGATTTGAACGTGCGCTGAACAAACTCTGAACTCTGTGATATACAAGCTCTGAACCTTTCTCAAGTGTTTTTGCACTTTAGCCAAATACTCTGTAATATTTGTATTTGCTCTCTTTAGGTTCATCTAAGAGCATTTGTATATTTTTATATACTTTACCATTACTTGAGGAAACTTAAGCTTGTGTGCTTAAGTGTGTAACTTAAACTTGTGTGTTTAAGTGTGAAGTCTTAAGCTTGTGTGCTTGAGAATAGTTGTGAAGTCTCTTGCTTGTGTGCTTGAGCAGGTGTAATCTTGTGTGATTATAGTGAACTCCCTTGGAAGTGCAAGGGGACTGGACTACTCTCGTTTTGTGAGAGGAACCAGTATAAATTGCTTGTGTGATCTCTCTCTCTATCTCCTTAACTTGTTATTTATTGTGTTACTTTTCCGCTGCTAACGTAGTTGAGTTAAGAACTTAAAAAAGTTTTAACTTAGCTAAAACACAATTCAACCCCCCCCCTTCTTGTGTTTTCACACCTTCAATTGGCATCAGAGCACCTGGTCTGTTACTTTCACTTAACAGTGAGACAGTAAAGATCTTGTGAGAACACTATGTCTGGAGGAGATGATAGTAGTACTAGAACTACTGGTGAAGGTGAGGCCAGTGGTGCTGGTGGTGGTCCTAGAAATGCTTTTGGTTATGACTACTTAAGTAATGAATCACATGAACATAGTGGCAACAGAAAAGCCCCTATATTCAATGGTGATGCTTCATTATTTGAGTGGTGGAAAGAGAGACTGTATAGCAATATTACTGCTATTGATCATGAGTTGTGGGATTTGGTTGAGTTGGGAGTAACTTTTGAAAACTTGAATGAACATGGTAGGTTGTCCATGGAGAATAGAAAGTTACTCACACCAGCTAACCTAAAAATCTACACAAAACATCATAGAGTAAAGGACATTGTTGTTGGTGCTATTAGACATGAGGATTATGTCAGAATAGAGAACAAGTCTACTGCTAAATCTATCTTTGATTCTATGTGTGCTACCTATGATGGTAATGAAAAGGTTCAAGAGGCTAAAGCTAGTCTTTTGATAAGGCAATATGAACTTTTCACTATGCAACAAGATGAAAACATTGAGACTATGTTTACAAGGTTTCAAATCCTTGTATCTGGTCTTAAAGCTCTTAAGAGAAGTTATTCAACCTATGACCATGTTCAGAAGATTCTGAGAAGTCTTCCTATTGCTTGGAGACCTAAGGTCACTGCAATAGAGGAAGCTCAAAATCTCAAGACTCTGAGTCTTGAAGCTCTGATAAGCAATCTCAGAAGCCATGAGATGGTTCTGGATGCTGACTCAGAAACTAAGAAGAAGTCTAAGTCAGTGGCTTTACAGTCAACTAAGACTACTTCTAAGGCTCTTAAGACTCAGCTTCTTGATATTGAAGAAGAATCTTCTGCTGATGGTCAAGAGGATGAGATGAATGAGGATGAGTTTGCTTTATTCACCAAGTTTCAGCAATGGAACAGATTTAACAAAAGAAATTTCAGAGGAGGTAACAGCTCCAGAAATTTTGTCAGCAAAAAGGATGATCAGAAGAACTGCTTCAACTGTAAGAAGCCAGGACACTTTATTGCTGATTGTCCAGAAATGTCTGCTAAAGACAAAAGCAAAAGATACAGCTCAAAGAAGCAACAATTCAAGAACAAATTGAAAAAGAGTCTGATGGCTACTTTTGAAGAGCTATCATCTGAGGAAGAAGTTGAGGAAGAAGAAGAGGCAAATCTAGCCCTGATGGCTTCAGCTGACTCAGATGTAGACTCAGACGATGAATCAGAATCAGATTCAGAAGTAACTGATGAGGTATTTTCTGACTGCTCTAAATCTCAACTTATAACTGCACTTAACAAGGTCATTGAGAAACATCTCAGAGTGCTAAGTAAACAAAAAGTTTTACAAGAAAAGCTTAACACTCTGACTGAGCAAGCAGAACATTTTCAAGGTCTATATCAAGAAACTCTGAATAGAGTAGATGACTTTGAAAAGGGTTGTGCTGTTTGTCACAAACCTATTGATGAGCAGGAAATAGCTCTTCAACAGTTTGTGCATCTCAACCTTGGGAAGAGCAAAGCTGCTAATAGAATTTATAATGTCTTGAGACATAGAGGAGAAGGACTTGGCTATGAATATGGTAGAACATATTCAAAGCTGAAGACCTTTGCCAAAAAGGTTGGAAAATCTTGGGTTTATTATGTTGTTCCACCAAGTGAAGAGGGAAAGAATCCTGGCATTTGTGAAAATGACAATGATGATCTGAGTGATTTAGAAGCTGATAGCTCAGAGGAACCTAGTCCCTCAGGATCTGGAAAGAAAAGTTCAGAAGATAGAAGTTGTTCAGAACCTGAGAACATCAGTTCAGAAGTTCTGAAAGCTTCAACATCTGAGACTTCAAATTCTGGATTCAAAGGAACTTCAGTACCTGAAGCAAGTCAACCTAAAACATCAGAAGTTTTTAAAAGGAAAAATTCTAAATCTCAGATGAAGTACAAGACTCAGACTATTTATGATTCTAGAGTCAGTAGATATAATCAATCAGAAAATGGGATTGATAATAGATACAAACCCTGGAATCATAAACAATCCAAATCTTGGAACAATAACAGATTTCAAACAAAGAAAAGATTTCAAAAAGGTTATTATTCCAAACCAAGGTCTTTCTCTAACACTAGACAACATAATAAGCATGTTTGGACTAACAAGCGTGGACCCAGAAGATGGGTACCAAAAGCTGAAATTATGTATCATTCAGATTTACCAAATAGGAAAGGATATGTCCTACCTAGAGTTTGGAAACAAGTTCTATGCAAAGGAAGAAGGGCTTATGTCCTTGACCAATGGCTGACAAGTTCTCAAGTGAACAATCAGAACTTGATCAATGAAGAGGAAGAATATTGGGATGACTTTATCATAAACTGTGATAAAGAGTTCCATCGTAGTGATTAAAGTTGTTTCTCATACAGCCTATCACTCAAAGAAGTATCATGAATCATTCATGGTATCTGGATAGTGGGTGTTCAAGGCACATGACTGGTGACAAACAACTATTTTCTAAGCTGACTATGAAAGAAGGAGGTTCTGTTGGTTTTGGAGGAAATCAGAAAGGAAAGATTATAGGTACAGGTACAGTAGGTAATTCCTCCCTATCTATTAATGATGTTTGGTTAGTTGATGGACTTAAGCATAACCTATTGAGCATAAGTCAATTTTGCGACAATGGTTATGTAGTTGTCTTTAATAAGGAATCATGTACTGTGTCTAAACAATCTGATAACACCATGATTTTCAAAGGTCTGAGAAAGAACAATGTTTATAAAATTAATCTTTCTGATTTGAACGAACAAAAAGTGATGTGTCTTTTGACCTTGAGTGAAGAAAAATGGATCTGGCATAAGAGGTTAGGCCATGCTAACTGGAGGTTAATCTCTAAGCTTAGCAAGCTTGACCTTGTCAGAGGTTTACCTAAAATCAAATATCACTCAAATACACTTTGTGGTTCATGTCAAAAAGGAAAGATTACAAAGTCATCTTTTAAACCTAAGAACATTGTCTCTACCTCAAGACCATTGGAACTTCTTCACATTGATCTTTTTGGACCAGTTAACACTGCTTCAATCAATGGAAAGAAGTATGGATTAGTGATTGTTGATGACTACAGTAGATGGACTTGGGTAAAATTCCTAAGAACAAAAGATGAAGCTTATGATGAGTTTAGCATCTTCTGCAAACAAATTCAAAATGAAAAAGGCTACACTATTTTAAAAGTTAGAAGTGATCATGGTGGAGAATTTGAAAATGAACCTTTTGAAAACTTTTGTGAAAAATATGGCATTTTGCATGAATTCTCTTCTCCTAGAACACCTCAACAAAATGGGGTTGTAGAAAGGAAGAATAGAACTCTGCAAGAAATGGCCAGAACCATGATGCATGAAACAAATGTAGCAAAGTTTTTATGGGCAGAAGCTGTAAACACAGCATGTTATGTTCAAAATAGAATCTATATCAGATCTAAGTTGAACAAAACTGCTTATGAATTGTTCAAAGGAAGAAAACCTGATATTTCTTATTTTCATCAGTTTGGATGTACATGTTACATCTTAAACAACAAAGTCCATCTAAAGAAATTTGATGCTAGAGGCTATAAGGGTATTTTTATAGGATACTCTGAGCGCTCAAAAGCATACAGACTGTATATTTCTGAAACACACACTGTGGAAGAAAGTATGCATGTCAAATTTGATGACAAAGAGCCTGACCAAGTGTCAGAGCTTGTGGAAGGTTTGTCTAAATTTCAGGTATCAGAGGATCAATATTCAGATATTCCAAACTACTCAGAACATCCATTCTCTGAAGTACCTCTGAACACAATAGTTCCTACAGACTCTGAACAACCAAGAACTGAAGCATCTGCTGAACCTGAAGTTGATGAGTCTGAAGATGATGAGCCCCCAAGAAATACTTTCAAATACAAGTCATCACATCCAGAGGAACTGATATTAGGCAACAAGGATAGTCCAAGAAAGACAAGATCTCAACTGAGAAATGAGGAATCATTAGTTGGACTTATCTCAATGATGGAACCTTCAAAGATTGATGAAGCTCTGAAGGATGATGCTTGGATTGTAGCAATGCAAGAAGAGCTGAATCAATTCCAAAGGAATGATGTATGGACTCTAGTGCCTAAACCTTCACACAAGAACATTATTGGAACAAAATGGGTATTCAGAAACAAGCTGAATGAACAAGGTGAAGTGGTAAGGAACAAGGCTAGATTGGTTGCACAAGGTTATAGTCAACAAGAGGGGATTGACTATACTGAAACCTTTGCACCAGTTGCTAGACTTGAAGCAATCAGGTTACTTCTATCTTATGCTGTTAATCATGGAATAACCTTATATCAAATGGATGTTAAAAGTGCCTTCTTAAATGGTTTTATTTCTGAAGAAGTGTATGTTAAGCAACCTCCTGGTTTTGAAGATGTCTCAAACCCTGAACATGTTTTTAAACTGAAGAAATCACTGTATGGTCTGAAACAAGCTCCGAGAGCTTGGTATGACAGACTCAGTAATTTCCTTCTTGAAAAAGGTTTTGAGAAAGGAAAGGTTGACTGCACACTCTTTAGAAAAACAACCAAAGAAGACATTTTAATTATTCAAATTTATGTTGATGATATTATTTTTGGTTCAACTAATGCTGCTTTGTGCAAGAATTTTTCTAAGATAATGCAGGATGAATTTGAAATGAGCATGATGGGAGAGTTGAAGTTCTTTCTTGGAATTCAAATCAATCAGAAGAAGGAAGGAACTTATGTTCATCAATCAAAATACACTAAAGAACTTCTGAAGAAATTCAATCTAGATGACTGCAAGATAATGAACACTCCTATGCATCCAACTACCAACATGGGCAAGTCAGATGATGAAGGAAAGGTAGATCAAAAGATCTACAGAGGTATGATTGGTTCTTTACTCTATCTGACAGCCTCTAGACCAGATATTTTATTCAGTGTTTGCTTATGTGCAAGATTCCAGTCAGATCCTAGAGAGTCTCATCTTACAGCTGTAAAGAGAATCTTCAGGTATCTGAAAGGAACAACTAATCTTGGACTTCTCTATAAGAAATCCAATGATTATGTGCTAAATGGATTCTGTGATGCTGACTATGCTGGAGATAAAATTGAAAGAAAATCCACAAGTGGCAATTGTCAATTTGTTGGTGAAAACCTTATCTCCTGGGCTAGTAAGAGACAAACTACTATAGCTTTGTCTACAGCAGAAGCAGAATACATTTCAGCAGCTAAGTGTTGCACACAACTACTCTGGCTAAAATACCAGTTAGAAGATTACCAGGTAAGCAGTAACAATATTCCTTTATATTGTGATAATACTGCAGCCATTCATCTATCTAAAAATCCTATCCTACACTCTAGAGCCAAACATATTGAAATTAAACACCATTTTATCAGAGATTATGTTCAGAGAGGCATTATAGATATTAAGTTTGTTGATACTGAAAATCAATGGGCTGACATATTTACTAAAGCCTTATCTGTTGAAAGATTTGATTTTATAAAGAAACATCTGAACATGTTTTCAATCTCTGAATGAAAAATTGTTTTTGGCAATTTAAGTGTAAGAGGTTATGTATATCAGAACTTATGATTCAGAACATCTGAAACACAAGTTCTGAAGTACTTAACTCTGATAGAGAATTTTAAATAACTCAGAGGCTCTGAACTATTTAAGTGGGAAACGTTTAGTATTCACTGCTGAACAGTTGTCCATTAAAATAGCAGTTACCGAGTAAATTTCTGCACGTGGTCTACGTGTGTCAGGTAGTGGGTGGTTAATGATGATTTTTGGTATTCAACTTTTTGTCAATTAGCGTAACTTCCCAAATTTGCTATTTTCGTGTTAACTGTACTCATTTAAATAAACTTACACAATACACTTGCACACTATTCACTTTCACAACCTACACTTTCATATTCTCTCTAAACCTCCAACACAATTTCTTTCTCTCTCGTTAGTCTTCCAAACCTTACCCTAATCTCCAACAATGGCTGGTGCTTCGTCTTCGTCTTCATCAAAGATTCCACCGTTCATGTTTAGACATCTTCAGATTGTTGGAAATGAAATGGAATTCCCAGAATCGCAACTAACGTTACTACCTGAGAAGATGGTCGACTTTGACAGTTTGAAAGAAAATGGGTATGATGTGAAACCGTACTTCTCTGCTCAAGGATGGAACAAGTACTTCGACATGTTGAATGGTCCTATCTATCCAGATCTTTTGAAGAAATTCTGGATGAAAGCGCGAGTTTTCTCTAAGTATGAAGCTAAGCAAGAGGAACTTGCCGCAATCGAAAGAAATCCTAGTTTGAAAGGAAAAACTAGGAAGGAGATGGGTCTTTTGGAGTTCACTGGTACACAGATTAGGTCTAACATCTGTGGTATCAATCTTACTTTTTCTCCAATACACTTCAATGCGTTGTTGGGTTTGGACAACTCTGGTTTGGTGCTGGATGATTTCGAAAAGGATACAAGATTCAGAGAAGAACTTCTGCACAGGATGTGCATTGATATGAAGTTGAAGGGAAAGGTTAAAGGTCTGACAGATGAGTGCAGGGTCTTATTCAAGATTATCTTGTCAACTATCAGTCCAAGAGTTGGTGGTACTGATACTATCTCGTGGCCTCATCGTCATCTGATTTACTTTCTTCTGACTGAAAGGAAAGTAAATCTGGGTAAATACTTTTTTGAGAGGATCTGTGAAGCCATCTTCCAAAGCAAGTCTCAGAGAAAAACAACTATTGTTTATCCTAGATTGCTTTCAGATCTTCTGTACCAAGGTCACATTGTTCAGAATCTGAAGAAGTTCTATCCAGAACTTATGGCTCAGAAGCTCTTACCAGAAGTTCTGAATGCAAGCTTCTTAACAAAGATGCACTTAATCAACACCAAGCTGGTTCAACCTAAACAAGAATTTAGAGTTAGACCTGAAGATCGTATGTATGTAGAAGGCTACCCAATTATATCTGAAGCTGATGCTGAGCATGTGATTCAGGACTACTTAGAAGTGCTCAGAAAAGAAGGTTTGGTTGTTGATAGAAGTATGGTTCCTCCAGCTCCTGTAAACATGTATAACCCTAAGAGGAAGCCAAAGAGGAAAGCTGAACAAGAAAAACCAGATCTTTTGGCTCAGAAGAAGGTTAAGGTTGAGCAATCTATGGCTGAGCAAAGAACTAAGAGGAAGCATGAAGAAACTGCAACCAAGGCTGCTGAAGGAGCTTCCAAAAAGCCTATGGTTGTTGAAGTTGACAGTTCATCTGAGGAATCTGACTCTGAAGATGAGACTGAATCTGATGAGGAGACTCTTGCTGCTCGTTTGAGGAAAAGACCTGCTCCTATTTCAAAAGATAAAGGTAAATCTTCTAAGTATGTTTTTAATGAAAATGAGATTGGATTAGGTTATACCAAACCACTCAAAACTATTTTACCAACCTCTGATATTCCAACCTCTGATATTCCAACCTCTGATAATCCCCTATCTGAACTAGAAAAACATCTTAGCCCTGACCCTCTAAATAACCAAACCTTCACCCAGAAACCTTCATCTCCACCTAAACCTAAATCACCTCAACCTCCACCACAAAAAGAATCACCTATCACATCACCATCTGAACCTCAACCTGACATTCCACAATCTGAACCTCAACCAGATATTCCTGTCACTAAACCAACCTCTTCCACAAAACAATCCTCTCCACCTCCTGAACCAACCCCTGAACAAATTGCTCCTAAACCAACTCCTGAACATAAATCTCCTGAACCATCCCCTGAACATGTTCACCCTGAATCCACTTCTGACATCTCATCATCTGAACCAACCCCTGAACCCCATCCTAACCCAAGTGCTGAACATGATTCTCCTGAGCGTATTCACACTTGTGCTCCCAAGCCTTCAGAGGTAGAAATTGTGATAATTGACAACCCTACTCCTGAAATACCTACTCTCTCTACCATTCCCAATCCTTCACCATCATCATCCAACACTTTTAGAAATCTATCCACTCAATTTCATGAAGACTTGCTTAGATTATCTTCAATAAAGGACAGGTTCTTAGTTTGTCCTTCTGATGTGGACTTGGAAGTTTCACGCATTAAGGCAAGGATTTGCAATGCTCTGGATGGTGCTGCTGAGAAAATTAAGGCTGTAGTTGGAAGAAGAGACTTGGATGTAATAAGCTTCATGAGGGAGAGTATGGCTAGGGCTGAATTGAAAAGGTTAACCATGTTTAATCATGCTGGATTTGAACTTGCTAAGCTGGAAGAAATTGCTGCAGTTGAACACCGTCTGAATGCTTTCAAGAGTTCAGAGTCTGGAGTCATCTGGATAGACTCCAAGCTTTTTCAGAGTCTTGAAGCTCAGAGATCTGAGTCTGAAAGGTTAGAAGAAGCTGCTGCAAGAGTTGCCCAGTTGGCAAATGAGGTGCACCAAGAAGATGTGCTTGCTTCTCAGAATCAAGAGGATGTGCTGATGATAGACTTTCCAGAGGAAGGTGAACCCTCTGATAAAGGCAAGGCACCTTTGATTGAAGAACCAGAACCTGTGATTGAAGATCAAGCTCCTGTTATGGCAGAACAGTTGCAGATATTTCAAGAAGCCCTGAGGGAACAGCAAGAAGGTCTAGAACGTCAAAGAGCTGCTCAAGAGACATTGGAAACCAAGGTGGATGGTTTAGTTTCCAATGTGGGATCCTTGAATGATAAATTTGACCAACTCTTAGCCTTTCTTAAGAAACCCTAGGATTCTATGCACATTTTCTTCATATTTTTATGTTTTGCTTGCTTATTTTGTCATGTTTATTTCCTTGTTTACCTTCTGAACACTTTTTCTGGTTTATCTATTTCAAGATGTTGTTTATGTTTTGATTGATTACTTATTTTAAGTCCACTTGATATCTATATTTTCTTGATAAATAAGAACACAAGAACACAAGATGCTTTTAAAAAAACGAAAATTTTTATTAATGATCTGATAATGTAGAGTACATTGGTAACAAGAAAAAGAAAAAGACAACCTAATCCTAATCAGATGGATAAAACTCAGAAGAAATCTCTGATTTCTCCTCAGCATCCTCTGATGAAATTTCAATGGGATCTGGGTTTTGCTCTTGTTCTTCTTCTTCTTGTTCCTCTTCTGGAACATAGCTAGCCAAGAACTCAACATAGTCAGCATCATCTTCATTCTCTTCAGCTTCAGAGTCTGATGAGATGATTATTATCTCAGCATCTTGTGGTTTCTTGTTGTCTTTTTTATCCTTCTCTTCGTCTTCGCGTTTCTCTTCGTTCTTCTTTCTCTTAAACTCAGCGATGCGTAAGCTGAATCTTTTCATTATTCCTACCTTCTCTTGCTTCACTTGTTTACTCTTGTTTTTATGTGACGAAGGCATGTTAACTTGTTCCTCTTTTTATAAACCCTTGAGCGCGTTGGTTTTTGTTTTTGAAATTAATTCACCTTTGTAACAACCACTCTTTCTTCTTTGACTGTCTTGGTTTTATAACTTTGTTTTACTTTTTGATAATGACAAAAGGGGGAGTAGTTACGCATTAATTGATATGTTCCAAAACTGAAACCACGCCTTTTATCTCGCTTTTATCTGTTAAATTAAAAGTTGTTTCTTTTAAGTTGTCTTACGTATTTCAATGCGGAGACTAAGTTAGTTGAAACTGAAATAAATTTCATAAGTAAGGATAAGTTAAGAGTGCAATTTTAACTTAGCCTTATGAGACTTAGGGGGAGAGCTTGCAAACCTCTCACTCTGAAGAAAGATATGAAATTTGTTTTATTTCAAAACATCTTAATCTTATACTAAATTAAAATATCATGGATAAAACATAAAGTTCAGACTTTATGGAGTATCAATCTTAGGGGGAGCTTGCAAACCTCATAAACCTAAGAGAAACATGATAAGTTAATTTAACAACAATTGTCAATTAATACTTATGTTTGTCATCATCAAAAAGGGGGAGATTGTTGGAACAAAATTGATTTAAAAATGTTTGCCCCTAAATCTGTAAAGGTTTTGATGATAACAAAGTATTAATTAACAATTGGAAGGAACTAAAAATTTATTTTAAGTGCGCAGATATAAGCATCATATAAGCTCTGAGTGAAGTTCAGAGGATGTGAATTCAGAAGTTCACAAGCGCTCAGAAGATGTTGGACTTCAGAAGATTCAACATTCAGAGGATGAAGACTTCAGAACTTCTTGTCTGTCTACAAGCTTCATCAACCTCTGAAGATCTCTTTGAAAGCTGTGAAAGATTCCTTTCACCAGTCAACTCTTCTACCAATGGAGAAAAGGACCTTTCAAGCCTGATTAGTTCAGCTACCTCTGTTTTGTCTGTCCTAACCTGAGAACGTGGGTCTTCAGTTTTGTTAGCTGAATAAGGAAAGTCTTCTCTGCAGTAGTCAAAGTAACTGAAACTCTTTCTTAGTTTTGGATACAACCAAACTGCATCAAGACAGACTGCTTGAAGACAAAAGGGTATCAACTCCAACGGCTCCTTTTGCAACGACTCTTTTCTAGTGGTATATATACTAGAAGGATCAGCTGAAACATATATACAATTATCAAGATTTGAACGTGCGCTGAACAAACTCTGAACTCTGTGATATACAAGCTCTGAACCTTTCTCAAGTGTTTTTGCACTTTAGCCAAATACTCTGTAATATTTGTATTTGCTCTCTTTAGGTTCATCTAAGAGCATTTGTATATTTTTATATACTTTACCATTACTTGAGGAAACTTAAGCTTGTGTGCTTAAGTGTGTAACTTAAACTTGTGTGTTTAAGTGTGAAGTCTTAAGCTTGTGTGCTTGAGAATAGTTGTGAAGTCTCTTGCTTGTGTGCTTGAGCAGGTGTAATCTTGTGTGATTATAGTGAACTCCCTTGGAAGTGCAAGGGGACTGGACTACTCTCGTTTTGTGAGAGGAACCAGTATAAATTGCTTGTGTGATCTCTCTCTCTATCTCCTTAACTTGTTATTTATTGTGTTACTTTTCCGCTGCTAACGTAGTTGAGTTAAGAACTTAAAAAAGTTTTAACTTAGCTAAAACACAATTCAACCCCCCCCCCTTCTTGTGTTTTCACACCTTCAGATGGTTCGACGAAGGGTTCGGCTGGCTCCTTGTATCGATTCTATCTACATAATTCTCTGTCTTCTTCCTAACAATGGTGGTCAGACGGCGTGTCCCGTTAAGCAGCGACAACTACAGTGCAAGTGTAGTGTAGCTGAAAAAGCTTCGCTTGAGGGAGAGCATAATGAATTGAAGGACACACTTGAGGGAGAGATGTTGCATCCCCTCTCCACTATCGATTCCTTCCACCACCAGTTTCTTCTTTTTTATTTAATTTTGACATAAAAAAAATCCCCAACGAAAGTGCAAGTGGATGAAATTTTTTTTCATTTGAGTGGGAGCATACCCACAAACAATGGATGAATTCACATTTGAGGGAGAGATTGTTGATATTTAAAGTGACTAAGAGTCCCACAATTGTAAATGGATGTTGAACATTTTAAAAGTGAGAGAATCCATAAATTCAATGCCTTAAAATTTTGAGTTAAGATCTAGATGCGGTGTCAATTACTCACTTATGTGGTTGCACAAAGCACAATCTGATGATCCTCTCGGACCTCTCATGACCCAATAGTGGTATCAGAGAGAATGGTTTGAACCGGCTCCTTGTGTTGAAAGTCTTCTTAACAGTGGTAGTTGGTCAGGCGGCTTGTCCTATTGATGGATTTGCAACGACGATGCAAGTGGATGGAAAAAGTGTCGTTTGAGTGGGAACATACCCATAAAGCAAGGATGTATTCACACTTGAGGGATAGATTGTTGTTATTTTAAATGTGAATAAGAGTCCCACATTGGATCGAAAAATGGAAGTTGAACACTTTATATATGAGAGAATCCATAAATCTAATATTTTAAAATTTTGAAATAAAATATGGTGTCAAACTCACTTATATAGTTATTTAAGACTCAATATGTTGATCTCAGAACCTCTCTATAACCCAACAATAAGTGGTGGAAAAGACCAGAAAAATGTTAAACAGTGCCATTACAAAGAAAACAAATTTAGAAAATTTTGTAAAGTGGTGAAAAATGGTATTTAACTTTTTCAAAATTTAAAATTTCTTATTTACAATACAAAATTTCTATTTTTGGCATTCTTGACTAGATAGTGTCTATTGAACACTTGTTCCATGACTAAAAAATTAACTTTGTTAATTTTCATATAGTAACAATATCTAAGAAGTATGAGTTTAAAATTTGAAAAAAAAAAATGTTAAAAAATTAATTATTTTCTTTTATTAATTAATGGACATTTGCGGCGGCCTTGTATCCTTCGCAACAGAAAAACGTATATCTATTTCTTTTATTAATTAATGGACATCTCCGTCCGCTTTAGTCTCACGACAACTGTATTTTGAATTTCTCATCAACATTTGCGGTGGAAAGAGTTTGACGATATAGTCTGTGTTGGAGTAAGCCCTAAAAGCCAATCTATTTTGATAGAATCGTCTTTTGTATGATAACTTTGATTTATATATTTAATATATATAATAAGACATTTGTTTATTATGTTTGTTTCAAACTAATAAAGTCCCTAGAATAGCTAGTCTAATTAATGAAACATTAAGTGTGACTTAATAGTGAGACTCCATTAAACATAATGACACTATTCTTAAAGTATCCATAGTCAAGTTTTACTGTGATGTGGGATAACAATAAAACATAGAGACTATTATGTGAGTAGACTGATGACTTCATCTCACGAGTCATGGATATGAGATATCAAGTCTTCACATAGATATAAATATTAGGAGTAATATTTATATTGGATTGACCTGCCATGAGAATGCTACATAGTATGTTATGAAAAGTGTCATAAGTTATTCTCATAGTGATAATGGTGTATACCACCCTGATAAGTGCCCAATTTGAGTTAAAAAGTATCATGAATTATGGGCACTTAGCAATACATTTATGAAGAAATTATGATTAAAACCCCTTTTTGATGTAAATATAACATTGATAAAAGAAAAATTAATCCCAAGACATTTTGTTAGGAATGGCTAGAAAAAGGCAAGAATTTGAAGCCTTCGCTCAACGAAGCCATGGCGAGCTGCAGCGAACAAAACCACTGGGTTCAGGGTCCATGGCGAAGATCAGCGAGCTTCAGCGAGCAGGACAACAAATGAACATTCGCTCAGCGAAGGTTAGCGAGAGAAAGCGAACAAAGGCAGGGAGTGATGGTCTGATGGCGAGAGATAGCGAGCTTCAGCGAACAAATGATGAGTCAGGCTTTTTGCTACGTGTCAAGAAACCCCTTTGCCTAAGTAACCTGTTCGCTTAGCGAACATCATTTCGCTCAGCGAACTTCACTGTCCTGAAAATCTATAAATAGCTTTCAGAAGCCATTTTTCTAGAGATATATCATTTTTGTAATAGTTAAGATACGTGATAAACACTAGTCTAAGAGTTTTAGAGGAGTTTTGTAAGGTGGATTCATCAATACACTTGAGAAATCAAGAGATGTTCTTCATCCCTTTTACTCCTTGTTCTTGTAAGTTAAATTCTACTATGTCTAGCTAAATTTCTTTGTTGTTGGGATTAGATGTAGTTATTTTGTGATCATGTAGTCAATTCAATCTCAATATATATGTTTTATTTATCAATCATTATGAGTGTTATCTTGTTTTCATCGTTTATTTCTAAGATTTGAATGGTATAGACATATATTGTTTAAATCAAGAGTAAAGATAATCACTTATTGAACTTCAAGGTTTAGACATAGATTTTGAGTTCAATAATCACTTCAAATATCAGATCTTAATGCTATTATGTCGATTAATGATTCAAGACATCGAACGTTAATAGATATAATAGATTTCGCGGTGTAATTCGGACACGGATACGTTCGATGTGTGATATGTGATAATAATGATTGGTGAATGAAATATATAAATTGATGTTGATTGATACATGCTAATGAGATAACGAATCTAGTCCCGACAACTTCTTTTTATCCGAAAGTTCTAAAATCTTGTTAATCAATCGCACTCTTATGTTTTTGAAACAAATCTTACAAAAACCCGCACTTAAAATCATGGAAATTGCAAATCACCGTTTGATATCACACTAGTCCCTGTGGATACGATATAACGAAAATACTTGCTTTTGTACTTTCATCACACCCTTCGACCTGAAACCACTATGGACCCTAGATGTGGAGTAGAGTACTTAGTTGTCGTTCAAACATTGTCCGTAACAGGATGACTATAAAGTCGGTTGATGGGTGCTCCATAAATCATGCTGAGGGACATGAGTGACCTAATCCACAACCAAAAGAGAAAAGCCACTCAAGGGCAGAGGGATCTTGCTCGTCACACCCTGGGAATTGGTTTCGCCCGAAGCATCGGAGAAGCGGCGGATGGGTCGGTCTAGTTCAAAGCCTAAGCTAAAATTGGTCTTGCTTTAGTCTTTCTTTCTGAGTAGTCGATAGCGAGTCTGACGGGTATATTCTGGGATCAAGAAATAAGATATTGAACCATACAAGGGTGACACGATCTATGCCTTATGTTCAATATAGATATAAGGGCAAAGGGGTAATTATACACACGATCGTTATCACATAAAGGTTTCGTCAGATCATATGACATTCTCGTCACTTGGGTAGCAGTGATGTGTTGCTAGATACCGCTCACTGTTTATAATATTAAATATGTGATTTAATATTATTGCCAACGTTACGAGAACCTATAGGGTCACACACAAAGGACAGATAGATGAGAGAAATAAATAAGTAAGACTTATTTATAAAATAATAAGTAGGACTTATTAGTAATTAAATAATTAAGCATGACTTATTATTTAATTTATGAAAATTAGAGAAATGCGGTCCACCGTAAGGTACGGTGTAGTGCTTGGCTTGATGACCACACAAGTGGTTCTATAAATAGAACCCTTGTGATGAAGTTTTGTAAGCTTAACCTAATTTACAAAGTGAAACCTAGCCGCCGCTCTCTAAACCCTATTCTCTCTGAATCTCTGATCGTGTGACGCGACAATGATGACCGCAAGTATACAGTCGTGTCGTGTAGTTTTAAAAGATATCGAACCCAAAGGACCAATAATCGACCTACCGTATTCTAGTGTTGCTTTGTAAATCTAAGGCTAATGATTTAAAGGGTTATGATTAATTGAATAATTAAAATAAGAAAAGTAAATATTTTTTTTAGATTTTTTATATATGTGAATAAAATATTGCTAGGACGTGCTATTAGTTGCTTCAGAGGGTTCAATACTTAGTTCGCGCTAGACAAAATTACTACCACATCTAATTGTCGTATTTTAATAAAATCGATGCTCCAGGCGAAAGCCGTTCTCACTTCCAGCTCTCACAACTCTCATCATGAAATTAATAAAATATTTTACAAAGTAGTTGCATTACTTCTAGATTTTAGTGGTGTAAACAATTAAATTTTCGAAACTATATTGTTTTAAAAATACAATTCAGATAGTATTATAAATTATAAAGGTGGTGCTTAACTCTCGTCCTCACACCCGCTAATAAAATACTCTTTGAAAAACAATATAATTTAATTAATTCTAATCCCAACTCTCGTTGCGAATTAGATTTAATGTTCAGTTTTTACTATCTAGTAGAAATCTCACGCTCTCGCTCTATTGATTTTTACTTTAATTAATTCTCACTCTCGTGACGAATTATAATCAACGCTTAATTAAAAACTGCTTAAGAAAATAAAACCGTTGTCAGTTTTCAAGAATTATATTTGATTTAAAAACACTAATCTCAGCTCTCGCAAATCTTGACTAGCGTTATACTTAGATAAAATAAATGCTCAGCTCTCACACACTCACTTACCTATTTAAGTACTTTTGAAAACCAATATAAAACTCATTAATCCTAAATAGCTCTCGCGGACTTTAGAACTAACGGTCAGTTTTAACTATCCGACCCTAAACCTCAACTCTCGTCAATGTTGGTTTATTGCCTTTAAAACAATCCTCACTCTCGTGACGAATTATTTGAAAACGTATTTATTTAAAACTGGTGGTTGAAAACTATTAAGCACGGATTAACTACCGAACCCCTATTAGCTACTAACTACACATCCTAGCAACGCTAAATTTAGCTAGACATAACTAAAACTAAAGACATAAAAATAAAATAAGCAAATAAATAAAAAGACATAATAAAAATAAAAACAGAAATTAAAAGCATAAAATAAAAGCAATAAAATAAAGACAAGAAATAAATAAGACCATAAAATAAAATAAGAACCTGAATTAAAAAGAAATCTCGAGTACGGATTCCGACAGCGTAACGGTAGGAAAATAAAAAAAACTTATTTTATTCTCAACGGAGAATAAAATAATACTAAACTCTCAACTTTAGAGAAGAAAACCTTGTGGTACTAAGCCTAGTTCTCAATTCTCCAAGTCAAGTGTTATCAGTTGGTTGTGTCTTGAAAGTGGAGAAAAGGGACCTATTTATACTAAATTACAAGAGGACAAAACACATTTTTCCCGATGTGGGACTTAAGGAAAAGACACGCGTTGCCGTTTGATCATTTGGATGGCCGTGATGAAATGAGGAGAAGTGGCGAGCCACTTTGGCCTTGCTGGCGTGCCACTTTTGGCTTGTGCTGGCGTGCCATTGCTTGTTTGCTGGCGGGCCACTTTTGTTTTGTGTGGGCTGCACATGTGTGGCCCAATTGGCTGCACATGTGTGGCCCTTTTTGTCCGGTTTTGCTCCTTTTTGGTCCGTTTTCGCTCCTTTCTTCAACTCGTACACTTTTTATCTGTTTATTTAAAATACGAGAAATAAGTAACGATTCATAATATAAAACTTCGGAATCGAAATAAAAACATATAAAATATAATAGTAAATTAACTAAATAAATAGCATATTTTTAGGTGTATCAAACTCCCCTAAACTTGAATCATTGCTTGTCCTCAAGCAATTTAGCTTGCATATAGAAAACATTTGAAATGCGAAGCAACTCACACACACAGACTTAAAGGAAAATAACATCACAAGTACTCATACGTGGTCAGAAATTCAAATCGGCTAAGATTAATTAGTTAGGTTCTTTACACAATCAAGAAGGGTATTTCAACGACACACAAAGTTCTCCCTCTTATACATATCGAATTTGAATCATACCGTTGTACTAAAATCTAAATCTTCTCCTTTGTTTCATCCTTTTTCATTCTAGACAGTCACATTAAGACCCTTTATCTATGTCACACACATGGTAAGAAAACCGGTTAGCGTCTTTGTTCATCTTTTTCAACTTGCAATTAGCTTGATGATACAAATTTGATGATACAAATTTTGTATTAGCAATCATATAAATATTTTTTTTCAAGGTTTAACCGTATTACCACAGTATGACCTTATATATATATTTTTTTCTTTAAGGTTTAACCGTATTACCACAGTATGACCTTAAAAATCTGCTTAGATGATTCGCTTATATTCATCGACAAACCTACTTAATGTGTGACTTCATAGATGGTGTCCGACTGGATAGATAAACTACTAAAGGATTCCACAAATTTGAATCAGGAGATTTTGGCACAATGGTTATTCAAATTGATATCTATACTAGGGAGACTTCTGGGTGTTGGAAAAATACCGATTTTGTTGTGAAATTCCCTAATTTCCTTAACTTAGCCTCTCGTCTTTTCTTAACCTATATACTTTCTAAGTGAGCTATTGTCCTAAGTCTTTGGAAAAAATTTTAATTTGGCTCAAGAAAAAGGAAAAATTTAAAATTTACCCGAAAATAGTGCTATTATTTTATTTGCGAAAAGGGAAATTGTACTAAAAATAAAATAACTGAGAAATAAAATAAGGATGGTAGAATACTCCCCTAAACTTAAATTCAACTGTGTCCTCACTGTTGAGACTCAAGTGTAGCTTTGGAGCACAAAACCTGGTGGAGAGATCATGAGGGAGGATGTTGATAATTTTGGAAATTGTTGAACTGAAGCCTCAAACCGCCTAGCTCTTGTATGACATTGTCGAGCTGTTGTTGACGGTGCTCTTCGGAGCTCTCCCACCTATGATAATAGCCCTGCATCTCATGTTGGTTTTGAAGAATTTGGTCTTGCTGGGCTTGCATGAATGTCATTTGTTCCATCATCTCCTCTTGTTGTTGATGCATGGCATAGAATAATCCATCGCGCTCTTGATTTAGTGCGTTTTGGGCGCGTATCTCATGGAGTACATCATCGATGGAGCTTTGCCTTGATGAGGAGGAACTACCTGCAAAAGTGTTAGAAAAAATGTGTAGTGTGTGCAGGTGGAACAATATTTTCGCCCCCACCAGCAGCAACATTTGGAGAAATGTGCGTGGGAGCTCTATTAGGCACAGAATTATTAGAGATAGTCATAAAAAAGAAAATAAGAGAAAGCAAAAATTAAAAAAATTAAAGAAAACTCATGGGTTGCCTCCCATGCAGCGCTTTGTTTAACGTCGGTAGCTCGACTATTTAGCCCTATAGGTCAACATGGTTCCTCCTCTAGATTCACATCTTTTAAATTATGCTCAATATTCTTCGGTCTCCATTTGAAAATGTCAGACCATTTCATAGGTCTTCTCTTCTTTTTTTCTTTCTTTTTCTTAGAGACACCCGGGGGTATTTTATTTTGAGCGATGTTATTTTCTGGGTGGTCTTTTAATATGTCGGGAGGTACTCGTTTAAAGGGTGTGTTATCGACATTTGTTTCAGCTATGTCGAGTCTATAGCAAGAGCTTTTCTTTAAACTTTTAGCTAGGTCGTCATTACCATTTTTATGAGTCGGAGGGATGAGAGTTTTTAGAATTTCAGAATTTTTGGTTTTATCTTTCTCCATCTCTTTTCCACATTCTTTGACGACGTCTAACATATAGCAACTATCTTCAATGGCCGATGCGTTCATGAATTGTGTTAAGATAAATTCAACTTTTTCTTCACCTACTTCAAAGGTGAGCTTTCCTTTTTTCACATCTATTATGGCACCGGCAGTTGCTAAGAATGGCCTTCCTAAAATGATAGGTGTATTGGAATCTTCCCTTATGTCCATGACTATAAAATCGGTAGGGATATAGAATTGACCTACACGTACTGGCACGTTTTCTAGTATACCTAAGGGGTATTTGACAGAACGGTCAGCGAATTGTATTGACATTTTAGTTGGTCTCAATTCTCCTAAATTAAGTTTTTCGCATATGGACATAGGCATTAAGCTGATACTGGCTCCCAAATCACATAGGGCCCTATCTATTACATAATTTCCAATTACACAGGGTATGGAAAAACTTCCTGGGTCTTTTAGCTTAGGAGGCATATCATCTTGGAGTATGGCGCTACACTCGGCAGTAAGCATAACGATTTCCTCATCCTCGATCTTTTTCTTTTTAGTTAAAATTTCTTTGAGAAACTTAGCGTATGAGGGCATTTGGGTAATGGCTTCCGTAAAAGGTATTGTGATGTTTAGTTTTTGTAGAAGCTCTACAAATTTCTTAAACTGCCCTACGTTTTTGGATTGTACTAATCTTTGAGGATACGGGATGGGTGGTTTATATGGTGGGGGAGGAACGTAAGGTTTCTCTTTCTCTTGGGTTTCCTCTCCACTATCCTCCTTTTCTTTTGGTTCACTCTCCTTCTTGGTTGTCTTATCAGAATTGGGTTGCATGGCAGGATTTTTAGTTCTAGGATCAGCCGGTCCATCGTATTGTGTCCCACTTTGTAATATAACAGCATTCACATGTCCCCTAGGGTTTGGCTGAGGCTGGCCAGGAAATATGCCTGCAGGAGCAGAGGTAGATGCTTGTTGTTGTGCCACTTGTGCGATTTGTGTTTCTAACATCTTATTGTGAGTGGTCAAGAGTTCTAGCCTGCTTGTTAATTGCTTAATTTGCTCATTAGTGTGTATGTTTTGATTTAGGAATTCCTTGTTAGTTTGAGTTTGTAGGGCTATGAAGTTCTCCATCATCAATTCAAGGTTTGACTTCATAGGAGCATTTTGAGCAGGTTTTTGGAATCCTGGTGGCGAAGGAGTAGGTGTTTGGCCAGGTGCATATAAAGCGTTGTTGCTATTGTACGAAAGGTACGGGTGATTTCTCTGGTTTTGGTTGTAAGAGTTCCCTTGAGTGTAATTCACTTGGTCGTTGGGAGCTTCGGTTAGAAGTCGACATTCAGCGATTGTATGACCTTGAGCTCCGCACAACTCACAATTTTGTATTGTTGCAGCCACGTTGGCTTTGGGTGCGTTAGTTAGACTCTCTATCTTTTGAGTTAAGGCATCTAACTTGGCGTTGATGTGGTCCATGTTGCTGATTTCGTACATTCCACCTTTCGTTTGAGTTTTCTCTACTGGTGTTCTCTCGCTTCCCCATTGATAGTGATTTTGAGCCATGCTCTCAATAAGCTGATAGGCTTGGTTGTATGGTTTATCCATAAGTGCGCCACCAGCTGCGGCGTCTATTGTCATTCTTGTATTATACAAGAGACCATTGTAAAAGGTGTGGATAATTAGCCAATTTTCGAGCCCATGATGAGGACATATCCTAATCATTTCTTTGTATCTTTCCCATGCTTCGAAAAGAGATTCGTTGTCTCTTTGTCTAAATCCATTGATTTGGGCTCTTAGCATAGCAGTTTTGCTAGGCGGGAAATATCTCGCTAAAAAGACTTTCTTCAACTCGTTCCATGTTGCGACTGAGTTGGATGGTAGGGACTGGAGCCAGGCTCTAGCTTTATCTCTTAATGAGAATGGGAATAAGCGAAGTCTTATAGCTTCGGGACTGACACCATTTGCCTTCACGGTATCCGCGTATTGCAAGAATATGGACAAATGTAAATTGGGGTCGTCCGTGGGGTTTCCGGAGAATTGGTTTTGTTGTACGGCCGACAACAACGAAGGTTTAAGCTCAAAGTTATTTGCCTCAATAGCGGGGGCAGCGATGCTATTGTGAGGTTCAGCTTGCGAAGGAATAGCGTATGACTTAAGTGGACGGTTTTGTGGTCCTTCAGCCATATCTGGTTCGTTAACTATATCGGGAAGAGGAATCTCTAATTGATTCTCTAAATTTCTACGTCTTAGAAGACGTTCGGGTTCGCTAACTAGTTGCACCAATCTTTCGCCTCTAGAGCGAGTGCTTGGCAAGCAACAAACGAACTAACAAGGGAAAAATAAAAATAAAAATAAAATAAAATTGCCTTAGTCTCTACGGTGTAACACTGGAGTTACGATATCGACTAAATTGGTCCCCGGCAACGGCGCCAAAAACTTGATCGTGTGACGCGACAATGATGACCGCAAGTATACAGTCGTGTCGTGTAGTTTTAAAAGATATCGAACCCAAAGGACCAATAATCGACCTACCGTATTCTAGTGTTGCTTTGTAAATCTAAGGCTAATGATTTAAAGGGTTATGATTAATTGAATAATTAAAATAAGAAAAGTAAATATTTTTTTTAGATTTTTTATATATGTGAATAAAATATTGCTAGGACGTGCTATTAGTTGCTTCAGAGGGTTCAATACTTAGTTCGCGCTAGACAAAATTACTACCACATCTAATTGTCGTATTTTAATAAAATCGATGCTCCAGGCGAAAGCCGTTCTCACTTCCAGCTCTCACAACTCTCATCATGAAATTAATAAAATACTTTACAAAGTAGTTGCATTACTTCTAGATTTTAGTGGTGTAAACAATTAAATTTTCGAAACTATATTGTTTTAAAAATACAATTCAGATAGTATTATAAATTATAAAGGTGGTGCTTAACTCTCGTCCTCACACCCGCTAATAAAATACTCTTTGAAAAACAATATAATTTAATTAATTCTAATCCCAACTCTCGTTGCGAATTAGATTTAATGTTCAGTTTTTACTATCTAGTAGAAATCTCACGCTCTCGCTCTATTGATTTTTACTTTAATTAATTCTCACTCTCGTGACGAATTATAATCAACGCTTAATTAAAAACTGCTTAAGAAAATAAAACCGTTGTCAGTTTTCAAGAATTATATTTGATTTAAAAACACTAATCTCAGCTCTCGCAAATCTTGACTAGCGTTATACTTAGATAAAATAAATGCTCAGCTCTCACACACTCACTTACCTATTTAAGTACTTTTGAAAACCAATATAAAACTCATTAATCCTAAATAGCTCTCGCGGACTTTAGAACTAACGGTCAGTTTTAACTATCCGACCCTAAACCTCAACTCTCGTCAATGTTGGTTTATTGCCTTTAAAACAATCCTCACTCTCGTGACGAATTATTTGAAAACGTATTTATTTAAAACTGGTGGTTGAAAACTATTAAGCACGGATTAACTACCGAACCCCTATTAGCTACTAACTACACATCCTAGCAACGCTAAATTTAGCTAGACATAACTAAAACTAAAGACATAAAAATAAAATAAGCAAATAAATAAAAAGACATAATAAAAATAAAAACAGAAATTAAAAGCATAAAATAAAAGCAATAAAATAAAGACAAGAAATAAATAAGACCATAAAATAAAATAAGAACCTGAATTAAAAAGAAATCTCGAGTACGGATTCCGACAGCGTAACGGTAGGAAAATAAAAAAAACTTATTTTATTCTCAACGGAGAATAAAATAATACTAAACTCTCAACTTTAGAGAAGAAAACCTTGTGGTACTAAGCCTAGTTCTCAATTCTCCAAGTCAAGTGTTATCAGTTGGTTGTGTCTTGAAAGTGGAGAAAAGGGACCTATTTATACTAAATTACAAGAGGACAAAACACATTTTTCCCGATGTGGGACTTAAGGAAAAGACACGCGTTGCCGTTTGATCATTTGGATGGCCGTGATGAAATGAGGAGAAGTGGCGAGCCACTTTGGCCTTGCTGGCGTGCCACTTTTGGCTTGTGCTGGCGTGCCATTGCTTGTTTGCTGGCGGGCCACTTTTGTTTTGTGTGGGCTGCACATGTGTGGCCCAATTGGCTGCACATGTGTGGCCCTTTTTGTCCGGTTTTGCTCCTTTTTGGTCCGTTTTCGCTCCTTTCTTCAACTCGTACACTTTTTATCTGTTTATTTAAAATACGAGAAATAAGTAACGATTCATAATATAAAACTTCGGAATCGAAATAAAAACATATAAAATATAATAGTAAATTAACTAAATAAATAGCATATTTTTAGGTGTATCAATCTCTGGTGGAATTGGCTAGTACCGGTCATCGGAGAAGTTCTGTTCGTGTGGACTGAGTAGATGCATCGCTACTTTGCTTTGCTCGTGATCAGAAACAATTTCTACTTCAAAGGTTCTGCACTTCAAGAGGTAAACACATAAACTTGTGGTTTTGTGTTCTTTGTGATTAATGGTTTAATCAAGATCCGTTCATCGGGATTGTTCCGCTAAGAGGATTAAATTTTTGAAAAACCCCTCTTAAATCTCTTCAGTGGTATCAGAACATCGGTTGTGATTAAATCATTTAATCCAATTACCTTTAATGCATATCAATAATTATATGGTGATATAATTATTGTCGGAATGCGTTTACATGATTCAAGCATGTTTATATGGTTTATAGGTTTGTTTTGTCCGTCATATATAATTGATATAAGTATGTATATGATACATAATTGATTTCTTTTAATTTGGTACACTAATCGAGTATATATGATATACTTATTAATTCGCTCATTCAGCCTAGAATAAGTAATTATTGTTAATTCGAATGATTAGTGTTTATACTTCGGAACCGTCTTTTCTGGTGAAGTGTAAGTCACTACGGTCAGTCAGATTGAACAAGTAATTGCTTACCTATGAATGGAACGATAATTATTGTATAAACGCATCAAGTGTTGATGCAGCAATTAGGTAGTAATTGAAAGATATCTTGACAAATATAATTTAATTTTGAAATCGTTTTAAAATTCAAGAAATATCTTTTGAAATTGTTTTAAAAATAATATTACCAATTTTGGGAAATAATTTGATTCAAAAGAGTTTTGATCAAATAAATCTATATATTTAATAATTGGAGAATTGTTATTTAAAAGAAACATTATGCGGATCATTATCACATGAGATGTGATTTTTGATTAAATATAATTGATTGATAATATATTAACTTTCGAAAAGAATAGTTCAAATTTGGAACTGCCATTTTTCTTTCCTCTTTGAAAAATTTGGAACTGCCATATATATCAATAAATTATATTAGGCATGTTTTGAAACAGCAAATCAAATTCAAAATAAATTGGTTTCATTGTTTTAATGACCGGAATCCTATTTTGGTCTTGGAAACCAATTATGATCAATTATAGTAATTTCTTTGAATTAATACTTAATTCAAATAATTAAAGTGTTATTTAATAATTATTGTTAAATAATTTTGTGATGCGCTAATTAATTATTTAATTTTAATTAGTTATTAGAGGTGTATAGTTATGGCCATAGCGTGTTTGATTTTATTTTGTTTGGTTTAAATACGACTTGCGTGTCGTGGTTATTATTTTTTTTTTAAATACGACCTGCGTGTCGTGACAATTTATTTACTTTATTTATTTTAAATAATTGTAATTTCTCGTGATGACGGGAGACAAAGCCAAACAAAGGATGACGATGGAGAAACTTGAGAAGTTTGCTCGAGGATCAAAGAATTGTAATAAATTAGTTTATTTAATTCTTTCGTTTTAGGAGGCCATAACTATACTACCTTAGTTTATTTTATGTATGTGATGCATGAGATGAATGTTTTAATTATATATGTTTTGAATATTTTATATAATTGTTAAACAAATATTTACATGAGTGTCATGTAAATTGAAACACGTTTTGTATGAGATACAAAATACGGTGAGATTAAATTTAATTAAAATCCCTTAAAAGAAATATTAAGTTGAAAGCTTTCCAACATTTAGCACCCTTCAAGATCAATATCGATCAATGTAGGTTTTGCCAACGTAAAGTGCATTGTCTATATTGATAAGTTGCGATGAGGTAATCAGTTTACCCGATTGCTATTCATTGGGTCTAACTTAACTAAAAGAAATATAATATGATTATATGATTTTAGAAGCAAGTGTTGGGTTACTCCATATGATTGATTAGAATAAGTGTATGAGAGTTGTATGAGATACAATTGGAAAGGAGTTTCCTACCTAAAATAACTATGTTTTGTGTAATCAGTCCAACGCTGACTTAGAACATAGTAAAATATGGATCTCATTCCCACTAGAAAATCTTCTAACGGGATTTTCCGAATCAAATGTCGAGGGTCATTTGGTTTGAGTAAAATAGTGGGAGCATATTTAATTAAAGACCTAGTTAAATATGTTTTAATCATGATACAAATATTCTTATTTTCGTAGTTAGATATATTTGACATATATTTTATATTTTACTGTAAAATGTCCTTACGAAGGATAAATAGTTCAGAAAGGAGTTTCTTAATTGGTACATATATTGAGAATTGTTCTCTCAAATACGAGAAAAACTACTAATGATTTTGAAAGAGTTAAAGTTGAAGAAAGAAGTAAGACTTCTTCATTGACCTTGTTATAGAAAGTTAAATTATCCACTTTTTATCTTAGGTATATGATACCGGTTGTTAATTTCATATTTGTTGAAATATGAAGTTGTTTTAAAGAAGTGAAAATTTGACTATAGATAAAATCAACCTACGATTAGAATGAAATAGTTTCATTGATCGTAGAAGTTGAGTTTGACACGGAACCAAATAATTGTTATTAAGTTTCCTTTAATAATAGAAACGTTGAACCTAAACCTTGTATTGACAAGAAAAAGGACTGCTTGCATGAATAATAGACAAGTGTTGTTACATTATTCCAACAATGTTTTCTATTCTAGTGTTCTAATCAAGTAATGGAATTTAGTTCCATCAACTTGATAACCTTATATATAACAATCATGAAAAGGAATCAAATAAGATTTGAACCTTATGCATATTAGTAGCAATATTGTTTAGTATTAATAAGTGAGTCACACATTTCTAGATTCCATAGATAGGAATTTTGGACTCATTTGATTTATATCATTTGAAGGATGTGAGTTCCACTTTTGAAAATAGTTCAGTATGTCAATTACCAACTAAGGTAAAGTGACATTTGATCTATTTGAAATATATACATATGAGATGTATATGAACTACTAAACTAATTATTTGCTAGATATAATTTTATTTCTTTTGCTTCATTTACGTTACTAATTAGCTTAGTAGATGTGAATATGTGTAGTTGACACAAAGTATGATTCTTTGAATTTGTTCAAAGAATTTATGAAGTAAATGAATAATTTTGAAAAAGTATGTCAATTACCAACTAAGGTAAAGTGACATTTGATCTATTTGAAATATATACATATGAGATGTATATGAACTACTAAACTAATTATTTGCTAGATATAATTTTATTTCTTTTGCTTCATTTACGTTACTAATTAGCTTAGTAGATGTGAATATGTGTAGTTGACACAAAGTATGATTCTTTGAATTTGTTCAAAGAATTTATGAAGTAAATGAATAATTTTGAAAAAGTATTAAGACCATACAAACAAGTCGTAATGGTAAATACTTAGATAAGGAGTATAGTAATAACTATTTATATTACATCATGTTTGACATGATTACAAATAAGATAGTTCGTTTATCTCCGGCGACTCTTTCGAAAAATTATTTTAATTAGAGTTATTCTTTACCCACAAAAGTTCCAATAAAAGAAATCATAAAGACACCATATTTGATATGGAGGTAAAAGTACCTAGTTTGACTTTATGGTAGTTTGAGATTGTACGGTTTATAAGATAATCATAATTCCAACTTGGATTAATGTGTATTTGTGGAGGGATCCTAAAGAAACTTAGAAATACTAATTCTACAACACTCTCTAGGACAAAAGTTGTTTTGTTACTAGAATTAAAATATTCCTTTAGAAGGAATGTGTCTCTAGAAGAGATAGTGGGAGTGATGTAGAACTTGAGTAAATTCGAGTACCACAAAACACATGTTTTTGAGAATGGAACATGAATCGGTTCAACAAGAGTTGTTGTTGGATCACCAGTTCGAGTAGCACAAGACCTATATAAGTCGGATATGTCATATCACACAGTTGAGAGTCACGGTTTTACCATGACTTGACAAGGTGGTATATGATGCTCATGGAAGATGCGAATGTGACTTATAAAGAGTCCATGTACACAAAACATATATGGATATTGTTTTGTCATCCAATTGAGTAAGACTCATAGGATAAATATGAGTCTTGTTGTAAAGACTCACATGGATGGTATTGTGAATACATTTAAGGTGTGATTGAATGTGAAAGGTTTCACACAAATCATGATGCAATTATGATGAAACCTTTATTTCAATCATAGAGCTTAAACTCATTTGATTCCACTTGCAATTATTGTATGTTTTACTACGAGTTCTGGCAGATGGATAACGAGGTTGCATTCCTTAATTGGAATGACCTTACATATGTATTTGACATATGGATAGGGTTTCGTTAATCTAAAGGATGCTAGAAAAGTATATAAATTACAAAATTCATTTATGAATTTGTTCAAATTTCTCAAAGTTGAATTATCAGTTTTATTGATCAAGTTTTATGAAAACTAAGATTAATAAAGGAATTCTTGTGCACACAAGAAAGTCAGTGGAAGTATTTAAATTAATCTGGTATTGTATGTGGATGACATACTGATCATCAAGACAATTTTCATACACTACACATGTAAGACATGATTAGGTAATTGTTTCTTGATGAAATACTTAGGCGAGACTTCCTAAAAGTTAGGAATCAAGATCAATAGAGATAAATTGTTGACATATCTCAACCTTAGCCTATGTACAAATTTGATGAAGTATACAGACACCTCATGTGCTTAATTTTATTGAAATTATTGCATATGTCACATGATGTATTTTTTTGTCTCAAAGACAATATCCAACCTCATTGGATGAGAAAGGGATGCATGAGAAGTATCCAAATGCTTTGGCAAATGGATTGATCATGTGTATCATGATATGTACTAGACCAGCAGTACTATATGATATTAGCATAAACAATATGTACCGATTATTTCTAGTGATTGTCATTAGATCACCATCAAGAATATCCATGGATATCTTAAAATCACTAAGAATGGCTTCTTGATCGGATCTGGAAATGATCATTGTAAATGAGTTACAATGATACTGATTGTCCAAAACCGAAGAACAGTATACCCAGATTGTAGTCTGGAATAAACTTTATGCTCGGATGTCAAATCTGTAAGCTTACAAGCTTCAGAAGATTGATATATCTATTACAAAGGTCAAAATATATGATTTGAATCGTTTGTCTCATAAGATGAGGCAGAAAATAGTTTTCCTTACGTTGCAGATTCCCTTGACCTCATTAAAGATGGTAATGCTTTAATCTTGCAAGAAACGGAAAACCAGATCTCACCAACGATTCAAATACAAGTTTTGACACTTTATTTCTTTTTGATAGAAGATCAAAAGTGTAAATTGGAAGATGTATCGGGTACCAACATAGGAAAGAGTTCCTTATCCACTAATAGAAAATCTTGCATAGAAGATGCTTGATGATGACGCTAGTCCAATAGATGTTGAGTTAATATCTTATTGGTTTTAGTGCTAGTGGGAGATTGTTGGAGTAAGCCCTAAAAGCCAATTTATTTTGATAGAATCGTCTTTTATATGATAACTTTGATTTATATATTTAATATATATATAATAAGGCATTTCTTTATTATGTTTATTTCAAACTAATAAAATCCCTAGAATAGCTAGTCTAATTAATGGAACATTAAGTGTGACTTAATAATGAGACTCCATTAAACATAATGACACTATTCTTAAAGTATCCATAGTCAAGTTTTACTGTGATGTGGGATAACAGTAAAACATAGAGACTATTATGTGAGTAGATTGATGACTTCATCTCACGAGTCATGGATATGAGATATCAAGTCTTCACATAGATATAAATATTAGGAGTAATATTTATATTGGATTGACCCGCCGTGAGAATGCTACATAGTATGTTATGAAAAGTGTCATAAGTTATTCTCATAGTGATAATGGTGTATACCACCCTTCGACCTGAAACCACTATGGACCCTAGATGTGGAGTAGAGTACTTAGTTGTCGTTCAAACATTGTCCGTAACAGGATGACTATAAAGTCGGTTGATGGGTGCTCCATAAATCATGCTGAGGGACATGAGTGACCTAGATGGAATTTGCCCCTCCTACATAACAGGAGCAATATCTGTAGGCCTCTTGATGGAATATGACTGATAAAATGCGTGGCCACGCCGAACTAAGTCAATATGAGATATTGAGGTTATTCGTTGCTCAGTATATTCTGGGATCAAGAAATAAGATATTGAACCATACAAGGGTGACACAATCTATGCCTTATGTTCAATATAGATATAAGGGCAAAGGGGTAATGATACACACGATCGTTATCACATAAAGGTTTCATCAGATCACATGACATTCTCGTCACTTGGGTAGCAGTGATGTGTTGCTAGATACCGCTCACTGTTTATAATATTAAATATGTGATTTAATATTATTGCCAACGTTACGAGAACCTATAGGGTCACACACAAAGGACAGATAGATGAGAGAAATAAATAAGTAAGACTTATTTATAAAATAATAAGCAGGACTTATTAGTAATTAAATAATTAAGTATGACTTATTATTTAATTTATGAAAAATAGAGAAATGCGGTCCACCGTAAGGTACGGTGTAGTGCTTGGCTTGATGACCACACAAGTGGTTCTATAAATAGAACCCTTGTGATGAAGTTTTGTAAGCTTAACCTAATTTACAAAGTGAAACCTAGCCGTCGCTCTCTAAACCCTATTCTCTCTGAATCTCTGGTGGAATTGGCTAGCACCGGTCATCGGAGAAGTTCTGTTCGTGTGGACTGAGTAGATGCATCGCTACTTTGCTTTGCTCGTGATCAGAAACAATTTCTACTTCAAAGGTTCTGCACTTCAAGAGGTAAACACATAAACTTGTGGTTTTGTGTTCTTTGTGATTAATGGTTTAATCAAGATCCGTTCATCGGGATTGTTCCGCTAAGAGGATTAAATTTTTGAAAAACCCCTCTTAAATCCCTTCAGTCTGGTCGATGTATTTGCGGCTGCCTTTTTCTAAAATAAGCCACCTCAAGTGTTTCCTACCCTAGTTTTTCCGTGTGACATATTTCCGCCGCAAATGTTCATTTACGTGGGGTTTTTCTACTGTTGCATGGGCTTTTGGATGTAACAACCTAGAGCCTCATCTTAGGCGGTCCTAGTACTGCCAACTCACGATCTTCTCCACCCCTCTCTAATGGAGTTTTTGCCTTCCGTGAGAATCGACTCATGTACCCTAGGGTTCAAGTACATACCGTCTCAGTACACAAACACTTTCCAAAAGAAAATATATATCTAATTAACCATCCTTCACAAAACTCTAAAACAAAAAGTTGGATATAGAGTCGGAGGAAGAGTCGGAGGAAGAGGCGGAGACAGAGGCCGTGGTCGTAGAAGAGCATGCCGTCATGAAGAAGAAGAAAAATGGGTTTCAGTAACAAAACTCGGTCGTCTCGTCAAAGAAGGTAAAATCCGTAGCCTTGAACTCATTTGACGAGGCTGCCGAGTTTTGTTACTGGAACCCATTTTTCTTCTTCTTCACGACGGCCTGCTCTTCTACGACCACGGCTTTGGTCTCCGGCTCTTCCTCCGCCTCTAAGGTAGTATGCAATTTTTTTCAACATATAACATTTCAACAAACACTATAGCATGTAGCACTCCAGAGAAAATCAATTATTATTAGTATAGATTAAATTTTGCAACACTTCTTTGTACACCAGTGTTAATTTTTTTTCATATTTCATCGGTCTATTAACATATCATTATCTTCTTGTATAAAAAAAATAATTTGAAATAACGAAAAAATATATATAGAATACACAAAACTTATCTCTAATTTCATCATGATGAGTAGTTATAAATTTATTTTTTGAAATGGCCAAGTTGGTAATTAGTTTTTATATTAATATTTTTCTCCTTTACTAAATTTTAAATTTTATCTGAACCTCTAACTATTTTAACTTTTAGTTCAAATTAGTTAAAGTGATCGCATATATATATATATATATATATATATATATATATATATATATATATATATATATATATATATATGGCATGCATGTGTAATGCATGTTTTTCTTAATTGATCATGAACCACATGTAAAAAATTGTCGAGGATTTGTCTTGAGTCATTGTTGGTGGACCACTGGACCATAACATATGCATAACTAGATATGAATTTGTTTTGAAGATATAAGTGATTTTTGTTTCGTTAGGTACAAGACCCAACTATCACTGTTTGAACATGTGACATGCAAACAATATTACTGTGCCCATCAAAATCAAAATTCTGGAACTTAGTATCTTCAATATCGAATAACGTTATACATCTATGACCCGTTATACACATGATATGTTGGTAATGAGGGGACAGCCGGGGATGGGTTATTCACATTGAGTTTAAGAATAATTTCATAAGCGAGTTAGACACCATACTTTAATTCAAAATATTAAGGCGTTAGGTTTATGAGTCTTCTCACTTATAAAGTGTTCAACCTTCACATTTTTAAGCAATATGAGACTTAACTCACTTACCACATGAGTCTCTCCCACTTCTTCCTGTTATGCTTCATTTTTTTGCTTCAACAATGCTAAATGTAGCGATAATGATTTTCGCGAAGGCATCACGATAACTTGATTTGGTCACTCATTGCCAACCGGATTTCGACAAAATCTGGACCGAATTAAAATAAATAAGAATATGCATTCATTGAATTCCACTAACCCCAAAACAAGGCTTCGTAAGATTTTCAGCACTCGTATGTATTTGTTGAAGAAAAATGCTATAGTGCACGACAGTTTCTTTCGTCACACGCGCACGACGTTGTACACTTAACATTGTTGCTAATTATAATTTTATATTTTTTATTTAATTTTTATTTGGTTCCTTTATATATACAGATTATACATTGTAATCTCTTTAGTTTTTTTTTTTCCATTCATTTTGTTTTTTTATTTTTATATATTGGTACGAAGTCTTCACTAACGTTAGTGATAACTAATCTCCGTCGAATAATCTGTAGGACACACAAGATGAGTTATTTTCTGTCAATTGAATTTTTTTCATATGTGTGAGTCAATCGAATCTCTGACCACATGCTTAGAGAACCTAGACTCTTACTACTTTGACCAATTCATTAATGTTACATTTTGATTTTTTTTGTCTAGTAGTTTAATTGTTAGAAATTTTACCTTAAAAATGGTGAACAAGTAAAGTGTCTAGGATTCGAATCTCAACTCCTGCATTAAACTGCGATGTCAATTGAGATAAGCTCATGCGGACCACATTTTGATCTTTTAAATTATACATGTCTGTAATTTACATAATCAAAATGAATTGATCATCCTTAAAAGACTTAAACGAATTGATCATCCTAAAATATTATTTACTAATTTTTCCCTAAAGAGCTAGTAAATTAGTAAGATCCTTATCTAAAGTTAAAAAAAAAAAAAAACCAATAATTTCAAAAAGGTAAAGACAAATCTTCGGTCGTGCATGTCGTGCATATGACTTGTCGTGCCATGTAGCACTACTCTTTGTTGAATTTCACACATGAAATATTCGCACCAAATAGCAAAACTCATAGCTATATGTTTTTTGTTACTATGTAAGAAAGAGTTTGGTGTTTAGATCCCCTTATAGATTTTTTTTTTTTTGCAAATTCAAATAGTTTAGTTAAGGTTAATGAACTTCAATTAATTAAAAACGAATTGAATCAAAGAATTTTAGTTTAAATATTGACCAATAAATAAATAATAATAATAATAATAATAATAATAATAATAATAATAATAATAATAATAATAATAATAATAAGTGGTGGAGCTAGCCCAAAAAATTGGGGCGGCCCGCTACGAAAATAAATCAAATATGCAAAAAAAAATATTACTAAAAAAAGACATATCATATTGAGGACGTGTCTAATATAGATATCTCAAAAAGAGTCAATAGGTGAACCATTACCATTTTCAATAAATAAATTTAAATTTTTTTAAAAAAAGATTGATCAAACATGAATTTTTATACACAAACTCTATTTTAAATAAATATATGAGTACTTTTTTCTCCAAAAAAAATATACTTGAATACTTTCACAATAAATTACACATTCTAAAATTTCTATAAATATTAAACAATAAAACATTAGAAGGGATGCTTCAAATAAATAAATTAAGAAGGATATTTGAATTATTAATTTATAAGGGAGAATTCTGGATCGTCCAAATAGAGGGGGTTTCAAACCCCGACAAACAAGAAACCTGTTAAAGAATTCTGGTCGTCCAAATTGAGGGTGCTTGAAACTCCCGCAAACGAAGAATTAACAAACTAAAGAGACTATTTAGCGGGAGTTAAAACCGACGCTAAATAGTATACCTATGAAAAAAAATGAAAATCTTGGGATGGACCATGGCCCTATCCAGCCCATGAGGGGCTCCGCCCTGATAACAATAATAAGATTTTATTTATCACTTGATCAAACTCGTGATAAACATTCAAAAAGCTAAACACTACTTCACATGTCAAATTCGCATACCATGATTGTGATTAAATATTTAGCAAATAAAAATAAAATTAAACCTTGTGTTAGAATATAATTATTCTTATAAAAAGAATAAGAATAAAATTTTGCTTTTGGTGTTTCAGGTATATATATAGACCCACGAGTGCTTTTGTTGTCACAAAAGTATAAAGTAACAAGTTCTATACTAATCAAAATTTTCATTTAAATTAAAGTAAACCTCATTAGTTGTCCTTGTTATTTTATTTCCATAAGAGGGTTTCATTATTTTATTTTTTGCCATAATATATTTCTTAATTATCTAAGCAGGATTTGCTAATAAGTCACTAAGATCTTCGTCCCCATAAAGTGAAACTTTTCTTTTTCACTTTTATGCTAACATATGTGCTTTGCGGCCTCCTAAGAAACCTAAGTTTATTTAATTAAAAGTGCTCATAAGTATACAACAAGCTATGTAACACTTAATTCCAGCTTACATGCAACAAGGAGACAACAAAAGTTAGTACTCTCATCATTTTGTTCAACTTTTCTTGCTGCATACTAATAGCACAGAATATAATTTCATGCTTTATTGGTTCATCTATGTTTAATTGATGTGGAAAATCAAGGACAGGATCCCAACATCACACGGTTACATCATTCCAAAAATATTGTAATTTAGATTTTTTTGGGTTAAATATATTTTTGTCTTTATAAAAATGTGGATCTTTTAAGTTTAATCTTAACTTAATTTTTATTATATATTTAATCCCTATAATTTTTTATTTTTTGGCACAATTTTTTTTTGGCGCACTGAACCTTCTAATCTAGTTCGGAGGTCAATTCTGGCATCAACGGGTTCCAGCCACATCCCAATTGCAATTGCAGAGGATTGAGTCATGGTCCTCTCTATCAAGTGCAACGCCAATAACCACAGGACCAACTAACAATTGGTTCTTTCACATAGTTTTAGTCCATACTAAAACTAAATTTGTTTAATTATCATTAAACTCTTTAATTTTTGAATGATTTTTCTTAGGCATGTTTAAAATATCATATAAAGTTTATGTACATGATTGAATTAAATATGAATTTTCAAACGGCAAAAGTTAAAGATAAAAATAACGACGAAAATCATGACATAAAAATTAAATTTTGAGCTCAGTTTTTGTAGAGGAACTTTTTATTTATTTATTTGATAAATTAAGAGTGTCTAGATATTAAGATAGAGATAGATAGATATATATACCAACAATGTTGGCATCCCATCCTTCCCTATCCTCTATCTATATCTCATATTATTAAATAAAAAAGAGAAAATATATAGTTACATGAGGGGGACTAGGTCTTACCCCAAAGAAAGAAATGATGATGTTCTAAACATATTAGCAAAAATATTAATCAAAAATACAAGTTAACTTAACAGTAAGGATCAAAACAGAGTGCATGATAATTTTTAGAATATGATTGAGGAGATTATAACATAAAGATTGATGCTATTTGAAGATGTATTTGACTAAAAATTGATTTTTGGGGTTTTGGTTTAAGGATGAAGATGGTGATGAAGGTATGCAGATATGATGAACAATTGAATTTATGGGTTTTTTGTTTATTTTTAATACAAAAAATTGGTGCGCGGTACAAAAGATAAAGTACTAAAATGTTACAAAAAAAAAGAAGATAAAACACTAAAGTATTACAAAAAAAAAATAAGATAAATGAGCTGCAGTGTATTTTTGCATAAATACCAAAAACATATTTAAACTTTTTTAGGTTAATTAACGTTTACCTCCTTAGCAACGTTTGATTTACCTGCTTGTAAAAAAAAAAAAACAAATCGATTTTTCCTCGTAATGTGAAAATTCTCTCATTTATCATCTCTTTTTCCAATTAAGCCACTGACTGGACGCAATTAATTACGTGGCAAGCCTGCATGATATTTTCATTTCTTTTTTATTTATTTATTTATTTATTTTGACCCACATGTAATTTATGATTAAAACTTATTTTTATAAATAAAATAAAAAATTCATCATCTTTTTTTTTGTCTTAAATTCATCATTTTTTTTTTGGTACATAAATTCACCATCTTTTTTTTTATTTGAAAATAAATTCATCATCTTTTTAATAAGGAGACCTTCGTCTTCGTAATCCTCCGTATAAAATAGACCCATAAAAAAATTGGTCCAATATATATATATATATATATATATATATATATATATATATAGGGGTTTTCTAACTTAGACCCTAGTTAGGTCTAAGTTAGCAAGGTGCACCTTTTGAGTTGGACCAAAATACCCATTCTTTTAATTTTTGAAAGAATAGAGCAACAGGGGCATTTCTGTAATTTTACATAAAAAAAAATAACACCACGCGCCCCATCTTCTTAAACAATTAATAGACGTGGATCCAGTGTCGCGCGCGTACGGAAGAACCATGGTTACAGACCGTTGATTTCCATCAGACAGCCAAGATGTGATCTCATTAAGACTGTCTGATCAATCAGACAGCCCAGATCATCCTGATCTATCAGATCATCTTGTCTGCGCCACACTAGATTATATGCTGGAGAGAGAAAATTTTGCTTTTGAAAAAGGCAGCCACGTGTCAGCATATGAATGGGTCTGCGTGATTTTTTTCATTTTATACTTTAAACTCGATTATTTCGTCGTAAATTAATATTTTATTTTTTATTTTTTATACCAAAATTCATAATTTTTTTTTCTCTACAAATAGAGACTTGGTTCGTTTGATTTGGACACCGAAAAAAAAACGCAATTTTTCACTACTTTAAACTCGATTATTTCGTCGTAAATTAATTTTTTATTTTTTATTTTTTATACCAAAATTCATAATTTTTTTTTTCCTACAAATAGAGACTTGGTTCGTTTGATTTGAACACCGAAATCCTTCTGAAACCATTTATATGGTAGAATGGTTTCAGAGAGTTGTAATCTGAAACCATTTTGCTGGTAGAATGGTTTCAGTAAGTTGATTACTAGTTATTTGCTTCTGAAACCATTTAGCTTGTAGAATGGTTGCACATAGTTGTATTCTGAAACCATTTTACTGGTAGAATGGTTTCAGTGAGTAATTTATTAATTGTGTTTGCTTCTGAAACCATTTATCTGGTACAATGGTTTCAGAGAGTTGTAATCTGAAACCATTTTGCTGGTAGAATGGTTTCAGTAAGTTGATTATTAGTTATTTGCTTCTGAAACCATTTAGCTTGTAGAATGGTTGCACATAGTTGTATTCTGAAACCATTTTACTGGTAGAATGGTTTCAGTGAGTAATTTATTAATTGTGTTTGCTTCTGAAACCATTTATCTGGTACAATGGTTTCAGAGAGTTGTAATCTGAAACCATTTTGCTGGTAGAATGGTTTCAGTAAGTTGATTATTAGTTATTTGCTTCTGAAACCATTTAGCTTGTAGAATGGTTGCACATAGTTGTATTCTGAAACCATTTTACTGGTAGAATGGTTTCAGTGAGTAATTTATTAATTGTGTTTGCTTCTGAAACCATTTATCTGGTAGAATGGTTTCAGAGAGTTGTAATCTGAAACCATTTTCCTGGTAAAATGGTTTCAGTAAGTTGATTATTAGTTATTTGCTTCTGAAACCATTTAGCTTGTAGAATGGTTGCACATAGTTGTATTCTGAAACCATTTTACTGGTAGAATGGTTTCAGTGAGTAATTTATTAATTGTGTTTGCTTCTGAAACCATTTATCTGGTAGAATGGTTTCAGAGAGTTGTAAACTGAAACCATTTTGCTGGTAAAATGGTTTCAGTAAGTTGATTATTAGTTATTTGATGAGATTAAGGTAGTGAAAAATTGGGTTTTTTTTTTTCTGTGTCCAAATCAAACGAACCAAGTCTCTATTTGTAGAGAAAAAAAAATTATGAATTTTGGTATAAAAAATAAAAAATAAAAAATTAATTTACGACGAAATAATCGAGTTTAAAGTAGTGAAAAATTGCGTTTTTTTTTCGGTGTCCAAATCAAACAAACCAAGTCTCTATTTGTAGAGAAAAAAAAATTATGAATTTTGGTATAAAAATTAAAAAATAAAAAATTAATTTACGACGAAATAATCGAGTTTAAAGTATAAAATGGAAAAAAATTAACGCAGCCAATCAGATCATGACACGTGGCCTGCCTTTTTCAGAAATTTCTCTCTCCGCGTCATCAAGCAACTACCACGCGCGTCTGTCGGTGCGTGTGATGCACGCGCGCTGCTTTTGGCCACTAACACGCTGCCACGTGTCATGGGGGGGGAAAAAGAAGTGGGGGGTGCGTGTACTGTTGCGTAAAATTACAGAAATGCCCCTGTTGCTCTATTCTTCCAAAAAATTAAAAAATGGGTATTTTTGTCCAACTCAAAAGGTGCACCTTGCTAATTTAGACCCAACTGGGTCTAAATTAGCAGCCCCCATATATATATATATATATATATTACTTTTCACCGTTAAATCATTTAACAAAATCTTATTATGGTCTAGAAACACCAAATCTAGCTAATTTATCAACTTCATCTTCTCCTCTCTCTCCCTCAAAAACTTGTTGTCTTCACTCTTAAAAACTTGTTGGATTTCAAAATTACTACAAGACAAATACCTTTTATTACAAAGAGCTTAAATTAACTAATCAAATAAAAAACCAAATTAGATGAAATAATATTGAAAAACAAACACATACTTGTAATTCTTAATCATAGGAGTGATGTTATTAGTGACTATGGTGTTTGGATTCAACTCATTACTCACAAGGCAAGTTACAAACCGATACGAAGCAAAAAAAACTTAATTAGTCTATTGGTCCCTTAAAGACATTTTAGGTTTTATAATGGTCCCTTAAAGAAAAAAAAAGGTCCGGATTGGTCCCTTAAAGAAAAAAAGATCCGGATTGGTCCCTTGAAGACATATATTTTTGTCATATTGGTCCTTTCCGTTAAATTTTAACTCCAATTATAACAAAAAATTCCAATGATTAAAATTTTAAAAATTAATAAGGTTTTTGGTAGACCACTTACACTTAATGACATCCACAATTCAGTTTACTAAAACTAACGTTTTTTGTAAAAAATTGACGGAAAGGACCAATTGAGAAACGGATGTGTCTTTAAGGGACCAAAAGACTAATTAAGCCCAAAAAAAATTTTTGACTTAAATACGTAGCAAAATTTAAAACATGTTATAAGGGAAAAAACCATTTTTGAATGTTTTTTCTTTATTTTCATACAATTAAATTAAATGTATTTTGCATTTAGTTTTCTCTTTCCCCCTTTTTCTCAACTAGGGATGTCAACGGGGTAGGGAATGTGCGGGGGAAGCTTCCCCGTTCCCCGCCCCAAAGTGCAAGCGGGAGAGATTTTGCCTCCGTCCCCGTCCCCACGGGGGAATATTTGTCCCCATCCTCATCTCGATCCCCACGGTTTCCGCGGAGATACACGGATATCAAATATTAACAAAATTTCTATAATTTTCGGTCAAATTATGATAGTAGTATGACGTTATTTTTTCTGTCTTATCTAAAAAAACAATTATTTTGCATCTTTCTTTTTTAAATAATAAAAACAACACATAATGCATTCATAACCAAAAAAACATTGCAAAAACATTTAGCTATTAATAATCATACAAAACCTAACGGCCAAAGTATTTCATAGCAAAGTATGGCAGTTCGGGGAATGAACTAATAATCATACTAAAAACATTGCAAAAACATTTGACTACTAATAATCATACTAATAGTAATATATAGTGTATATATGGACGGATTCAAGGAATCCGCAGGGACGGATGTTTCGTCCCCGATCCCCGCCCCAAAGTGCCTGCGGGGGGATTTTTGCCTCCATCTCCATCCCCACGGGGATAAAATCATTGTTTTCGGAGCTCTGAACGGGGCAATCCCCACGAGGATCCGCTCCACCGGATGCAAATTGACAACCCAAACTCAACAAACAATAAAAGTTGTTTTTACATCTTCCTATGCAACTTGTTCCAAGGAAAACACACAAATACATATTTCAAATTATCATATTTTTCTTTTTCTTAATAAGTGTGATTTTTTTATATTCTCTTATAATTTGGAATGGATGAAGTATAATTTATTTATTTTTTCACACCGGTATTCGGTGCAATCTTGCACAAGATATCTCAAGAAAAAGTTTATTATAAATACTTGAAAGTTTGTTATAGTTGCAGTAATTATCACTTTATGTGATTATCAGGTTATTAGAGTTTGTTTTTCTTTTTGACAACCATGTTATTAGAGTTTGTTGTTGTTGCCATTAATGGAGAATGCAAGTTTTTAAGTTTGTTATAGTTGCAATAAGTATCACCTTTATGTGATTATCAGGATGTTAGAGTTTGTTGTAGTTACCATTAATGTAATGCAAGTTTTTACAAGGTGTAATTTTTTGTGGATATGGATTCTCTGTTGTCAAATAGTGATTACAAGTGAATCACAGTTATTGGACCAAGTCAATACATTTTAGTTTAATTTATAGTGTTAAATTTGGATCATTTGATTTCAATCAAATGACACAAAATGAATTGACTGCATGACTACACCATTGACTGACCGCATAGAATCCATATCTGTTTTTTCTCGATCAGGTTATGATTTTAATTTGGAACGATTTTAATATAAACACCCCCATTTAATATAAGTGTGTGAGAAGATCATGAAATATTGAAAGCTTGATAATATAGATTTCAGATTGGCCCAGCTTAATTTGTTCAGTGGCACATTAACAATGTGAACTTTTAGAGAAAAAAATTTTGTGCTCTCCATCATTTCTCACGCGACCTATACATTACTAATTAATCTCTATTCACTGAGCTTCTTTGATCCTTATCTGTTTGTTGTTGCTCTCTGTGCCGGAAAGTTGTTGCGGATTTGAGTTTTGTTGGTTCGAATTTGGTGCTGGTGCGGATCTCGTATCTTTGCTGGTGCGGATCTGGACTTTGCTTCGGCGGTTTTGGTGCTGTTTTTCCGGCGGGTGTGGTGGTTCGGTGCGGATCCGGAGGTTTGGTGTGATATTGGTGTTACGGTGGTGAGTCTTGTTTGGAGTGGTGGTGGCGGCCTAGGTTTTGGTGTTGTCGTGTTGGTGGATGTGACGGTTCTGAGTTGAGGGGGAGTGAAGGTGAGGTGTTGTTGTGGCGGTATTGGATCTAGCGATGTCGGGGTGTGGTTGATGTTGTGTTGAATGGTTTTACTCGATACGGGATTCTCTGACTGCTTTCAAATCTATTGAAATTTGCAGGATTCGTTTTTGAGTCTCTGATGGTTTCCAAATCTGCTGAGATTTGCAGGTTTCTTTGTATCTGGTCGACCTTTCCTGCATCGGTGTTGACTGTTTAGAGCAGACTGCGAGCTGCAGGACTTGGCTGCCTAGTTTTTCATTCTACCGTTGCCCCATTTATTTTTGGTTTGCGGAGCTGCTTTTTGTATTCTAATGGGCCGATCACTTTTGATTCGAGATCGAGATTTAGAGTCTTAAAAAAAACAAAAATTGCGTTTTCATTATGGTCTTACAGAACGACAATAGCTTAAATACGTTCGTATCGCTGGAAAAGCCAAAGTGTCGACCGGTCAAGTTTTACTACAATTACTTCTAAACATGTCTGTGGTTAACTAATTGACGAGCTTGAGGAATAGTCGAAGCCATACCCAATCGAAAAAGTATGTTATCCAAACGCATTTCAAGTAATTGTACTAAAACTTTTTGGGTCGGGTTGATGGTGTGTTGACTGTGGAGTGTGTACTAGGTGGTGTCTGTTTTTAGTTTTATCTTTGGTGTTCCGCTTATATACGGCGACTTTGTTTTGTAGTTCCGTTTTTCCCGGCCTCTGTTCGTCTTGTGCAGAGACCGGTTATTATTAATAATATTTTGCCGTTAAAAAAAAATCTGAGAAGATTTTTTATTTATAATTTCCTTGAGTTACTATTTTTTATTTTCACTGGAAAAAACAATTAGCTAAACCATAGTTTGTACAACAAATCACAGCCTCATATTCTACAAAGGAAAATTTTGCACATAATTATTTTAATAATAAAATTATATATATCACTTTAAAAAAAATAAAATTATATATATTCATTTATGTTGTCAAATATACTTATATACATATAGATTTCTACGTGTAAAGGAAAATATGGCATGGATAATATTATATGAAAATGAAGAGTTCAAATCCTAGCAAGAACAGACCTAACTAGCAGTACCCTTGTTCTGGTCAATGGTTTCCTTGATGAAGCACACTACAACTGATAATAGCTCATCTTGATGATTATTGTATGCATGATCTGCTCCTTCAATGATATGCAACTTGTGGTTAGGTATGATCTTAGCAAACTCGTGTGCATCTTGAACAGAGTTAATTTCGTCGGAAGAACCGTGAATTGTAAGGACCCTGTCATATATGATGTAATTTGACATTATCATATCTATGCATCAATGTAAGTATGTAGAGTAATTTGATAAGTTCATCAAGAATTGTCGGTTGCAGTCTTCTTTGCTTCTTCACCATATCACATTTGTGTGTCTGCGCGCGTGTGTGAGAATGGTGATTTTATATGAGTGAGAGGGTTTGTTGTTAGCTATTGGAATAAAAGTAAGGGTTGAGATTAAAACAATCCTTTAAGTGGTTGTATATTATTCATAACCTGAAATGCATTATTCAGTTTTCAGTGATATGACGCAAATATGACTTTATAACTTATAAGTGAGTTATTTCTCACCCGACAAATCGGTATTATAAGAGTCGAGTTAGATCTAACTCAAATTCTAAGAATTACTTTGAAAACACTACACATAGCTATTAACATCAAATTTTGTTAAGGGTTACTCAATAAATATTAGTTTTAAAAATATATATCGAAATTCGAAATGTAGTAGTTGAACATTCTTTCACTAACTGGACTTGATGGCTATGAAAGAATAATTTAGATTGAGAAAGAAACAGACAGAGATCATGGTTTTTATTTCTTCTATTATAGAAATATATTTGTTTTACTTTTCAACATCTACACAATAAGGACTGATAATAAAGAAACTGAGCTGAACAAACCAATTTCTTCATTGTTCAATCAATAATATACAGTATATTATCTTGTTACTGTGCTAATTGTAATATTTTTTCTGGATCCTAACAAACACACATGTCCTTAAACAACATATAAATAGAGCTAGAAGAAGAAGAGATCAAACATCATTTTCCACTAACCTGCATTCTTTGTCAATCTGAGGGCATACTTCATTCAGATTTGTACCTAAGACTTCCATCAAACTTTCCTTAGTTACACGGTAATCCAAACTTCCTGCAAAAATACACGTCCACAAATGATCATTTAATAAATAACATACTAAATGCCGTCAAAATAAATAAATAACATAGTAATTGAGTGCTTAAGTGTGACAGAGATTGCAACAAAGAACTTGTAAATTTTCATTAACATCGTACCCGGTGAAATCTATCTAAAGTTCTAAATTAAAGTCATTTGTAGATATTGAACTAGATTGTTCACGATTAAGGTCTACTTTGAACTTTGTGCTTGTGATATTGTAATCCTAATTCCAAATTTTAGTATAAATTTCACCAAGTGTTGCCAGAGATAAAACTATTTGAGGTCCTTTAAGGTCAAATAAGCCTGCGTAAATGATTTACCTGAACTCTTCTTCACATCAATGAAACCATCCTTCTTAATTCTTTCGAAATAATCTTTACCAAGGCATTCTTCAATGCCAGCCTTTAGATTATAACGTCCAGAGATGTTGACAACAGTTTTAATGTCATGATATTTGGAAGCATACAGAAGCCCCATGTTACCTCCTGCATCAGGACCAAAAGTAACAAAATTTATTGATTGTCATTGTATATGTTAATACCTTCAAACCAAACAAAAATTACTTATTGTCTTGGTATATATGTAAATACCTTAAAACAACAACTCAAAAACTATGTTAAAATGAAAGATAATGGTCAAGTTCATTTTTAGCATGGTTTTGCAAAGGTTTCTTTCTGTTCCGGACTGGGCCAAGTCCCAACCACGAGCTGAACCGGGTTGACCGAACTGTACTTAGTTGGCAGACCATACGATAGATACGACCTAAAATACATGTGGGCCGCCAGATTCTGCCGCCTAACCATCATCCGACAACCATCCACTGGACAAATATTGAGGAGAATGTTCTAAGTTCCCCAAAAACCCTAATTCTCCTTATAAACTTGTCTTATGAGCAAGGTCAGGAATGTCTTATCTAACCCTAAATACCTCTCACTTTCGGCGCCTACTGAGTTGATTGTCAGAGTGTATGCATGTAGAGGGGATCACTACAAACCTATCATCCAGATCTCAGGTCCAGAGGGGATCACTTTCTATGTCGACTTATTGACTAATCTCATGCTATAAGTTTGGATAGGAAATTAGTTGATATACATGAAATCAGACGGGTTCGGTTACCAATGGATTAAACTTGACAGATCCGAATGAACCCAAGACAAACTCGTTTTTGTCAACCATGACCTGAATGTCAATAGAATTGAATGACAGAATGTCATTGATTAGTGCAAATTTGTTGGCCAGCAGATTTGCACAGATTTGATTGTCATTTAAGCCAGAATATCATACATTATTGTACAGCTACAATTGTGTAATTATGTATTTATCAAAAAGCCTAACTGTAGATAGCAGTTACAGATTGTATTAACACTATTTAAATGAGAATACTCCAGCAAAAAAGAATCATAGTTTTGACCCTCATTTCTCTTAGTTTAACATGTTCTCTCTGAGTTTTGACATGGTATTAGTCTAGGTTTCGATCCACCATTTGTCCCAAGTTTATCGTTTTTCTCTGAGTTTTCTTGTTCTCTCAGTCCCTTGGTTTCTTGTCAGGTCTCCTAGCTATCAATTTTAGTTTCTTGTTTTTTCTCCCTGCTGTGAGAGATTTGCACAAATTTGTTTGTCATTTAAAATTATTGTACAGCTACAATTGTGTAATTATGTATTTATCAAATAGCCTAACTGTAGATAGCAGTTACAGATTGTATTAACACTATTTAAATGAGAATACTCCAGCAAAAAAGAATGCCACATTATTAAAGAATGTCTAATCAGGCCACCAAGGAGAAATGCAACAGCTTTCACTGCCTCTGCCGGTTCTACTTCTGCTGTTTCTATGGATCAGAATTTGTCTAATTCTGTGCCAACATTGACACCTGAAATGGTTCAACATATTATTGTTTCAGCATTTTCTGCTTTAGCACTTTCAGGTAAGGCTTTTTCGCCTAGTTCTCCTTGGTATTTCGACTCAGGGGCATCCAATCATATGACCAACAATGTCGCTGCTCTTAAAAATGTTACAAATTATTAAGGTGATTTGAAAATACATACCGCTGATGGGAACAGTTTACCCATCACAGCAATTGGTGATATTTCCTCATCTCTCACCAATGCTTATGTTTCTCCTGGTCTAACTAGTAACCTTATTTCAGTTGGTCAATTAGTTGACAATGGTTGCAAAGTTGAATTTTCAAATTCTGGTTGTTTTGTGCAGGATCAACACTCAGGGAAAACGATCGCGAAGGGGCCTAAAGTTGGACATCTTTTTCCTGTTAATTCATTGTTGTCTTCGACTTCTCTACTGCCTTTTATTTCTTGTAATTCTGCGACGGTTAGTTTCCAATTATGGCATAAGCGTCTTGGTCACCCAAATTCAAATGTACTTCATGATTTAATAAAATCAGGAATTCTTGGCAATAAAAATTTCCCATCTCTTAGTGCTGTTCAATTTGATTGCAATTCTTGTAAACTTGGTAAAAGTAAAATTCTACCTTTTCCAATTCATCACTCAAATGTAAATCAGCCTTTTGATATGATTCATAGTGATTTGTGGGGAATAGCACCTGTTATATCTCATGCACAATACAAGTACTTTATCACTTTTATTGACGACTACAGTCGTTTCACATGGGTTTATTTTTTGCGTTCTAAGTCTGAAGCCTTCACTGCATTCAAATTCTTCCATGCCTATGTTCAGACTCAATTTTCATCTAAAATTAAAATTTTGCGTTCTGACAATGGGGTGGAATACATATCTCATTCATTTCAAGAATTTTTGCAGTAAAATGGCATATTATCTCAAAGGTCATGTCCTTCCACACCCTAACAAAACGGGTGGCGGAAAGAAAAAACCGTCATCTTCTTGATGTGGTCCTTACTTTAATGTTAGAGTCTTTTATGCCCTCTCGGTTTTGGTGTGAAGCACTCTCCACTGCTGTCCATCTTATTAACCGCTTGCCTTCTCAAGTTTTAAATAACGATTCTCCCTTTTTGAGGTTATTTGGTAAGCCACCAAATTATTCCACTCTTCGTACTTTTGGTTGTGTCTGTTATGTTCATCTTCCGCCACAAGAACGCACCAAACTCACAGCTCAATCTGTTAAATGTGTTTTTCTTGGCTACTCAGCCCATCAAAAAGGTTTTTTATGTTATAATCCTAATCTCCATAGGTTTCGAGTTTCAAGAAATGTCATCTTTCGACAAAATACATATTTTTTTGCTACTAATCAAGACACTTATTCTTCTATATCCAAATCTGTTTTGCCATTATTTCCTAATAATTCTGCAGGAGAACAAACGCGTCAGCCTCTATTGGTCTACCAAAGACGTCCAACTGTTCCACTTCCCCCTCCCGACCATTCTCTAGATGCTGATCCAACATTTCAACTAGAACTACCCCCCTTACGTCGCAGTACTCGCGCTCGTAAACCACTAGAGAAGTATGGTTATTCTGAACCTTTATCTTTGACAGCAACTTTAGAATATGTTCCTATTCCTTCTTCATATAAACAGGCTATAGAGCAGAAATGTTGGCAGGATGCTATAGAAGCTGAACTTTTGGCACTAGAGGAAAATCAGACATGGGATGTTGTGCCATGTCCTAAATCTGTTAAGCCTCTTGGTAGTAAATTTGTGTTCAATATAAAGATGCGTTCAGATGGATCAATAGATCGCTACAAGGCTAGGTTGGTTGTTCTTGCCAATAAGCAAGAATTTGGCCTAGACTATGAGTAGACTTTTGCACATGTGGCAAAAATGACTACTGTGAGAACTATTCTTGCTATTGCTGCATCTGAATCTTGGCAAATTCACCAGCTAGATGTGAAAAATGCCTTCCTCCATGGTGACCTCAAAGAAGAAGTTTACATCAAACTTCCTACTGGTATGCCCTCATTACCGAATACTGTTTGCAAACTAAAGCATTCTTTGTATGGATTAAAACAGACACCAAGAGTATGGTTTGAAAAGTTTAGAACAACACTACTTAGCTTTTCTTTTCTACAAAGCAGCTATGACTCATCTCTTTTTTTACAAAGAACCTCAAAAGGAATTGTAATACTTCTCGTTTATGTGGACGACATTGTCATCACTTGCTCAGATCAAGAGGCTATCACTACAATCAAACAATTGTTGCATTCAACTTTCCACATGAAAGATCTTGGGCAGCTCACTTATTTCTTGGGATTAGAAGTACAATTCCAACAAAAAGGCATCTTTGTCACTCAACACAAATATTCTCAAGATCTTATTCAGCTAGCTGGTCTCACAAATGCAGCTCCAGTTGATACTCCCATGGAGGTGAATGTAAAGTTACGACGGGATGAGGGCGAACTCCTACAAGACCCAACTTTTTACCGTAAATTGGTTGGAAGTCTAATCTACCTAACCATCACAAGACCTGATATCTCTTTTGCTGTCCACACGGTCAGTAAATTCATGCAAAATCCTAGACACTTGCAACTTTCTGCAGTACAACGGATCATTAGATATCTACTAGCCACTTCCAAGCGAGGTCTTTTCTTTCCTACAGGTGCAACAATACGACTTCAAGCATACAGTGATGCTGATTGGGCTGGATGTCCAGACACAAGGAAGTCAACTATTGGCTGGTGTATGTTTTTAGGATATGCTCCTATTTCCTGGAAATGCAAGAACAAGAATCGGTCTCTAAATCTTCTATTGAAGCAGAATATCGGTCCATGTCTGTAGCATGCTCTGAGATTATTTGGTTGCGGGGTCTTCTTTCAGAACTTGGTTATTCATTATTCACAAACACAACCAATTCCGCTGCATGCTGATAATACAAGTGCCATACAGATTGCAGCAAACCCTGTATACCATGAAAGAACAAAGCACATAGAGGTTGATTGTCATTCAACTAGGGAAGCCAATGACCGCAAAATTATCACTCTGCCTCATGTCTCTACATCTGTTCAAATTGCTGACATACTCACAAAATCCATGACACGTCAGCGCCATAATTTCATAATCAGCAAATTGATGCTTGTGGACTTACCAGCATCAATTTGAGGGGGGATGTCAATAGAATTGAATGACTGAATGTCATTGATTAGTGCAAATTTGTTGGCCAGCAGATTTGCACAGATTTGATTGTCATTTAAGCCAGAATATTATACATTATAGTACAACTACAATTGTGTAATTATGTATTTATCAAATAGCCTAACTGTAGATAGCAGTTACAGATTGTATTAACACTATTTAAATGAGAATACTCCAGCAAAAAGGGATCATAGTTTTGACCCTCATTTCTGTTAGTTTAACATGTTCTCTCTGAGTTTTGACACTGAAACCCGCTACAATCCGATCCAAAATCCAATTTCAGTCTCGTTTTTTCCAAGCCGGGCCTTACCGTTTTATGCAGCACAAGTTGACATGAAATTATTTTGATAAGGACAGCTCTCGTAATGGAAAATTATCAACGAGTGATTGTATAAATTCGCACATATATCCAAAAGCTTATCTAGATTATAACGTCCAGAGATGTTGACAACAGTTTTAATGTCATGATATTTGGAAGCATACAGAAGCCCCATGTTACCTTCTGCATCAGGACCAAAAGTAACAAAATTTATTGATTGTCATTGTATGTTAATATCTTCAAACCTAACAAAAATTACTTATTGTCTTGGTATATATGTAAATACCTTAAAACAACAACTAAAAAACTATGTTAAAATGAAAGATAATGGTCAAGTTCATTTTTAGCATGGTTTTGCAAAGGTTTCTTTCTGTTCCGGACTGGGCCAAGTCCCAACCACGAGCTGAACCGGGTTGACCGAACCGTACTTAGTTGGCAGACCATACAATAGATACGCCCTAAAATACATGTGGGCCGCCAGATTCTGCCGTCTAACCATCATCCGACAACCATCCACTGGACAAATATTGAGGAGAATGTTCTAAGTTCCCCAAAAACCCTAATTCTCCTTATAAAGTTGTCTTATGAGCTAGGTCAGGAATTTCTTATCTAACCCTAAATACCTCTCACTTTAGGCGCCTACTGAGTTGATTATCAGAGTGTATGCATGTAGAGGGGATCACTACAAACCTATCATCCAGATCTCAGGTCCAGAGGGGATCACTTTCTATGTCGACTTATTGACTAATCTCATGCTATAAGTTTGTATAGGAAATTAGGTGATATACATGAAATCAGACGGGTTTGGTTACCAATGGATTGAACTTGACAGATCTGAATGAACCCAAGACAAACTCGTTTTTGTCAACCATGACCTGAAACCCACTACAATCCGATCCAAAATCCAATTTCAGTCTCGTTTTTTCCAAGCCGGGCCTTACTGTTTTATGCAGCACAAGTTGACATGAAATTATTTTGATAAGGACAGCTCTCGTAATGGAAAATTATCAACGAGTGATTGTATAAATTCGCAGACATATCCAAAAGCTTATCTAGATACTTGTTTTTTTCCTTCATATAAGCAAACAAATCAAGATACCTTTACTATGTCCAACAATTGCGCGGATTACACGATTTGATTCCCGGAAATGTTGAACAACAGCATGTAAATCATCCACCTCTGTTGAAAAGTTACCAAACTGAAACGAACCTTCGCTTTCCCTTGAAGTAAAACCCAACTAATTAAAGTTAAGACAAATCAAAGAATGAAACAAGGCTAACTATGAAGACAAGATATCAGAAACTTTAGAACATATAACTCAATTTTTGGGAATTCTACAGAAGAAACAGTGACAGAATCGAGTCATTCTTAGAAGTTTGCTCCCCCAAATATAACAATTCTGACAAAACCCACCAAACAGAACATGAAATCACAGCAATCCTTAAAATACATATATCCTTCCAACAGTACAACCAGGACAGAGATTGATTGGTCTTAACCTATCATTTTGCAGCATAATTTCATTTCACAGACAATTTCACAAACATTTAGACTGCATATAAATAAAACTGAATATTCAGTGCATATGGTTTTGTTCTGGATCATAATAAACATACCCATTTCCAGAAAAATCAAAGCGGAAGGAACTAATTTGTGCCTTTTCCAATGCAACAGCAAGATTCAATATGAGATTGGTATCCTAAAATTGAAAAAACAAAAATTAGTCAAAATAATATGGTAAACGATTATGCATAAATTTAAGTAAAAAACGAAAAGGAAAAGGAAAAAGAAACAAACTTTGGAGCATTGAAAACCATGACACAAGATAACAAGGTCGGTGGTTGTTCCAGATTGATGTAATATGCCAACGAGTTTTTCACCGTTTTTGTTGGGTATTATGATTCTATGATTATGATGATGTTGCTGAATAGCTAAAACAACAAATGAGAGATAAATTAATTATTCTTTGAAATATTGATAATATTGAAATGTATGAAACTAACTAACTAACTAACTAACATGGGTTTTGTGTAGCAGCAGCTGCTAGGGACATCTTCACTTCAATTCTCTTGGTTTCAAGTTTGAGTTTGTGATTTCGTCTAAAAAAAAGTCAATTCTAAAAACGACCTCTGCTTTCAAATAACTAACCTTGGTTTCTAAACCGCAATCCTGGGTTTTAAATCTATCTATCTATTATTTATATATTTAGGAGTTTCTCTCTCATGGTCTTATTCTTATGTGGCATCATTTCCTTGATCCATGTCTTATGTGGCATTCTAATATTTCTGCAATTCCTATGTGGTTAACTATGAAGGCCTTTGCAATTTCTCTAATACATGATAATATCATTTTACTTAGAATCTTTGGCTAATTTGGAAATTCAATCATTTTTCAATTATTGTTTATAAATCGAATTTAATGCACCTATTAAAAATAATTTTAAAAGGAAATAATTGACTATTTTTGTACCAATTTCGTCAAAAAAAAATTATTTTTGTAACAAAGCAATTGTTTTTAAATTTTTTTTTATGAAAGGAAGATTGTCAACTGCATATAATAATTAGGTATAATTGTCAGCTGGATATAATAATTTTTATGGTCTTCAAATTCAATTAAAAAAATATTAAATCTTTATGGTCTCCAAATTATTCTCTCACAAAATTTTTTCTAAATGGTCGTGTATCAAAATACTAAGGTCACACACACAGATATATATATATATATATATATATATATATATATATATATATATATATATATATATATATATATATATATATATATATATATTGTATTACGGTAAAAAAAAATATATTATATATTTTCATAATTTTATAATTATATAGAGTCACATAATATAATTAATATTTTATTATTATTTAAAAAAAATTGGAATATGTGTGTTATATTCATGTGCATTAATTTATTTAATTTATTTATAATATAATGGAATATGTCTTATTTACTAATTTACTAATTACTAATTTACTAATATATTTTTAAAATTAAAAATGGAATCAATATATTTGACTTTTAATGAATTTAATTTCATATTAAAGACAAAATTACTTATTTGTCCATTATTTTTTACTATATATATAACATTTGTCTGAACTCTAAAACTCACAATTTTTCAATCTTCATTATCTCTTATTCATCTCTCTCGATAATCACTATTTTTTCTGTATATGTCACCTTTTTAAATTTCTTTATTTTTTTCTTCTTTGTTCGATATTTCTTATATTTTTAATATATTGTTTGTTTTACCTTTTAGATTATTTTCTTTTGGTCATCTTTTTATTTATTAATCCTATTTATTTTTCGTGACAGGGAAATAATTGAGAGGCAAGACGAAATGCATCACATTCTCATAAAATGGATTGAATTGAGAGCTCGGAGTCTGTTTTAACAACTGTAGTTTTCTTTTTTTAGAAAATCTTGCTTATAGCACTTTATCAATATCAATGATGTCTTGGATACAAGTTGGAATATCAATGATGTATTTACTTGATGAATCTATCAACAAATTAATCAAATGATGTATTTTTCCAATAGTATTAAGTTCATCATTATTGTATATTTTTCTATTGCAATTTTTATTTTATACTTCTTTTTTTAAAAAAAAGGAGATCTTTATTTTTGTGAATCTATTATCTATTATTTATATGTTTAAGAGTTTTTTCTCAAGAAAACAAATTTACGTGTCACTTTCTTATGAACTTTAATTTTTATTAATCAAATTGGCATCCTCTCATTCATCATTCTCTTAGGTGGCGTCCTCTCATTTCTTTTACCGGTCAAAATCTCACGTGACAATCTCTCAATTCATTTTGCTGATATGTCATTTTTCTATGTTTTTTCCTTTAGTCATTAGTGCTCAATTATAAATATAGAAATTGTTCAATCAGGTTTTATGAACAAATGTCTATATATTAATATTTTGATACAATTGAAATTTTACATATGGAAACTTTTGATTATTGACCAACTCATTTTTGGAATATATATTGATTAAATTAAATCAATGCTGAAATGTATGGAAATTTCAAAAATTAATGACCAAAAATCTACTATAGTTTCTATATATACGGGTCAACATGTAAGAGTGAGGGTCAATTAGTGTCTCAGCGCCCCTTCTCTATTTTCTCTTCTCACCTTCACTGAACAAAAATACTTACCTTAAAAGGAATATAAAAAAAAATATAGTAATTTAATTGTTCACAAAAAAAGTTATTCTTATAAACTTCATACTTATCGAACAGAGAAAATGGTGTGATTGTCTGAAATATAAAAGGAATGAAGTAATTGACTTCATAGATTATTTTTCTATTTTATTTTATTATTTTATTAATTTTATTAATAAAAAAAAGTTACATAGTGATTTATACCAAACATAATATTACAATAGGGGGTATTGATAAAAAAATAATGGCTTAACTACACATTTGGTCCCTTACGTTTATTTTAGGTTTCAATTTGCTCCCTTACGTTTAAAAAGTATCAATTTGGTCCCTTACGTTTATTTTATGTTTCAAGTTAGTCCTTTCCGTTAGTTTTGTCACTAACACCGTTTGAACAGTACACATGTCGGCGTGTCCAAGTGCCACGTGTCAGTCCAGATATGCAAATTGACTGCCACATGTGACAAAATTGACGGAAAGGACTAACTTGAAACCTAAAATAAACGTAAGGGACCAAATTGATACTTTTTAAACGTAAGGGACCAAATTGAAACCTAAAATAAACGTAAGGGACCAAATGTATAGTTAAGCCAAAAATAATCTACTTGGAGGTATTAAGCAAAAAATAACTTACACGGGGTGAGACATACTTTTGTAGATTTTATTATATAAAAAATACGATAAATATCAATTGAAAGTAAGGAAAGTAACAATGATTTTATATATAAAAAAAGAAAGAATTAAAAGTAATAATATCATGTATTACTTTGTTTTTATTTTCCAAACATCACTGTAAGATAAACAAATAGATAAATTTTTTAAAATTTGCACCATTAACAAATGAGATATGCATAAAAAAAATGATATAAATTTTTTTTGTGTCAAGCAAATGACAAATAATTCTACTGTTCATTACACAAATGTGAAATTTTTTCACACGGGGGCATAGGCTAAAATACTCCAGAAGAAAACAAATGTCTAAAGGAGAGAGATGACGATTAAGAACTAATATATATTAACTGTTAGATTAGTTTTTGCTTAATGACCTTTTTTTATGAAAATAAAAGAACAAATATACGAACATGTGGGTTGGGAACGAGGAGTGGTGTATCACTCTCCGTTCTATCATTTCTCCTTAAAATCTCCAAAATTTGGATCATTTATCATATTTAAATAAATTATTACATTAAATATAAAATTAATTTTACAAATAATTAAAAAAATCACAATATTAAAATTTTAATAATCCATATTTTTCATGTGTGAAAAAAAATGATCTATATTTTTTATAGAACATTAACCCGGGCGATAGTACGGGTAAGTTATACTAGTTATTTATATGTTTGAGAGTTTCTCTCTCGTAGTACTTTTCTTATGTGTCATTCTCCATTTGATCACTTGATTAGGTGTCACTCTACTATTTACTAATCTCCTATGTGGCGACTTATTAGAACATTTCTCTAATTTTATTTATTTGACCTTTGGTTAATTTAAAAAGGCAACCATTACTATATTAATCAGGTTTAAATCATAAAAATCAAAATCAGAAAGACAATTATTGATATATTAATCGGGTTTAATCACAAAAATCAAATTTAAAAATTATAACTATATATAGAAATTTCTTATTCTTATAAATTAATTTGAACAACATTAGATGTTGAGTTTTTTTTTTTCGTTTGAAAAATATCAACAATATTTTCAATTCTTATTTTTTAAGTGTATTATTATTTGATTAATAAAAAAAAAACTGTATTATTATTTGAGTGCATTTGTCTAAATTACCTTTAACATAAATGAGTAGTTTTACAACAAATTATTTTTATATTATATACATGCACAAAAAATATGAAAATAAATGAGTAGTCAATTTATATTCTATATTTGGAAACAATTCAAAACATTATTTATTTTGGTAAGAATTCAATACATTATTATTAGGCGATTAGGAGGCAATCAAACAACTTATAGTACTAATATTCTAAAATGGTAAGACCCCAATTTTTTTTTTAAACAAGACCCCAATTTTTTTAACATACGAAAACAAATTCTTATTATGTGATAAAAAGAATTATGCTAAAAAACTAATATATTTTTATTAAAATATAACCATTAGTTTGATAAAAAAATTATTCACATTCAATTTATTAATAAAAATTAAAATTCGAAATTTATTTTAAAATATAATTCTTCATTTTTTTAACAAGCCAATTCTCTTAATGATGTATTCTCTTAATGAATGAATCAACAGAGTGATCAAATGATGTATTTTTTCAATAGTGTTATGTTCATCATTATTTATATATGAAATTTTATATGTACCTCACTATGTAGTTTTCTTACGTATTATTTTAGTTTTTGAATTCATATTAGTTATTTGTATAGTTTTTTTTTTTTTTACAATCAGTGGACTTTGAATTAGTTATTTGTATAGTTAAAAATATTAAAATAAAATCCAAATAATTATGTTTAATGATGCATAGTTTTAGGTATTAAAATTAGGTTAATTAAAAAAATTCATTGGACTTTGAATTAGTTTACTTTTTTTTTTTTACAATTCGGTACTAAACAAAAATGAAACTTTCTCTTCATCAATTTGTTTATTTTTATTTAAATACATTAATTTATTTTTGGTCTTGCAATACTATCATTAATTTATTGAAATTTTCATATTTTATGAGATTTGACTTTCTCAAGAAGTTTATATATTAATTTCTAGCTTTCTATAGAAGTCTTTATATTAATCGTGTGTTAATTACGAATTAATTATTGCACCAAAAATATTATGTCAAACTTTGGTATATAAGATAGCTACACTCAAGGAATATGATTTGATGATAAAACAAAATTTTAGAAACATTGCCAAAATTGACTAAAAATATTTTTACTCTCAGCTTTCTCTCATCTCTTTTTTCTCATCACCCTCATCTAGGATTGTTTTTCAACCAATTTGTGAATTATTTTTTTTACATATTCTTTTCTCTTATTTAGTTTTTTTATCATTTCTCATCTCTATGGCCTATATGTTTTTTCTATTGGATCTAAAGAGCATATTTAAAGACGAAGAATAAATTTATTTATTCAATTTTTTTAATATGTTGATGAGATCCTTACAGAAACTGATGCAGATGTCTATGAGAGAAAAAATAACATGTGAGTTGGGAACGGGGAGTGGAAGATTAATATACACCCTCCCCTTTAAAATATGTAAAATTTGTATTATTTTTCATATCTAAATAAATTACATTAAATAAAAAAAATTATAGATAATTAAAAAATCACAAAATATTAAAATTTTAATAATTTATATTTTTCATTGAACATTAACCCGTGCAATTGCACGGGTAAGTTATACTAGTTATCTCAAAACAAATATGTATCTTGTGTTATGGTGAGTTTGTTAATAAAAGATTTTTGCTTGTTAAAAAAATGTGTCTTATGTTTTGATGAGTTTGTTAATAAAAAATTTTGTTACTACTAAAAATAATCAAGGGTATTGTTTGTATTATGAAAAGTCAACATCAAAACTCATGTATTCTCTTTATATATAAACTAGCGGATCAGGCAGGTACGTTCCGCTCTTGCCTGTATTTAACTTATGTCCAAAATAAAATATGACTTATGTTATGATGAATTTGTTAATTAAAGATTTTTGCTTCTAAAAAAATGAGTGAAATGTCAAATGCCCCCCCCCCCCTGAAATTTCAAAATTCTTCAAATATCCCATGAAATTTGGAAATAGGCAAATATCCACCTTGAAATTGTAAAATGTCAATCAAATTGCCCCCTCCGTTAGTTTGTTCCGTTAAGTGCGATGATGTGGCTAATAAAGGGCGACGTGGCATGATGATATGTACAGTATTAGGATGTCACGTCACATGGGGCAATTTGACTGAAGGTATTTGACAGTAAGTTATAAATTTCATGGGGTATTTGACTGTTAAAATTTATAACATCATTGAATATGACCGTTATAATGGTATATTTGTTACAAATTCCGGTCAAATACCCCCACTCAAATGAGTCTCGGTGACGTGGACTCTGACTGGCAGGTGTCACGTATGCAGTTATCAGTCATGTCATAAAAATAGACGGAGTAAACGGAACAGGGGGCAATTTGATTGTCGTTTTACAATTTCGGGGGGTATTTGCCTATTTTCAAATTTCAAGGGGTATTTGACAAATTTTGAAATTTCAGGGGGGTATTTTACAATTTACTCCAAAAAAAATGTGTCTTATGTTATGGTGAGTTTGTTAATAAAAGATTTTTGTTGCTATTAAAAAAAATCAAACTATTGTTGGTATTACGAAAAGTCCACACTAAAACTCATGTATTCTCTTTATATATAGTATAGATATATAGTATAGATAAATAAACTAGCCACCAGACAGAGCGTGTTCCGCGCCTGTCTGTGTCTAACTTATGTAAAAGAAAGGCTTAATTACTTAAATGGTCCCTTAAAGACATTTTAGGTTTCGCAATGATCCCTTAAAGAAAAAAATGATCGGATTGGTCCCTTAAAGATATTTCCGTTAGTCATTTTGGTCCTTTCCGTTAGTTTTTAACACCAAATGTATTAGGTGGACCAACATTGTATGTGGTCCACCATAGATCTCACTAAATATTTTAATTTAAGTCGTTTGATCTTATTGGAAAAAAAATAGTCATTAGATTGTGAATGACTAATAGTATATCATTATCAACTAATTTTATTTTCTATTCATCTTCATCACACCTTCAAACAAAACTCATAAACTCCAAAATAAAATCCAGAAGAAAAAAAAATTTAACCCAAAAAATTAAAAAATCTCAATAAAAAAGATTCATTGAAAATATTCATCAACATAATCATAAATTACAACAACATCTTCATAAAATCACCAACAAACTCACACTCTCACCAAAATAACCAACACATACCACAACAAAGAAATAGAACAAGGAAAGTAGAAAAAGGAAAAAAATGTAGGAACAAGCATCTTCATCTCTCTTTGCAAATCATCATCAACCACCACTGCACACCACCGAGCCACTCCTCCTCCGCTACCTCCATCTCCGTCGACAGCCGCACGCAACCTCCACTCCATCGTCGTTCTCTCTCTCTCTCATGGTTTCATTGCGATATGTTATGTGATCCACTAGATCTGATATGTTCTTGGATTGAAGCTTTTCTTTTTTTTAGTGGGTTTTGAGATTTGAGATTTGAACTTTATTTTTGTGATATTTTTGTTTACAGATCAGAATGGATTTGTTGTTTGATTTGGATTTGATCTAGTTTTTTTTTTTTTTCTGGATTTTTTCTTCCCTAAATGTTTTATTTTTCTTCTTTCTTTTCTGGATTTCTGGACATGTATTTGTTTAATTCATGTGGTTTTGGATTTTAATTCTCTGGGTTGAAGTGTCTATTTTGAGTTTGTTTAAAGATTTCGAATTTTGTTGTTGAAGTTTATGTAAATGTTCATGAAGATGAAGAACAAATGAAGGAGAAGATGAAGAAGGAAAACAAAATTGAATGTTGGTGGTACACCATCAGTAACAGTGGACCTGTGGAAAACTAACGTTTTTTGAAAAAATTAACGGAAAGGACCAAAATGACTAACAGAAAAATCTTTAAGGGACTAATTTGGACTTTTTTTTCTTTAAGGGACCATTGTGAAACCTAAAATGTCTTTAAGGGACAATTTAAGTAATTAAGCCTAAAAGAAAAGGCATGCATTTTGTCATGGTGATTTTGTTAATAAAAAATTTTTGCTCCAAAAAAACAAAAAATGTGTCTTATGTTATGATGAGTTTTTTAATAAAAGATTTTTGTTGCTAAAAAAAATCAAGGGTATTGTTGGTATTATGAAAAATCCACACCAAATTTTTTTGTATCCTCTTTATATATAGTATAGAAAAGAAAAGGCATGCATTATGTCAGAGTTGGGATCCTCTCCATTTTTTATTGTTTCCATTTCTTCCATTACCAAAGTTTTTAAATGTTTTTTGGTGTATAAATGATATTTGGACCCACTTAATGTCACACTTTTACATTTATATTCCCAAAACTATATAATAATGGAGGAAATGGAAATAATTGGAAATGGAGAGGATCCTAACTCATTATGTCATGGTGATTTTGTTAATAAAAAATTTTTGCTCCAAAAAAACAAAAAATGTGTCTTATGTTATGGTGAGTTTTTTAATAAAAGATTTTTGTTGCTAAAAAAAAAATCAAGGGTATTGTTAGTATTATAAAAAATCCACACCAAATTTTTTTGTATCCTCTTTATATATAATATAGATATAGATAATAGAAGAATAGATATATATATTAAAGTCTTTTTTTTTTTTTGTTAAGTAGCCTAGTGGCTAGAAAATCCATCTTAAAGATGAATAAGTGAAGTGTCCCGAGTTCGAACCCAGACTCTTGCACATGATGTCCTTACCAGCTATAAGCTAAGCTCACGAGGACATATTAACCAACTGAGCTAATCTCACGGAGACATATTAAAGTCTTTTCTACCAATGCATAATATAAATAATTTGGTGAATTTTTTTCTTTCATTTATAGTTTTTTTTTCTTTTTTGAATTAACCGATCAATCATCAATCAATACAATATAAGAAAATTAGATGTTGTTTAAAAGTCCTTCATGTATTAGAGAAATTGCAAAGACCTTCATAGTTAGCCACATAGGAATTGGAGAAATATTAGAATGCCACATAAGACATGGATCAATGAAATGGTGTCACATAGGAATAAGACTATGAGAGAGAAACTCCTAAACATATAAATAATAGATGATAGAAATTGGAAATCATGCATTGTTACTTGTGGAATATGGTATAATGATCAATTGTGCAAAGACATGAAATGTAACCATATAAGGAAGAAGGGTCTTTTTAAGGAGCTATTTGAGCCATATATATATGGTCCTGCTGATTATAGCGGTCTTGTCCATAAATGACTATAATGGTTTGTTTGTCTTAAAGCAAAGGGTACAAGAGTAAAAAAAAAATTCTTCTAACTCAAGGTGCGTTTGATTTTAGGGAATGAAATGAAGAAGGAAGAAAAATACGGAAATTAAGGAATAAATCTAAATTAAACCCAAAGTCTGACCAAATTCAAAATTCAAAATTTGGTTCCATCTCTTTCATATTTTCAATATTTTATATCATCCTCACACATTTCATATCTGCATTATTTCTCTATTTTTTTGTTTCCTTTCTAATATACATTTTTGAATAAATCTCATCTTCATCTTCTTTGTCTAATTAGATGAAGTTTTTTTCCAGGAAACTTGAACAATCAAACAAGGACACAGGTAAATAAAATATAAGAAAACAAGGGGTAGAATTTGATTTTGGTAACTTCTTCGTTATCTTCTTATCTTGAACTTAAATTTTCTAACCATTCAACATTTTTTTTTGCAGGAACGATCAACTATCAATGATGTCCTTTGTTAGATAATAATATTATTAGGGCTTTAAGTATTGGGCTTTATATGTTAGTAGTTTAGTAGTCCATTAGGAATTATTATAAATTATTTTGTAATCCTTATTTTGTTAAGTAATGCTATTATAATATTATTGAAACCCTAGCCGTCACTTTGTGTTTCTCTCTGAACTTTAACATGGTATCTAGAGCAAGGTTCGATCCGCCTTGAACTACTCATCGCTTCCGCCGTTGAATTCCCAAATTTGGGAATGTGTTTGTTTTGTTGAGTTCGTGCCTATGCGTTTTGAGTCTCTTGGTGTGATTTTCTGTTGCTGATAGATTTTGACGTGTGTTCTACAAGGAGATTGGAGGAATTGAAAAGATCATTGGTTTTGTTTTTCGTTTACTCTTGAACTCCGATTTTATCTGTTAGTAGCTTGTTATGTTTTGTTTGGTCATGCTCTCTATTGATTTGAATTGGCTTCTTTGATCTGCTTTGTTATTCTCAGTTTGTTCCTCGTTGGTTGGTTGGCTCTGAAATTTGTTGTTGGTTCTTCATTCTTGATTTCAATAAGCATGTTGGTCTTGTTCTCTATCAGTTTGTTGAGAAAAGAAAAAGAAAATGGAATATTTGGTTTTGTTAGGTTTGATTTGGTTATGTCTAGTGAGTTAAGATATACTCACAATTGTATGATGGGCGAAAGCTCACAATCTGTCTGTTGAGCGAAAGCTCGTAATCTGTCTGGTGAGCGAATGCTCGCAATCTGTCTGGTGAGCGAAAGCTCGCAATATGAATTCGGTGAGGGAATACTCACAATCTGTCTGTTTGGTGAGCGAAAGCTCGCAATCTGTCTGGTGAGCGAAAGCTCACAATCTGAATCCGGTGAGGGAATACTCACATTGAATCCGGTGAGGGAATACTCACATTGAATCCGGTGAGGGAATACTCACAATTTGAAATTTGAATCCGGTGAGGGAATACTCACATTGAATCCGGTGAGGGAATACTCACATTGAATCCGGTGAGGGAATACTCACAATTCGAAGTCTGAAATCTGAAGAAGTTGAATTTGAAGCTATTAGTTAATTTAGTTTATTTTCGGGTTGATTTGTAACAAGCTCAAAGCTTAGTACGCTTTAGCTTGAGGGGTAGTATTAGAAATAAAATATTTAGTTAGAGTAGTTTGATTTTCGTTTTTTGTTTGACAAACTCTCGATGATTATCTGATAATGCATCGTGAGTTTGAGGGGAAGTGTTAGATAATAATATTATTAGGGCTTTAAGTATTGGGCTTTATATGTTAGTAGTTTAGTAGTCCATTAGGAATTATTATAAATTATTTTGTAATCCTTATTTTGTTAAGTAATGCTATTATAATATTATTGAAACCCTAGCCGTCACTTTGTGTTTCTCTCTGAACTTTAACATCCTTATCTTTGCAACAACCTACAAAAAAGGACATAAGTAAGTAAATAATGAAAGTTTGAATTTGATATACTTTTTTTCTTTCCCTAACTTTCTTTTTCACACTGTTCATTATATGAAAGGTCAGATTTAAAAAAAAAATGCAAAGCAACTATCATATTTTGATATATAAATTTTAACTATCGTATACGAGATAAATTTTCACTGATAAAAAATTTAAAATAATTATCATATCTGAAACAAGTTCTTACTAATAAAAATTTCAAAAAAACTATTTTAAACGGAGTAAATTCTAACTGATATATAAATTTTAACTATCGTATACAGGATAAATTAGCACTGATAAAAAATTCAAAATAATTATCATATGTGAGACATTTGTTCTAACTAATAAAAATTTCAAAAAAAAACTATTTTACACGGGGTAAATTCTAATTGATATATAAATTTTAACTATCATATACGAGATAAATTATCACTGATAAAAAATTCAAAATAATTATCATATGTGAGACAAGTTCTTACTAATAAAAATTTCAAAAAACTATTTTACACAGGATAAATTCTAACTGATATATAAATATGTTTTGTGTAATTTTTTCTTTCAATTTAAATATTTATAATTACAACAAATTTTGATTACCAATTTAGTCTATTTAACATGCCATATATCTTTAAATTGTCTAAACTAATTCGATGAATGACATAAATTTACTATTTAAAAACCCTTTGATATATCTTACAATAATGATAATAATTTGTTAAATATTTAGGATTACAACCGATGATAACACACCAAGGAACAACACTTTTGAATGCTTTATGTTTTATGGCCAAAAAATCGCCAGTTCATTCGGTTTAATTAAGGGTCCGTTTGGTAAAAATAAGCTATAAGCTAGCTGATAGCTGATAAGCTAGCTGATAGCTGAAAAGCTAGCTTATAGCTGATAGCTGAAAAGCTAGCTTATTGAAATTAAAGTGTTTGGTAAAATTAGCTTTTAAAGTGGTTATTAAATATAAAATTACATAATTGATAGTGGGTAGTTTATTTTTTAGAGTGGGTAGTTATTAAATTAAAGGGTAAAAATGGAATAAAGTGTAAAAAGCTATAAGCTATAAGCTCAAATGCTACTTGAAATAGCATCTGAAAAAAAGCTATAAGCTAGTACAAAAAGCTTGTTACCAAACACCTCTAATTTTTTGAAACAAGCTTATAAGCTCATATAATAAGCTATAAGCTAGCTTATTTGTGTTACCAAACAGAGCCTAATCCTACTATAGGTTTCAACTTCAATACACAATTCATACGAACGAATTTAACATGACATTTTTAACTTATGTGGATAATGTGGACACAAATTAGGTAGCTGATGTCATAAACATTGCTTGAAATGCCTATCTTAATGCAAGCTTTTATTTTTTTCATTTTTTTTTAAAATTCTAATTAGCAAATTGTGACTTCAAAAAATATCGGCATAACATTACGACTCGTGCGCATGGGTCTATTACTAGTTATACCAAAAGTAAATAAAGTTTGTTTAATAAAATGTATGTCTTTTGATAATTATCAAGCATGACTCATTTTAAAACAGATGAAGTAAATAATAGGGCATACATATGACTCCCATTAAAAAATTCAAAGTAATCTTATAAAAAATAGTTCAAGTCCTCTTGGCAATTTATACACGTATCATAGAATCTATTTCTTGTAGGAAAGGTATTTTCCATATATGGCAAAATTTGAGTAGGGATGACAATGGGTGCCCATGGGTGTGGATTTGATACTATCCAAAACTACATTCATATATTCGGGTGCCACCCAAATCCAAATGTTGTTCGGGTGGGAAAATGAAATCCACACCCACACCCGCTGGGTTCGGATTTTTTCACCCAAACCCGAAATCCGTAACAAGAAGACGCATATAATTGATTATCTGCTCAAACCCGACCCGAACAATATTTGATAAAATGCAAAATGTAGCAAAATTTGGTAATATATAGTTTGTAAATTTCAAAATAGTTTTTTTTTACTAAACAATTCATAAAATGTTATCATCAATACAGCATGCACCAATACAACTTTCAAAAACTTAAAAGGGAGCAAAATACATAGGGGTAAATAGATAATTTAATATATATACGGGTGGGTGGATGAGTTTCAGGTGTGAGTTTGATACTACCCAAACCCACACTCATATATTCGGGTGCCACCCAAACCCAAACCCAGTCAACTCGGGTTTCGCCCGTTGACTTGAGTTTGGGTTCGGGTGGATCTATCGAATTTGGGTTTTCCTGCCATTGCTAAATTTGAGGCATTTAGTTCACGTCATTGTCTTCAAGTTCAATCTTGCATGGAGGAAAGGTATTTTCCCTATATGGCAAAATTTGAGACATTTAGTTCACGTCATATTGTTTTCACACTTCAATTGTATGGAATCGTTTTAGTTATCCTTATATATTATAGCTTTATTAATATAATAGCTTGATTATTCAACTCGTAATTTTACTTAGGGTAAATAGGGTTTTACCCCTGCAAAATAAGTCAATTTTGAATTACCCCCTGCAAAAAAAAAACTTGGGATTACCCCCTGCAATATGAAGATTCTTTCTTTTTACCCCCTGCTTGACAACTTGGCATAGAATCTTTATTTTTTATGAGGTGGCATGCATATGTGGCATTTATTTCATTTTTATTTTTTTAATTTGCACATGTCATTCTCTCTGGCGCCAATTTGGGTGGACTAATTTAGCTTCTTCAAAAAAAATTTGCACATGTCATTTTTATTATTAAATAAATTGGTGAAAAAAATTTTAAAAATTCCACTTAATTAGTTTTTAAAAAAATAAAAAATATTGTGTCAAAAAAAAATTATTAAAAATAAAATATGTTAATTCAAAAAGATATGTTAATCCATTGTTTCTAACAAAAAAAAAAACTCACAATCTTATCCTGTAACATAACACAAATCTTTCTCCTTCTCATTCTTCTTCTCAAAACCCAAAATTATTTTTTCTCTAACACAAACTTAGAATCCCATAATCCTTTTTCTCTAAAATAAAACCTAGAAATCCGCCGAATCACTCAGCCGAATTCGTCGAAACAAATGATTGATGAAGAACAAAGGCAGGAACTAGGAATCGGATTTCCTATAAAGGCAGAAACTGGGTTTTTGAATTTATGGGTTAGGGATTGAATTGATGGGATGAAGAATTGGGAAGAAGAATTATGTTTTTGGGTTAGGAAGAAATTGAGTTGTTGCAAAGGGATGAAGAATAGAAGAACAAAAGAAATTTATGATTATGTTTCTGGGTTTACCGAGATTGATTTTTGGAAGAAAAAAAATTGGGTTCTTTTTGGATTGTTGTTCTTGGTGGTGTTGATGATTTTGTTGATGTTGTTGTTGTTCTTGGTGGTGTTGATGTTGTTGTTCTTGTTGAATGATGAAAGTTATTGTGGTAGGGATGAAGGGGAAATTAGAAAAAAATTTATTATTATTTTTTTAATTTTTAAGTTTATTTAATAATAAAAATGACATGTGCAAATTAAAAAAAAAAATTAAAAAAAAAATTAAATGCCACATATGCATGCCACCTCATAAAAAATAAAGATTCTATGCCAGGTTGTCAAGCAGGGGGTAAAAAGAGAGAATCTTAATATTGCAGGGGGTAATCCCAAGTTTTTTTTTTGCAGGGGTAATGCAAAATTGGCTTATTTTGCAGTGGGGTAAAACCCTATTTACCCTTTTACTTATAAAAGCTTGCATAATTTATAAAAATTGTATTTATTTATTTTTTTTTTACAATAGGGAAAATCTTTATAGCCTATTATTGTTGAGCACATATCATTGAGTTCATCTTATAATTTTAAATTTATAAAAAAAATCTTATAATTTTCAAATGGACCCACGTAAACTAAAATTTAAGACAAGACTTCTTGTATGGTTATTACTATTTTTTGTAACATTTTATTATTACTATTTTATTGCATTATTATATTTTTTATTTAATTTTTATAAGCTAATAAAATTAGTGGTAGTTTGTTAGAGAAGAGAAAAATTGTTGGCGCCAGAGGTCAAATCCTTAACTTTTATTTTAACACTTCTTCATACTCATGTAAATTAAAATACAGCATGAAGTGATTGTGACATTCTCATTCTCAAGATTCAACGTTATTCCTTTCACACTGCCGGCAAATTCAACCAATTCCTCAGCTTGTATCTTGTTCAATTCATAAACACGTGCAATCTCATCTCCAATTGAGACCACTCGACCGATCTCATCCATTTGAAAATTAGTGTAAAAGTTGGTAATTCGACTTTCTAATAGAGTTATTAGTTCCGCACCTCAACATACTTGGAGAAAGATTAAAAAAAAAAGACCACCCTTTTCCAAGTGTATTCATGTTTATCGAGTAATTTTCTTAATCATTAATAGTAATCAATATGGTGGTCATGAGTTTGTCTACTGTTTTTCTCACTTATCCTATAATCTAAAGCACATCTATAGTAACTAACGATGCTAAAATTCAGCCCCTAAAAAGATGCAATACGTAACAAGACCTTGTGATGGGCAAGCCTCTATAAATAGAACGTATTCATTCTGTTTCTTGGTCACCAAACCTACTTGCTCTCTTTAGTAAACTACACCATCGAGTTGAGTCAGTAAAGGTTCGGAACATGGTTAAATCGATTAAATTAATTTACAACATGGTTAAATCGATTAAATTAATTTACAATAAAATCATTTGATCTAAATATTAAAGTAATATAGGGTTTGGTTTGAATTGTTTTATCAAAAACAATTTGATCTGACCTAATCCAATTAAGTGTGTTTTCAATTGAATCAACTTATACAATTTATACCGATACATAATAATGGTGGCAAATATAATTTGAAAAACAAAATAATAATAATATTATATTAAAATGAAGAATTCACATCCTAGCAGTAACCTTGTTCTGGACATTGGTTTCCTTGATGAAGCTCACAACAATTGAGGATAACTCATCTTGATGATTATTGTATGGATGATCAGCTCCTTCAATGATATGCAACTTGTGGTTGGGTATGATCTTATCAAACTTGTGTGCATGTTGAACGGAGTTAATTTTGTCGGAGGAACCGTGAATTGTAAGAACTCTGTCATATATGATGTAATTTCACATTAGCATATCTATGCATCAATCATATGTAACTTGATAAGTTCATCAAGAAGTGTCGCTTGCATCCTTCTTTGCATCTTTGCGTCTGTGCACAATGTGTGTGCGCGTGGTGGGGGTATGTTGATCTAGAGTAATTCTGAGATGACATATGGTGAAGAAGCAAAGAAGACTGCAAGGACAATTCTTGATGAACTTATGGGGCATCTGTCCTAAAAAAAACAACTTATGGGACATATAAAGTGAAGGCATCAAAGCTCAATGCCAAACTTGCAACTAGGTACTATGGTCCATACCCCATCTTGGAGAGGGTGGGGGAAGTGGCATTGAAGCTAAAACTCCCCTTGTAGTCTAAAGTTCACCCGATGTTTCATGTCTCTTCACCGAAGAAGGTTGTGGGGGTGTATCATAAAAAATAGGAACTGGCAGCAAACATGGCAAGAAATAATTCATACATGTTTGAACCTGAAACTGTGCTAGGTTGTCGACGAGTTCAGAATGGAGGGGATGACTTGTTGCAGGTTCTAGTACAGTGGAAAGGCAGCTGAAGAAGTTACATGGGAAGATGCCATAACATAACTATAAAGAGCCAATTTCCAAAATATAGCCTTGAGGACAAGGCGACGGACAAGGCTGAGGTTTCAATAGGGAGTATTGTTAGGACTGAGACTAGTGGGCAATAGTTAGAGACCGTAACAGGTTCCTGAATACATAGAGTGGAGTGATAAATTGAGGATTCGTTCCGCAACATAGAGAACCTAGGGCTTGTTTGGAATAGCATATTTTTTAGCTTATGCAAAACAGCTTATGCAAATAAATAAGTTTTTATGTATTATTATAAGTTTGTCAAGGTAGTTTATGAAAAAATAGCTTATAAAAATACAGTTTTCGTTAGTGAAAACTTATAAATTAACATAAAAACTTATTTATTTGCATGAGCTCAAAAATAAGTTATTCCAAACGGGCCCCTAGTTTTGAGTAACACGCTTTCGCCTCCTAATAGGAGCCTTGCTCTGTGCCAGATTTAGGTGTTGCTCTCTTTTTAATTCCTTTATTGTTCAATCAATAATATGCAATATCTTTTCCACTCTCTATTATCTTGTTACTGTGCTATATAATTATTATTTTAATGGGTCCTAACACAAACACACATGTCCTTAAACAACAAATAAATAGAGCTAGAAGCAGAAGAGATCAAACATATTTTTCAACTAACCTGCATTCTTTGTCAATCCGAGAGCATATTTGATCTAGATTTGTACCTAAGACTTCCATCAAACTCTCCTCAGTAACACGGTAACTAAAACTTCCTGCAACAATATAGTTCTCAGACGATCATTTAATAAATAATATTGTAACTGAGAGACTGAAAATATAACTTGTAAATTTTCGTTATCCACATCAGCATGTTGAAATTTATTCTAGAGTTCTAAACTCAAGTCATTTTGCACGTATTGAACAACATATAGTTCACGATTAATGTCTAGATCAAAATTTCTGCTTGTTATATTGTAGTAATCCACGATTCTAAATTTTAGTATAAGTTCATGCAGAATGCAAAACAAGCTATAGTACTGGACTTGCTAATTTCATTAAATGTTGTCAGTGATAAAGCTATTTGATGGCCTTCAAGATCGAGTAAGCGATTTACCTGACCTCGTCTTCACATCAATGAAACCTTCCTTCCTAATTCTTTCCAAATAATTTTTACCAAGGGTTTGTTCGATACCTGCCTTCAGATCATAACGTCCAGACAGGTTGACAACAGTTTTAACGTCGTGATATTTGGAAGCATAAAGAAGCACTATGACACCTCCTGCATCAGAACACAGAAACAATTGCTAATAGTTCAATCATCCTAGCAAAATTTGGGGGAAAGTACATAAGAAATATGAGAAGCATTGGTCAAACGCTACACCGTCAAATCATCTTTCAAGGACAATACATGTAATGCAGTGACTGACTACCCATTAGAATAGATTTTTCATGAACTTTAGTACTTACCTCACTGCTACAAATCAAATATCTGGTGTAAGAAATATAACAGAGAACAATAGAATACCTATGTTCATATATAATACTAATAGTTAACAATTAAACTATTGTTAGAATATTAGAAAATATCTTTAAAAATATCTTTATTATTAGGTTGGCTGGCTCTTATCCCTATAACCAAGGGATTTTGTGGTAGATTTAAATTTGAATCACTTGGATATAAATATTATCAATCACTTTTTCTTTCATATAAGCAAACAAATGAAGATACCTTTACTATGTCCCACAATTGCACGAATTACACGATTTGATTCACGGAAATGTTGAATAACAGAGTGTAAATCATCCACCTGTGTCCAATATTTACCATTCTGAAACGAACCTTCGCTTTCCCTTGAAGGAAAACCCAATAACTAAAGTTAAGACAAAGCAAGGCTAATTAATAATGATGAAGACAATATATCAGAAACTTTAGTACATGTAACTCACGTGTAAATGAAGAAACACTGCCTAATGAAGAAAGGAGTTCATTATTATTATTTGTAGAATCACCACAGAAAACTTGACAAAACAAGTATGACATTGGAAACTAAAGCAAATACATCCTATGAAGCACGAACACTGCTTGGATTCGGCGGTGTCGGACACCGACACTTATGATTACATTAAATTGTGTTATTTTCTCAAATTATTGTCGGTGTCGACGTGTCGGTGTCCGTGTCATGTCCGGTGTTCATGTCTGTGTCTGTGCTGCATAGACCACATCAGTCGGCCAGAAACACGTTGTTTCAATGATCATACTATCATATTCATCCATTCCTATGTCCAACATCAACATAGGCATATGCTTTAAGCATACTAATCAACTCCCCCAAAATCCCACAAAACAGCACAAGTTCTAAGTCATAAACTATAAAGCAGTGCCGCAAACACAGATGGTGGACACACCTTCAATCGAAAGTGTCGGTACTACACAGGTCATCAACCACATGAAACCACAACAATCCTAAAATATATATCCTTAAGAGCAAACAGGAAACAGATGGATTGGTCTTAGGCTCTTAGCCTATCATTTTGCAGTATAATTCCATCTCACAGACAATTTCACAAACATTTAGACTGCACTTGAGTGGTTGGATCAATTTAAATCTATAAAAACGTATTGAAATAGCACATATCAAAACAATGAAATACTAATAATTTATAAGAGCATATCCAAACAATGAGATAGTGATTTCATTCATTTTCAACCCTTCCCATTGCGTCCTCCATCTCTATATATATCCAAACATAGTCAAAATGATTATTCACTTAATGTGGTTCTGTTATGCATCATGTTATTGGTCCGGTGTTTTTATATTAAGGCTGATGTTAAGGTATTTATAATTAGGGTCATGCGCGTTGTGGCGGAACCAAGAATTAAAATTCGGGCGGCGCTAAAAAATTTATGATACATAAATTAAATAAAAAATTATATTTCATACAAAAATTTAAGTAGTAAAGAATACAAATTTGATCATAAAAAATTAATAAATAAACTGTATACCCTAAATAATATTTTAGGTATGTCAAGTGACTTGAAATTATCATTGATTTACTTTAAACTAATACTTACATAAAGTTGACCACTAAAAAATTATATATTTTACCATATTACAAGTATAATTAAAAGAGAATAATTATTATAGAAATTGTCCATTGTTTCTATTGATATATACCTATAAAGATCAACCTTTTATATGTTCTTGTTGGTTCAGTGGTTTGAGAAAATATTTTAGTCATTGAATGGGTGGATTCGAATCTCGGTATTGAATATGATGTTTTTTAAGAGAAAAAGCACAAAAAGAAAAGAGGGCTGCAAGAGAAGAACTCGCGACCTCTCCATACTAATGGGCGCCATAATCAAACCAAACCACTGGGTTACGTGTGATTTCAAGTTAAATTGGTGCGCGAACAAATATATATATATATATATATAGTATATCGTTTTAATTTTATGAAAATACGAAGGGTATTATAGTAATTTCTCATTTTTTCGGGGGTGGCCCACCACAGCCACCCCCTAGTTCCGCCACTACATGCGAGAGACACTTGTTAAACATACTAAAAAAGCAAATTAAAAGATAAATTTAATGCTAAAAATATGAATTTTTATGTTTTTAATATATTAAATGCACAAGTTTGAACGTAAAACTTTCAATTTATATGTTTAACTAGTGATTCAGGGGCACTATTTAGCTTTTTCCTTATAATTAAAAATTTACATGTAATATTACAAATTTTTTTAATGTTTTAAAAGTAATAATGCACAAGTGTTGTTATATAAGGCTCAAGTTAAAGTATCAAAAATTAAAAAATTTCATTTAATAATACAATTTTTTTTTAATGTTTTAAAAGTAATAATGCATAAGTTCTAAGATAACATTAAAATATATTTTAATTCCTATACAAATTATCTTATACACATATTCTAATAATATATAATTTATTTTTTACAATGTAGCTTATGAGGATTGACTCTAGGACCTCATGCATACTACTCAGATTTCTCATCACTAAACCAATTCTATTGGCTTATTCTATTGATATATCTTAATAATATATTCTAATAATGTGTAATTACAGCAAATCAATGTACACTAAATATAGACAGATTTGTTTTTATTCTATTATATTACTCCCCCTCAGTCGAAGTAGGAAGTTCACGAACGTTGAGATTGTCTCTAAAGTCCTGAAATAATATTAAAGGAAGACTATTGATAAAGATATCTGCAATTTGATATTGTGAGGGGACGTTAAGAACACAAACATGACCGCCAGCTACTTTTTCCCGAACAAAATGAATATTCATTTCGATGTGTTTCATGACAATGTCGAAGAGATAGATGGCACTGACATTGTCACGGTAGACTAAAGTGACCTTGTGAATGGAACAGTGTAATTCAAGAAGAAGATTGTGTATCCAGCATGATTCAGAAACTACATTTGTGATTCCACGGTATTCAGCTTCAGCACTAGAGCGAGATAATGTAGGTTGTCGTTTGGAGGAGCAAGAGAGTAGGTTATCCCGAATAAATACACAATAATCAGAGGTGGAGCGTTTGGCGTCTAGGCACCCTCCCTAGCCAGTATTTCTATAAGAGACTAAAGAGGAAGTAGATGAGGGATAAAGATGTAAACTATATTGATGTGTGCCTTGAATGTACCGCAAAATACGCGTCTGAGAGCGTGCATGTGGGTTTCCATGGGATTGTACATGATATTGAAGGGCACCTGTAAGGCTGCGATAGAGAAATGAATCCTCAAAAGGAGTTCTATCAGTGGCACTCAACTTTAGTTTCGTGTCAACTAGGGTGAGGCACAGTTTGCATGATGACATGTCAGCACGGACAAGAATTTCTTCTACGTAGTTCTTTTGTGAGAGAAAGAGACCTCTAGAATGGCGAGCAACTGCAATGCCCAAGAAGTGCTAGGGCCCTAAATCTTTCATAGCAAATTATGAATTGAGTAGTGAAATGATAGATTATCTCAGATCATCTGAGGAACTAGTAAGGATAATATCATCAACATATAAGCGGAGGTATGTCATATTCCCAGTACTGCCAATTGGTGTCCATTGTTGCCAAGGCTGTTGTCCGTGACCGCCGTTCCGGCCAACACTACCAGTGTTCCGGCCATTGTCATTGTTGATGTTGTTTTTCTTTCCGCGACCGTGAGAGTGAGCTATGTGTGTTAGTTGTGGAGTAGTACGGAGGAAGCAAATCAGACGAAGGTGCAATGGTAGTAGCCACAATCACCGCCGGTGTGGAAGAGAAAGAATCACGAGCAACATGTTGAAGGATAGTCGATTCTTCGAGCTCAATTCGAGCGCCCTTTTTTTTGGCGTCCTATTTTTACTCATCCGTTACATACGAGTTTCTCACGCGCCCTAGTTTTACTCATCCGCTATTTACGAGTTTCTCGCGTGCTCTATTTTTACTCAACCGCCACCTACAAATTTCTCGCGCGCCCTATTTTTACTCATCCACTACTTAAGTTGTAAAAATGAAAAAATTGAGGAAAAAACACCGTCCGCTACTTGAGTTCAAACCATCCAAAACAAGTTACTTATATTTATTTTAAAATTTTTTTATTATAATTTATTCGGGTTTACGGGCCATCCGTGGCCCATTTAGGCTAGCCCATATTTTAATCGGGCTTTAACGGGCTGGACTATAAAGCACGGAAATAATTCGGGCTAGAAATTTTAAGGCCCAAACCTAGAAAAAAAAATCGAACTTGGCATGTCGGCTCATACGAACTATCCCATTTTGGCAGCTTTAGTGGCATACATCCATTGCAAATTTGCAACACAACTGAGTAATAAAACAAATTTTGTTTCATAAAAGCTGACCAAAAATTCAATCATTGGGTAGTTAAATACCCGCCCTCAAAAGCAGAAGATGACGTTGTAGACACTTTTTTTTTTTGAAAAAGTTAAAATGAGATATATTACCACAACAGCCTCCCAGCACAAGACGTACCAAGATAGGCTACAAAAGTTTACAAAATGTCATAGAAACAAAAACATGAACAAATCATACAAAGCCCAAACAAATCATAGGACTAGACCACCAACTATGGTAGTTATAAGCTAACGAAACACTCGTCGACTTCAACCACCTAAAAGAGAAAAGTTTGATCTTGTCCAACAAAATATGGGGTGTGTCCTCTGATCCTGTGAACAATTGAGGGTTTCGCTCCGTCCATACAACCCAAACGCAAGCAAGCCAAATGAGCTGTAAAAATGATCGACGCGCTTGAGAAGAGCCAGCTGCTGAAAATGCAAACTGAACAAAATGGTCACGCAGAATAGTGAATTCCACCAAAGAAATACCAATCCACGAGCGCACTAAATCCCAAAGAGAACCAACGGTACTGCAGGAGATGAACAAGTGATGGGCTGACTCGGCCTCTCCACATCCAAAAACGCAAGAGTGAGCTGTAGAAGATAAAACACCTCGAGTAACCAAATTTACTTTCGTAGGCAACCTGTCACGCAATAAACGCCAAGCGAATATGGAAACCTTCAAAGGGACCTGGGGGTGCCAAATGAGGTTATCCGCTTCCTCCATAGTAACCGAAACATGAGAAGTGAGAAGCTGATAAGCTCCTCTAACAGAGTAACCTGTGTCAGGTTCAGGGCGCCACTGCCACTTGTCAAAGAATGAGCCTGCAAGATAATGTTAAGAAGTAAAGACTGACACTCCCCCAACATCTCCTCCCCCCATGCCCTTAGCTGCCGCCGCCACACCCACGCCTCGCCCCCCTCACCCCACCCTGAAGCAAATATCCCTGCCACCGTACACGATTTGGTCTCTGCCAACTCAAACAGGCGACCAAACCGCTGACATAAAGGGATCTCATCCATCCACGGATCGGTCCAAAAAAAAGTATCTGGCCCATCCCCCACCCTCTTCACAACCTGCTCCTGAAACCAACTGCCCCCTATCTCACCCCTCTATCCCTAATACGCGCTAATTCCCTCCACCACGACGACCCTCTCTTGCCTCCATCTCGAAGTCTACCTCCCTCAATCCCATAACGAGCTGCCAACACTCTAAACCACAACCCCTCCATGTCCACTAGCATCCTCCAACACCATTTACCTAAAAGAGCCTGGTTAAACTCCCTCAAACGTCTGACCCCCAAACCTCCACTCTGCATACTTAAGCAAATAGAGTTCCAACTAACCCAAGAAATTTTCCTAGAATCCTCACAACCCCCCCAAAAAAATTTAATGAAAATAGATTCAATAGAAGAAAATAGTACCTGAGGGAGCTTTGAAGAAGGAAATAGTGTAGACAGGTAGAGAGGTCAAGACAGACTTTAACAGAACCAGACGGTCACCAAAAGACAAGAAACGACTCTTCCACCCAGATAATCTATTCTTTATACGGATCAATACCGGTTCCCAAAAACTCAAACGTCTCAGATCGCCCCCAATCTGAAGACCCAAATAAAGGAAAGGAATCTTTCCCACTTTACAACACAGAGCAGACGCGGCTTCGCCTATCCAGGAATCAGGAATATTGACCCCAACCAACATGCTTTTATTAAAATTAACTTTCAGGCCCGACATAGACTCAAAAAGCACAAGGACAGCGCGCAAAGCCCGGACATTACCCCAACTTCGAACCCCCAACAAAAGAGTGTCATCTACGAACTGAAAGTGTGACACCGTCATCGAACCTTTCTCAACAATATTGTACCCCTTACACAAATTTTGTGCTATCATCGCCTCCATAAGCACATTCAGACCCTCGGCCTCTAGTAAAAAGAGAAAAGGGGACAACGGGTCGCCTTGCCTAAGACCCCGCTGTAGAAGGAATTCATCAGTCGGACTGCCATTAACTAACATAGACGCCGTAGCCGTACAGACACACTCTCGAATCCACTTCGTCCACAGGGTAGACTCATTGCATTATATATACAGGAATCGGAGTTCAAACTCGGTATTTTACTATTTTTTAAAACTCGGCATTATATATGTAGAGATCGGTGATTTCGACCAAGATCGTTCAAATCTTCTCACCAAAAGACGATTTCGTTACAAAATATTTAAAGTGGAATGATTTGAAGGACCATAGTCATTCCACTTTAAATATTTTGTAAATATTTAAAATGCTAACGCTACCAATCGTTAGTTGGTTCAGTGGTGATTGACGCTGAACCTGGTAGATAGAACCACGGTTCTATTCTCCACAACTGCGATCGGGAGGGGGCTGAAACCACTTGATGTCAGAATTGACACCCGAACCAAATTAAACTGATGGTGAAAAAAGAAAATGTTAACGCTGCCATATGTGTTGCAATAACTAAGATGGCCGTAATAGCAATAACCTGATTTTTTTAAAACAATAAACTTACCTTTATCAACAAAAAAAACAATAAACTTACCTTTGTCAACAAAAAAAAAATAACAATAAACTTACCCATTTCCAGAAAAGTCAAAACGGAAAGAACTAATTTGTGCCTTTTCCAATGCATCAGCAAGGTTCAATATGAGTTTGGTATCCTAAATTATTGGAAGAGAAAAAATACTACAAATTAGTAATGAAAACGGATTAAAAGGTTTTTGGTCTTTAATAGCGAATTTTAATTTACTCCGTAAAATTATAAATAGGAGACTAATTTTTCTCCTCATAAAACTTTTCATTTTATTGGTTCCTAATGACCCACTTATCTTAATGTTAATATCAAGATTAGGAGATTTTTATATCCATGATGATGTGTTGATGTTATATTTATCTATTACTAACTGATACACGCCTGTATGTGTCTATTATGTAAATTTATGTCGAATTATGTCTATTATTGTTGGTAGAGCAATGCTAGGGTCACACCCTCTAACACACTCTTTAAACACACTCCAATCAATTAATGCCACATAACCCCTTTTATTTAGCCTTTACCTGTTGACCGGATTTGCAGGTGGATAGCTTTTATTTATTTATTTTATTTTTATTATTTAGATTTTTTTTTCACCGTCTTCCACAATCAGATCCATAAGTTGAGAGAGATGATTTTCATTTCTCTACAAGCTCCCTTCATCTTGCCTTAGGAGGTCTTAATTGCAATCTCTGTTGGTCGATTTCTCCATCTCTATGAGCTTTCCTTGGGGTTGGTAAAACATCACCGATGAATCAGTATGTGAATCGCAAGTTTAGTAATCAATACAAGGAAGTCCACTTTTTGATTTTAAAATCTGCAAATTTTCTCGTAAAAAAAGTTCAATTTGAAGACAGATCGGAAACAGTTCAAATTACATACTTGGTTTGTTATTATTGCAAATTTCTCATTTCTTGACTCGTGAAACAAAATAGATGTTGACAATGGGTATGACGTTGTCGTATTTTTGAGAAGAAAGCAAAAGCATGATATCTTTCAACAAGATTTAACCATGCGATAGAGAAGAAAAAGCCACAGAGATATTGGTACAGTTTTGGAGGAGAGAGTGAATGTGGAAGACGATAAGTTCAATCAAATAATAATTAAAAAAAAAAAACTCTCCACCGGCAAATTCAGTTCCCAGTAAAGGTTTAAAAAAATGAGTGATGTGGCATTAATTAATTGGAGTGTGTTTAAAAGGGTGTGTTAGAGGGTGTGACCCTAGTATTACTCATATATATATATATATACTTTATGAGAGTGAAAATCAAGTGGAGGGGAGGACACCACTCAGCACCTAAGGTGGGGTTCAATGCCGGCCAAAAGATAAAGAGATGTATGGCTGAGGGGAGGAGAGAAAGAACGCAATCAAGTTTTTATTTCTAGTATTAAAATTCGGTATATTTTTGGATAAAAACTTATTCAGCCTTAAAAGAATTTATGCAAACATTTAATAAAAAAAAGAAAAAGAAACATACTTTGGAGCATTGAAAACCATGACACAAGATAACAAGGTCGGTGGTTGTTCCAGATTGATGTAATATGCCCACGAGTTTTTCACCGTTTTTGTTGGGTATTATGATTCTCTGATGATGATGATGATGATGCTCAATAGCTGAAACAACAAATGAGAGATAAATGATTAATTCATCAATTCTCTGTTTTTCTTTGAAAATTTTAATGTAATGCATACTGAATTTTGGAAAATAACTAACATGTGTTTTGTGCAGCTAGGGACATCTTCTTCACTTCAATCTCTTGTTTTCAAGTTCCTTTTTGCTGCCAAAAAATGCGAACAGTGCAAAGGAGTTTATTTCTGATACGGTTTATGTGGAGTCCAGCATGTAGTCATGCAATAATAGAGTATTCAAGACTCAAGAGTCATAATGTCACATTACTTCTTTAGAGCATGGTGATACCACTTTATAAAATGATTTTGGATTTGTCACAAATGATGTATATCATATAAATTTTCAATCCAACGGTGAATTTTATAAAATTTATATCAGTTAAAACATTATTGAGGTGTGTAATATTTAATGTAAAACTAGTTGGTGTTATTTGACTCTGACCATTATATATATTTTTGTCAAGTAATCTAGTGATTAAAAATTTGACCATAAAGATAAATAAGTTAAGTGTTCATGTTTAAATCTTGACTCCTGCATATAATATATAATGCGATATTACTACCAACTGAGTTAACTTCAAGTGAACATCTTTATTTATATATTATATATTCCTAAAATAATATAAAAAAGTTGAATGGTAAAAATCTTTATTGAAACTTTTATTTAACTGAGTTTAGAGCCTCTAAACATATAAAGGAAGAAATTAGAAATCTCAACTAAGTTGTCACCCCTCATCACTCCTATCATAATGCCTATAGCTCATATATATATATATATTCAATCCAACGATAAATTTTATAAAATTTATATCGATTAAAACGTTATTGAAAGATGTAATATTTAGTGTCAAACTAATTTGTGTCATTTAATCCAAGTCCTAACCCATATATGGGGACCAAACCAATATATAAAATAAGGGTTATGTTAACTTGTGCCTTTAGGGTACATGTTAAGCTACCTAAAAATAGAAATATAGCATTTAATGATACAAAGAATTTAATGTTTAGATAATTAAATACACCCCAATTTCAATAATTTTTTTCCACATTTAGCTTCTTAACATGTGCCCTTAAGGGCCCAAGTTAACATATATAGGTGGACCAAACCAAACCCCAAAAAACCGATAGAGTGAAATGCTAAATTAATGGAAGCGATAACAAGAGAGCCCCGTCTTATCCCTTAGCAACTCACTCCCAATGCAAGAAGGAACGGTATCCCACCAAACAAAGTTGGGATTATCATGTCATCCACATGCCAACTTCATTTTACCTTGTGGATTCTAGGATGGGAGACCACGATAGGTGAATAATATTTGTTTATATTTATTACTATAGTCCAAACAAAATAGGTGAATAATGCATATATATTAATTAGTCGCAACTAGAGGTGGGAATAGGCCAGATCGGCCTATATGGCCTTAAGACCTAGCCTATATAGGCTCAGGCTAGACCAACCTATTTTTTTAAATAGAGCAAGCCAAAGTTTTTATAAGCCTATTTAAGTTAATATAAATATTATTTTTATTATTACTATTATTATTATTTATATATTAAAATTTGTACTTTGATTAAATTATAAATTTATTAAATTTTTCGGAAGTTTAAGTTTATTAATCTACATTAGTTTTTCACATATATAAATGTATTATTATAAACTAGAATTGAAATATGATGACATATATAATCAAATTCTCCAAAATATCATGTTAAGTATCAAAAGGACATTGATTTATTAGTTCATAAGTATATTTAAAAATAAATATAATTATTTATTTAAATATGTTAATGTGAAATAAGCTTTTAAACATCTAACAGGCCACATAGGCCATACGCCAGGCTCAGACCTTTGATTTTTTAACAGGTCAGGCTCAGGCTTGGCAAAGCCTAGCCTATTCCCACCACTTCACAACTACATCTTGTAATACTATTTTATTACATTATTATTTTTTTATTCAATTTTGTAGGGTAATAATATGTAGTTAATTTGTTAGAGAAGAAAAAAATTATAAGCAGGAGAGATCAAATCCTAAACTTTCTGTTAACACTTCTTTGGCATAAACATAATAGTATATTCACTTATCTTGTCAAATATACATACCGATTTGTACAAGTAAAATATGGCATGAAGTGTAACTTCATTATACTTGGAGAGAGATCAAAAATGATTTTTCCTTTTCAAATATCTCCAAATGGATTATTTAACATGGTCAATGTGTTCGTATTAATCGAGTAATTTTCTTAATCAGCAAAAATAGTAGGGTGGCCATTGTATGATTTAGATCGATTTGAGGTATAAAATCATCCGATCCAAAAATTGAAGTAACATGTGGTTTGAGTTTGAATTGTTTCCTCAAAAACAATATGATTCCACCCAATCCGATTAAGTACGGTTTGGATTGAGTCGGTTCGTTCAGTTTTTATCGATACATAATAACATACTTATGCAAATATCATTTGGAAAACAAAATAATATTATATGAAAAGGAAAAGTTCATATTCCTAGCAAGAACAGACCTAACTAGCAGTACCCTTGTTCTGGTCAATGGTTTCCTTGATGAAGCTCACAGCAACTGAGGATAGCTCATCTTGGTGATTTGTGTATGCATGATCAGCTCCTTCAATGATATACAACTTGTGATTTGGTATGATCTTGGCAAACTCGTGTGCATCTTGAACAGGGATAATTTCGTCTGAAGAGCCGTGAATTGTAAGGACCCTGTAAATATATGAAGTAATTTGACATTAGCACATCTATGCATCAATGTAACTTGATTGCTTCAGTTTTACAAATATTTTTGTGAACCTCTAACGCCCACTCATGTTCGATCACTTGATGAACAAAGAAATGGAGCTAGAAGCAAAAGGTGGCAGTAGGATAGATCAAACATTTTTTCCACTAACCTGCATTCTTTGTCAATTTGCAAGCACGCTTCATGCATATTTGTACCTAAGCGATCCATCAAACTCTCCTCAGTAACATGGTAATCCAAACTTCCTGCAACCGTAGATGTCCTCAAATGATCATTTAACAAATAACATAGTAATTGAGTGCTTATTTGTGACAGATTGAAACAAAGAACTTGTAAATTTTCATTTACATTGTACCCGTTGAAATCTATCTAAAGTTCTAAATTGAAGTCATTTTGTAGCCATACTAAACTTTGTGCTTGTGATATTGTGATACCTAATTCAAAATTTTAGTATAAATTTGGCTTAATTAGTTCTTTGGTCCCTTAAAGACATTTTAGGTTTCACAATGGTCCCTTAAAGAAAAAAAGGTCCGGATTGGTCCCCAAAACCTAAAATGTCTTTAAGGGACCATTTAACTAATTAAGCCTATAAATTTCATCAAGTGTTGTCAGTGATACAACTATTTGAGGGTCTATTAGGTTAAATAAGCCTGCGTAAACGATTTACCTGACCTCTTCTTCACATCAATGAAACCATCCTTCTTAATTATTTCCAAATAATCTTTACCAAGGCGTTCTTCAATGCCTGCCTTCAGATCATAACGTCCAGAGAGGTTGACAACAGTTTTAATGTCATGATATTTGGAAGCATACAGAAGCACTACATCACCTCCTGCATCAGGACACAAACAATTATATGAATAGTTCAATTGTACTAGAAAACATTGGGGAAAAGGACATTAGAATTCGAGAAGATGGATTGGTCCGAAGCTACATCGACAAGTCAGTTTTCAACAACTATAGATGAAATGCAGTGACACCTAATTAGAATAGGACTTTTTCATAAACCATAGCCCTTACCTATGTACATGTACATATAAATATAATACTAGTTAACAGGTAATAACTATGTTAAACTCATAGTAGTCAACCCCGGACTGCGGAGTGGCCAACCCCAAAACTGGAATAGCAGGAAAACATATACCGGGATAGCCGCTATTTGAATTATTTAATATATAACTATATAATAATTAATACTCCTTTTGTGTGTGTGTGTGAGCACTTGGCGCAGGATGAGGGTCTACGAGGGGTGCCAACCTAGTTGGGATTTCTTCTAGATCCTTTGACGTCATTATGCTCTTAGTTCACCAAAAAAATATAATAATTAATACTATATAAATATCTAAATACTTTTATTTTTATACTAAATATATATGTAGTTTTTTTTTTAAAACAATATTTAATAATAACTGAAATAATATATTATTTTAACTATTATTTAATCTGTGCCAACTATTTCCTTATGTCTAGAACATATGATATTTTAAGATAATCAAACAAACCATCATGCAACATGACCAAATCATGTGATGGCGACAAAGGGAGACCAAGTAACGGCGCCGATCCGGCGACTTCCGCCGTAAAAAGTGCTTTGTGCTCCATGAAAATACAAAAGCTGGCTATCCCGGTTGGAGCGGCCGTGACCCACTGTGCTCCGCCCCTCTACTATCCTGGCTGGAGTGGCCGCTATCTCTAACTGCTCCGCTACCGGTCTTCTCATCGCGGCACGCTGCCGCTCCGCTCCACCACTATAGCGCGCTATTTGACTACTATGGTTAAAATGAAAGATAATGATCAAGTTTATTTTTAACATAGTTTTGCAAAGGTGTCTTTCTATGTCAACTTGTTGACTAATCTCGTGCTATAAGTTTGGATAGGCAATTAGGTCATATAATCAGTTAAATGAAAGCTCATTCCTGGTTTTGTTTTGCCAGAAGTTACACAACTCTCTTAATATTGCATCATTCAAGGTTGCAATCTTAACATCCATGCATTTGTAATTGGTAAATGGTAAAGCATGACATGCAACTTAATCCACTAACCGGACGGGTTCAGTTACCAATGGATTGAATTTGACAGATCTGAATCTATCCAAATGAACCCAAAACAAACTCGTTTTTGTCAACCATAGACCCAAAACCCGCTACAATCCACTCGAAAATCTAATTTCAGACTCAGTTTTTTCAGGTTTTGGTCAGACCTTTCCATTTTCCAGCCCAAGTTGACATGTAATGAAAGTAAAGAATAGAGAGAATTCATTTCTGTGAAATTCTGTTATTGTATTTCTTAGAATGAAAGTCACAGGGTACTTGGATAATTATATCCAATGTTATCCTACACCAAGTTGCTTGTTGAGAACTTTCTCTCTAACAAAAAAGAGATCTATTTCCATGTGTTTTGTTCTGGCATTCAGCACAGGGTTGAGTCATAGCTACAGTGCTATGATTGTCAAAAAAAAATGAGAGGAGACTTGAATGGAATTTGCAGTTACCAAAGCAAGATGTGCCTCTGTACTAGAACGAGACAATTTTCTTCTTGGACGACCATGAGAGAAGGTTTGGACCTAAGAAGATAGCTGCACCAGAAGTGGAGCGACGGTCATCTGGGTCAGATGCTCAATCAGAATCACTGTAACCATGCCTGAAAGTAAATCACAAATATACTTTCCTTGGGAGAAACCCTTTTGCCACAAGCCTTGCCTTATACTTTTTTATAGTCCCATCTGCATTCTCTTTCAGTCTAAACGCCCATTTTCACCCTATAGCCTTCCTGTTTTGAGGAAGAGGGATAAGGGTCCAGGTATTTGTTTCTCTCAAGTGCAGAAAACTCCTCTTTCATGGCTGCCAACCACTTAGGATCTTTGAGAGCTTGTTTCACCGTGTGAGGTTCAATGATGGTTAGGAAAACTAAGGGAAGCAGTTTAGGTAAAGGTACACCAGTTTTAAGTCTGGTTTGCATGGTGAGTACTAGAAGGATTGGTAGTTTGTAATGGTGGATGCTAAGGGGTAGGTGGTGAGGCCAGAGACAATGAAGAGCTAGATAAAGAAGGTGAGGGAAGGTTAACCAAATTTGGTGAAGGAAGAATGGTGTCTTGTGAGGCTAAAGAACTAAAAGAGGTAGGTGATGAGGTGGTAGATGTATTGATTTGATTAAAGTAAGGGGAAATAGGTGTGATGGGAGTGTAACTAACGAGCACGCGCACGAGTAAGCTTCTGAAAATGATCATGATGGATCCACTTCTATAACTGCGAAGCGTGAACGCAGCCTAAAATCCCAGTCATGATCGAACTGGAGATTGTGGATTGAAGCCACGAGAGAATCCCTTGGTCCTGAAGAATCCAGAGACGGTGCGCAGGATTTGCAACAATGGCAGAAGTGACGGAATCTCTGATGAATTTCTCCGGAATTTCAATGTAATACAAAAAACTCGAAAGGTTATGTGCATTCGCCGCTGGTTCTATCTGTTGAAGCCAGATAAGAAAGTTCTTCCCATCCAATTTCTCGGAGATCTTCAACTGAAACATAACTAACTCAGTTGAGGAGAAATTGACTGGAGTTGCGTGTGCTGTGGAGAAGCAGAAGGTGAAGATGGTGGTGGAGAATTTTCCATGATCGGAACTAGGCTCTATGATACCATAATGAAAAGAAAAAAGAGAGAGAATTCATCTCTGTGAAATTCTGTTATTGAATTTCTTAGAATGAAAGTTACACAGTACTTGGATATTTATATTAAATGTTATACTGCACCGAAGTGATGCAAAACCTACACCCTATGTAACTAACTCTGAGCTGTATAACAGTCTCTTATTACAAGATGCAATCTAGCGCCCAGGAACGTTCTAGAATAGTAAAAAGTAGAACTACACTTAGTAAACAAATAGCACTATATTGAGAGTAATCACTACTCTAATAACATAAATTATTTGGATAAGGACAGCTCTCGTCATAATTTAGGTGTATAATGGAAAATGATCAATGAGTGATAGTATAAATTGGCACACATACATCCAAAAGCATATCTAGATATACATTTTTTTTTTCCTATAAGCAAACAAATCAAGATACCTTTACTGTGTCCAACAATTGCGCGGATTACACGATTTGATTCACGGAAATGTTGAGTAACAGCATGTAAATCATCCACCTCTGTCCAATAGTTACCATACTGAAACGAACCTTCGCTTTCCCTTGAAGGAAAACCCAACTAGCTAAAGTTAAGACAAAGCAAAGAATGAAGCAAGACTAATGATGAAGACAAGATATCAGAAACTTTAGAACATATAACTCAATGTAAATGAAGAAAATAGCACCCAATTTACACCAGGCAGAGGAGTTCAACTTTTGGGAATTCTACTGAAGAAACAGTGACATAATTGGGTCATTCTTAGAAGGCTACTCCTTCCGTCTCATAATAATTGTAACATTTGGAATATTTGTTCGTCTAAAATTATGTTACTTTAGAATCCCAAGGCAGAATTTATTGATGTTTTTCAACAATGCCTTCTTAAATTAAATAATTCACCTAACTATTCTACTACTACTTTCAATCACTCTAAATAATGAGTATTTTAGACTGTGCGGATTATGTTACTATAGAATATTAGAATTCAATATAATTCATCATTTTTTTAAGATGTATGCATAATCTAAAATGACACTTATAACGAGACGGAGGAATTACCATCTAATACTATGATAAAGTTATAAGGAAATTGAACCACTAAGGATAGTAGTACAACTAAACCAACAATCCTCAACTAACAACCAGTGCTGTAAGGGCAACTTCAACATTAGCTATTTATTATGAACAATATAACATCTGAAACCAAAGCAATCACATCAGATGGCTAGAAACACACTATTTCATTTATCACACAATCATACTATATTCATATTCATCCATCCAGTGATCCATGCCTATGTCCAAACCAATGTAGCACCAACACTTCAGATTGAAGGTGTGTCCAATGTCTCACACTGACACAACACCGACACAGATTACATACAATAATGTTACTTTCTCAAACTATTACCAGTGTCAACGTGTCAATGTCATCTTGTTTGGTGTTCATAATTGTGTCAGTGCATCATAGGTCCAAACTGAAAACAAAGGCATATGCTTTAAATACACCAATTAATCAACTCCCCCATATATATATATATATATATATAAGCAAAGATTCGTTTTTCAGATTCATCGAATAATTGATGTATTTGGTCTAGTTATTCAATTCATCAGAAAAAAGAATGTTTGCTTATATTTAAGTCCAGAGTAGTATATCCTTCCAAAAGAACATACAGGATATGAAGCACGGACACAGACATCAGACACGACACTGACACGTCAACACCGATAATAATTTGAGAAAATGACATAATTCAGTGTAATCATAGGTGTCGGTGTCATGTCAGTGTCCGACACCAACATGTGTCCAACACCAGACATGCCTAATCTGAGGAGTGTCCGTGCTTCATACGGGACAGAGATGGATTGGTCTTAGCCTATCATTTTGCAGTATAACTCCATTTCACAGACAATTTCACAAACATTTAGACGGCACATAATAAAACTGAATATTCAATGCATATAGTTTTGTTCTGGATCATAATAAACTTACCCATTTCCAGAAAAATCAAAACGGAAAGAACTAATTTGTGCCTTTTCCAATGCAACAGCAAGGTTCAATATGAGATTGGTATCCTAAAATTGAAAAAAATAAAAAATAAACACAGATTAATTAAAGGAAAAAAAAAAAAGTAAGGGAATTTATGCATACATATACATATAAGTGAAAAAGGAACAAACTTTAGAGCATCGAAAACCATGACACAAGATAACAACATCGGTGGTTATTCCAGATTGATGTAAATTGCCAACAAGTTTTTGACCATGTTTGTTGGGGATTATGATTCTTTCAACAGCTGCAAAAACAAATGAGTGATAAAACAATTCATTAATTCTCTATTTATTTTTCGTGAAAAATGTGATAGTGAAATGTAGGAAACTAACTAACTAACTAACATGAGTTTTGTGCAGCTAGGGACATCTTCACTTCACTCTTGTTTTCGTTTGTGATTTACTTGAGCTCTTATTCAGTTTTTATCCTACTTGTGTTTGTTTTAGATTTTTTAAAAATCATTTTAGTAAAAAAATTATTTTTTTTCCATCAAAATGAAAATATATTTTCAACGGTTTTTATTAAAATCGATTTTTTTATCACTCATCATCCCTCACTATTTTAAAAAAAATTGATTTTTATGATCGTAAACAAACCACAAATCACTTTAGATTTTCTTCAAAATCTCTAAAATTAATTTCTAAATTATTTTAAAAGAAATTCATTTTTTTTTAAGCTCAAACAAACAGACCCATTATATATGGAAAAGAAAAATTAATCTATTCACTCTTTTGCTTAAGCTTTTATATGTTTTGAATTGCTCTTCTCACATTAAAATGAGTTTATTTTCATTTGTGATTTAGTTATGTTTGGATAAACAATTTATTTAGAGCTTATGACACAAGCAGTTTTTAATTATGATCAGCTTATGTATAAGTTATTCTTATAGTAAAACATAAAAGAGAAGAAAAAAAATAGAGTTTATATTATTGTCCGTAAAATATATCCTTATGATACGAGTGATATTTATATGAGACAAAATTTGTATATAAGTGAATTAAACGTAACTAATCATTTTTATTGATTTACAATTTTAATTTGAATTGATTTGGATATTAATACCGAGAACTACAACAATTGAGACTAACGATGACTAGGAGTGATTGCCGGTGTATAAGGCATGTATAGAGAATGAGCGGCTCGTCCACTCGTAACAACTTTTAGTCAAAAAGAGGGTGGAAGATGCTCTGGTGCACAAAGCATGTATAGACAATGGGCGGCTCCTGACAACTAGTAAAAAAGAGGCCACATGGATAAACCGACATCACATCAAAATGAGAGGTCTTGAGACCGTGCAGGTATGAGACCGCATGGTTTAAGGAAGATTTATAAGATTTGATTTGTATTGTCTATGCCGACAAGATGCATCTTTTCTGTAGTCCATTCTATAAGAATTTCACAACTAAGCGTCTTTGACTTGAAAAATTATTTGGATGAGTGACCTTGAAAGTTCCTAAAAATAGTGCGAGTGGGGGCAAAACAACATATTTGTCGATTTGTGGGATTAGTCAGCAATAATTAATAGTCATTTGGAATCTTTACATGTTAGAAGTTTAATTTTCTTTGAGCCCTTATTTATATTATGAGAAAGAATATTAAAAATATGTATATCCATAGAATAAATTTAAATTTATATGAGTATTAAATGAAAAATAACTATTTACAATGTGTTTTTTTGGTCTTAGTAATTTTTGTGTTTTGTTTTTAATAAAGGAAAATGCTAAACAGTACCCCGGTGTACTAGTTAAGCATACAAATAAGGAAATTTTGTCTTGAAAATTGTGGATTCAATACATTGAAAGTGTAAAAAGTCATCTTATCAACATTACTCCCTCTGTGACACTATATAAGCAAAAATACATTAATAAAGCAATGAACCTAAAAATGAGTTTTTTGCTTATGTAGTGTCACGGATGGAGTAACTTTTTCTTTTATTTCTATTTTTGGTTTGCTTAACCAGTACTCTCCCCAGAGCACTGTTTAGCATGACCCATAATAATACATAGTAAATGTATTTTATTTTTATCTGTACATAAAGTGGCAAACACCGCTGAAACTCACACAACTCCCCAAATTTTAACTTGAGTGAAGGTGTTAGATATAACCATTTTGTCATTGTAGGTTGAGCTAAGAATATAGTATTTAGGATTCTCTTCACGTTTTTACTTTTCACAAGATCCTTATTTATAGGATAGATTTGTCTAAACGTGCAACATGTTAAAGAATCTAAAAAAAAATAAAAAATTGTTGATATTCAATGGAGTCAAATTTCAAAACATAAGAATTACATATGAATTAATTGGGGTAGAAAAAAAATTATTAGAAAACAACAATTATTATTATTAAAAACTAATACATTTAATATAAAATGCACAAGTTTTAATAAAAACTTTTTATTTTAAACTTTTTAAAATGTGCAAATTTGTATATGATAGAAAAATACTTATTGGATATGATAGTTCCATTCATTATTCATTAACAAGTATTTTTCAATATCATGAAGGTGTGAAAACACAAGAAGGGGGGGGGTTGAATTGTGTTTTAGCTAAGTTAAAACTTTTTCAAGTTCTTAACTCAACTACGTTAGCAGCGGAAAAGTAACACAATAAATAACAAGTTAAAGAGAGAGAGAGATCACACAAGCAATTTATACTGGTTCCTCTCACAAAACGAGAGTAGTCCAGTCCCCTTGCACTTCCAAGGGAGTTCACTATAATCACACAAGATTACACCTGCTCAAGCACACAAGCAAGAGACTTCTCAACAATGCTCAAGCACACAAGCTTAAGACTTCACACTTAAGCACACAAGCTTAAGTTTCACACTTAAGCACACAAGCTTAAGTTTCCTCAAGTAAATAGTAAAGTATATAAAAATATACAAATGCTCTTAGATGAACCTAAAGTGAGCAAATACAAATAGTACAGAGTATTTGGCTAAAGTGCAGAAACACTTGACAGAGGTTCAGAGCTTGTATATCACAGAGTTCAGAGTTTGTTCAGCGCACGTTCAAATCTTGATAAATGTATATGTGTTGTAGCTGAATCTTCTAGTATATATACCACTAGAAAAGAGTCGTTGCAAAAAGAACCGTTGGAGTTGATAATCTTTTGTCTTCAAGCAGTCTGTCTTGATGCAGTTGGTTGTATCCAAAACTAAGAAAGAGTTTCAGTTACTTTGACTACTGCAGAGTGGACTTTCCTTATTCAGCTAACAAAACTGAAGACCCACGTTCTCAAGTTAGGACAGACAGAACAGAGGTAGCTGAACTGATCAGACTTGAAAGGTCCTTTTCTTCATTGGTAGAAGAGTTGACTAGAAAAGGGAATCTTCACAGCTATCAACGAGATCTTCAGAGTTTGATGAAGCTTGTAGACAGACATGAAGTTCTGAAGTCTTCATCCTCTGAATGTTGTAACTTCTGAAGTCCAACATCTTCTGAGCGCTTGTGAACTTCTGAATTCACATCCTCTGAACTTCATTCAGGACTTATATGATGCTTATATCTGCGCACTTAAAATAAATTTTTAGTCCTTCCAATTGTTGATTAATACTTTGTTATCATCAAAACCTTTATAGATTTAGGGGCAAACATTTTTAAATCAATTTTGTTCCAACAATCTCCCCCTTTTTGATGATGACAAACATAAGTATTAATTGACAATTGTTGTTAAATTAACTTATCATGTTTCTCTTAGGTTTATGAGGTTTGCAAGCTCCCCCTAAGATTGATACTCCATAAAGTCTGAACTTTATGTTTTATCCATGATATTTTAATTTAGTATAAGATTAAGATAATTTTGAAATAAAATAAGTTTCATATCTTTCTTCAGAGTGAGAGGTTTGCAAGCTCTCCCCCTAAGTCTCATAAGGCTAAGTTAAAATTGCACTCTTAACTTATCCTTACTTATGAAATTTATTTTAGTTTCAACTAACTTAGTCTCCACCTTGAAATACGTAAAACAACTTAAACGTAACAACTTTTAACATAACAGATAAAAGCGAGATAAAAGGCGTGGTTTCAGTTTTGGAACATATCAATTAATGCGTAACTACTCCCCCTTTTGTCATTATCAAAAAGTAAAACAAAGTTATATAACCAAGACAGTCAAAGAAAAAAAAATGGTTGTTACAAAGGTGAATTAATTTCAAAAACGAAAACCAACGCGCTCAAAGGTTTATAAAAAGGTGAACGAGTTAACATGCCTTCTTCACGTAAAAACAAGAGTAAACAAGTGAAGCAAGAGAAGGGAGGAATAATGAAAAGATTTAGTTTACGCATCGCAGAATTTAAGAGAAAGAAAGAAGGCGAAAAACGCGAAGACGATGAGAAGAAGAAAGAAGACAACAAGAAACCACAAGATGCTGAGATAATAATCATCTCATCAGATTCGGAAGCTGAAGAGAATGAAGATGATGCTGACTATGTTGAGTTCTTGGCTAGCTATGTTCCAGAAGAGGAACAAGAAGAAGAAGAACAAGAGCAAAACCCAGATCCCATTGAAATTTCATCAGAGGATGCTGAGGAGAAATCAGAGATTTCTTTTGAGTTTTATCCATCTGATTAGGATTAGGTTGTCTTTTTCTTTCTCTTTTTACCAATGTACTCAACATGGTTGGAGCATTAATAAAAATTTCGTTTTAAAAAGCATCTTGTTTTCTTATGGTCTTATTTAACAAAAGAAAAAATAGCACAAGCAAAACAAACAAAACATATAACAAACCACATAGTCAAGAAAATCAAACATAGCTAAAAAGAAATTGTTCAGAGGGTAAATAGAGAATAAAGAAAGAAAACGTAAAAACAGGTGCATAGAATCCTAGGGTTTCTTAAGAAAGGCTAAGAGTTGGTCGAATTTATCATTCAAGGATCCCACATTGGAAACTAAACCATCCACCTTGGTTTCCAATGTCTCTTGAGCAGCTCTTTGACGCTCTAAACCTTCTTGCTGTTCCCTCAGGGCTTCTTGAAATATTTGCAACTGATCCGCCATAACAGGAGCTTGATCTTCAATCACAGGCGCTTGCTCTTCAACCAAAGGTGCCTTGCCTTTATCAGAGGGTTCACCTTCCTCTGGATAGTCTATCATCAGCACATCCTCTTGATCCTGAGAAGCAAGCACATCCTCTGTAGCATCCTCTTGGTTTAACTCAGGAAGTTCTTCAGCAAGCCTTGCAGCAGCTTCAGCTAGACGTTCATTCTCAATCCGTTGATCCTCAAGACGGTGCAGAAGAGTAGAGTCAACCCAGCAATCTTTGAATTCAGACATACGCCTCACAGCAGCAGCTATAGCGACAAGCTTAGCACGCTCATGCTCTTCATGATTGAACGGCGTTAACCTTTTCAACTCAGCCCTAGCCAAACTGTTCCTCATGAAGCTTATACCATCCAGATCTCTCTTACTAACAACAGCCTTAATCTTTGCAGCAGCAACATCCAAAGCATTGCAAATCCTTGCCTTAATGCTTGAAACTTCTAGGTCCACATCAGAAGGACAAACTAAGAACCTGTCCTTTATAGTAGATAATCTAAGCAAATCTTCATGAAATTGAGTGGATAGATTACTAAAAGGGTTGGATGATGAGGGTGAAGGATTGGGAATGGTAGAGAGAGTAGGTGTGTCAGTAGCAGGGTTGTTAATAACCACAACTTCTGCATCTGAGGGCTTGGGAGCACAAGTGTGAATACGCTCAGGAGAAGCATGTTCAGCACTTGGGTTGGGATGGGGTTCAGGAGTTGGTTCAGATGATGAAATGTCAGAAGTTGATTCAGGGTAAATATGTTCAGGAGATGGTTCAGGAGATTTATGTTCAGGAGTTGGTTCAGGATGCGGAGAGGATTGTTTTGTGGGAGAGGTTGGTTTAGTGATAGGAATATCTGGTTGAGGTTCAGATGGTGGAATGTCAGGTTGAGGTTGAGGTGATGTAGGTTTAGGAGGTGAGCTAGATTTGTGTTGAGTTTCATGAGAGGGAGGGTGATTGTTGAGAGGGTCAGGGCTCAGATGTTTTTCCAGTTCAGATAGAGGGTTATCAGAGGTTGGAATATCAGAGGTTGGTAAAATAGTTCTGAGAGGTTTGGTGTAACCTATTCCAATCTCATTTTCATTAAAGACATACTTAGTAGACTTACCTTTATCTTTTGAAATAGGAGCAGGTCTTCTACGAAGTCTCTCAGCAATTGTCTCTTCATCAGACTCAGTTTCATCTTCAGAGTCAGATTCCTCAGATGAACTGTCAACTTCAACAACTGTAGGCTTTTTGGAAGCTTCTCCTGCAGTCTTGGTTGTAGTTTCCTCATGCTTCTTCTTTGTTCTCTGCTCAGCCAAGGATTGCTCAACCTTAACCTTCTTCTGAGCCAAAAGATCTGGCTTGGGTAGATCCTCTTGAGTTACAGCCTTTCTCTTTTGCTTCCTAGAAGGATTATACTGATTTGCAGGAGCAGGAGGAATCATACTCCTGTCAACAACAAAACCTTCTTGTCTGAGCACTTCCAAGTAATCCTGAATTACATGCTCAGCATCAGCTTCAGAAATAACTGGGTAGCCTTCTACATACAGACGATCTTCAAGTGTAGTAGATATCTCTTGTGGAGGTGCAACAGGCTTAGAAGCAATAAGGCGCATCTTAGTAAGGAAACTAGCATGAAGAATTTCAGGAGTGAACTTCTTCTCCACAAGCTCTGGGTGAAATTTCTTTAGGTTCTGAACAACATGACCTTGATGCAGAAGGTCTGACAACAACCTAGGATAAACTATAGTAGTTTTCCTCTGAGATTTACTTGCAAAGATGGCTTCACAAATCCTTTCAAAGAAGTAATCTCCAAGATTTACCTTCTTTCCTGTCAGAAGGAAATACAGCAGATGACGATGCGTCCAGGAGATTGTATCAGTCCCACCAACCCTTGGACTGATAGCTGCTATGATGATCTTGAAAAGAACTCGACATTCATCAGTCAAACCCTTTACTTTCCCTTTTAAGGAGAAGTCTATGCATATGAGATGCAGAAGATCATCTCTGAATCTTGTATCCTTTTCAAACACATCTAACTCTATCCCAGAGTTAGGCAGACCAAGAAGAGCATTGAAATGAATGGGCGAGAGTGCCATGTTCATCCCACAGATATTTGACCTAATCTGTACACCTGTATAATCCAGCAAACCCATTTCCTTCCTAGTTTTACCTTTCAGACTAGGGTCTCTTTCTATTGCAGCAAGCTCTTCCTTCTTAGCTTCAAGCTTGTCAAACACCTTTGCTTTCATCCAGAATTTCTTCAACAAATCTGGGTAGATAGGACCGTTAAGCATGTCGAAGTACTTATCCCAACCTTGAGTGATAAAGTACGGCTTAACGTCGAAACCATTAGCTTTCAAACCGTCGAAATCAACTATCTTTTCTGACAGAAATGTGAGTTCAGATTCTGGGAATTCCATCTCGTTCCCAACAATCTGAAGGTTCTTGAAAATAAACGGTGGAATCCTTTTTGACGAAGAAGATGAAGTACCAGCCATTGTTGGAGATTAGGGTAAGGTTTGGAAAACTAGCGAGAGAGAAAGAAATTGTGTTGGAGGTTTAGAGAGAATATGAAAGTGTAGGTTGTGAAAGTGAATAGTGTGCAAGTGTATTGTGTAAGTTTTATTTAAATGCACACAGTTAACATGAAAATAGCAAATTTGGGAAGTTACGCTAATTGACAGAAAGTTGAATACCAAAAATCATCATTAACCACCCACTACCTGACACACGTAGACCACGTGCAGAAAGTTACTCGGTAACTGCTATTTTAATGGACAACTGTTCAGCAGTGAATACTAAACGTTTCCCACTTAAATAGTTCAGAGCCTCTGAGATATTTAAAATTCTCTATCAGAGTTAAGTACTTCAGAGCTTGTGTTTCAGATGTTCTGAATCATAAGTTCTGATATACATAACCTCTTACACTTTAATTTCCAAAAACAATTTTCATTCAGAGATTGAAAACATGTTCAGATGTTTCTTTATAAAATCAAATCTTTCAACAGATAAAGCTTTAGTAAATATATCAGCCCATTGATTTTCAGTATCAACAAACTTAATATCTATAATGCCTCTCTGAACATAATCTCTGATAAAATGGTGTTTAATTTCAATATGTTTGGCTCTAGAGTGTAGAATAGGATTTTTAGATAAATGAATGGCTGCAGTATTATCACAATATAAAGGAATATTGTTACTGCTTACCTGATAATCTTCTAACTGATATTTTAGCCAGAGTAGTTGTGTGCAACACTTAGCTGCTGAAATGTATTCTGCTTCTGCTGTAGACAAAGCTATAGTAGTTTGTCTCTTACTAGCCCAGGAGATAAGGTTTTCACCAACAAATTGACAATTGCCACTTGTGGATTTTCTTTCAATTTTATCTCCAGCATAGTCAGCATCACAGAATCCATTTAGCACATAATCATTGGATTTCTTATAGAGAAGTCCAAGATTAGTTGTTCCTTTCAGATACCTAAAGATTCTCTTTACAGCAGTAAGATGAGATTCTCTGGGATCTGACTGGAATCTTGCATATAAGCAAACACTGAATAAAATATCTGGTCTAGAGGCTGTCAGATAGAGTAAGGAACCAATCATACCTCTGTAGACCTTTTGATCTACCTTTCCTTCATCATCTGACTTGCCCATGTTGGTAGTTGGATGCATAGGAGTATTCATTATCTTGCAGTCATCTAGATTGAATTTCTTCAGAAGTTCTTTGGTGTATTTTGATTGATGAACATAAGTTCCTTCCTTCTTCTGATTGATTTGAATTCCAAGAAAGAACTTCAACTCTCCCATCATGCTCATTTCAAATTCATCCTGCATTATCTTAGAAAAATTCTTGCACAAAGCAGCATTAGTTGAACCAAAAATAATATCATCAACATAAATTTGAATAATTAAAATGTCTTCTTTGGTTGTTTTTCTAAAGAGTGTGCAGTCAACCTTTCCTTTTTCAAACCCTTTTTCAAGAAGAAAATTACTGAGTCTATCATACCAAGCTCTTGGGGCTTGTTTCAGACCATACAGAGATTTCTTTAGTTTAAAAACATGTTCTGGGTTTGAGACATCTTCAAAACCAGGAGGTTGCTTAACATACACTTCTTCAGAAATAAAACCATTTAAGAAGGCACTTTTAACATCCATCTGATACAAGGTTATTCCATGATTAACAGCATAAGATAAAAGTAACCTGATTGCTTCAAGTCTAGCAACTGGTGCAAAGGTTTCAGTATAGTCAATCCCCTCTTGTTGACTATAACCTTGTGCAACCAATCTAGCCTTGTTTCTTACCACTTCACCTTGTTCATTCAGCTTGTTTCTGAATACCCATTTTGTTCCAATAATGTTCTTGTGTGAAGGTTTGGGCACTAAAGTCCACACATCATTCCTTTGGAATTGATTCAGCTCTTCTTGCATTGCTACAATCCAAGCATCATCCTTCAGAGCTTCTTCAATCTTTGAAGGTTCCATCATTGAGATAAGACCAACTAATGATTCCTCATTTCTTAGTTGAGATCTTGTCTTCCTTGGACTATCCTTGTTGCCTAATATCAGTTCCTCTGGATGTGATGATTTGTATTTGAAAGTATTTCTTGGGGGCTCATCATCTTCAGACTCATCAACATCAGGTTCAGCAGATGCTTCAGTTCTTGGTTGTTCAGAGTCTGTAGGAACTATTGTGTTCAGAGGTACTTCAGAGAATGGATGTTCTGAGTAGTTAGGAATATCTGAATATTGATCCTCTGATACCTGAAATCTAGACAAACCTTCCACAAGCTCTGACACTTGGTCAGGCTCTTTGTCATCAAATTTGACATGCATACTTTCTTCCACAGTGTGTGTTTCAGAAATATACAGTCTGTATGCTTTTGAACGCTCAGAGTATCCTATAAAGATACCCTTATAGCCTCTAGCATCAAATTTCTTTAGATGGACTTTATTGTTTAAGATATAACATGTACATCCAAACTGATGAAAATAAGAAATATCAGGTTTTCTTCCTTTGAACAATTCATAAGCAGTTTTGTTCAACTTAGATCTGATATAGATTCTATTTTGAACATAACATGCTGTGTTTACAGCTTCTGCCCATAAAAACTTTGCTACATTTGTTTCATGCATCATGGTTCTGGCCATTTCTTGCAGAGTTCTATTCTTCCTTTCTACAACCCCATTTTGTTGAGGAGTTCTAGGAGAAGAGAATTCATGCAGAATGCCATATTTTTCACAAAAGTTTTCAAAAGGTTCATTTTCAAATTCTCCACCATGATCACTTCTAACTTTTAAAATAGTGTAGCCTTTTTCATTTTGAATTTGTTTGCAGAAGATGCTAAACTCATCATAAGCTTCATCTTTTGTTCTTAGGAATTTTACCCAAGTCCATCTACTATAATCATCAACAATTACTAATCCATACTTCTTTCCATTGATTGAAGCAGTGTTAACTGGTCCAAAAAGATCAATGTGAAGAAGTTCCAATGGTCTTGAGGTAGAAACAATGTTCTTAGGTTTAAAAGATGATTTTGTAATTTTTCCTTTTTGACATGAACCACAAAGTGTGTTTGAGTGATATTTAATTTTAGGTAAACCTCTGACAAGGTCAAGCTTACTAAGCTTAGAGATTAACCTCCAGTTAGCATGGCCTAACCTCTTATGCCAGATCCATTTTTCTTCACTCAAGGTCAAAAGACACATCACTTTTTGTTCATTCAAATCAGAAAGATTAATTTTATAAACATTGTTCTTTCTCAGACCTTTGAATATCATGGAGTTATCAGATTGTTTAGACACAGTACATGATTCCTTATTAAAGACAACTACATAACCATTGTCGCAAAATTGACTTATGCTCAATAGATTATGTTTAAGTCCATCAACTAACCAAACATCATTAATAGATAGGGAGGAATTACCTACTGTACCTGTACCTATTATCTTTCCTTTCTGATTTCCTCCAAAGCCAACAGAACCTCCTTCTTTCATGGTTAGCTTGGAAAACAGTTGCTTGTCACCAGTCATGTGCCTTGAACACCCACTATCCAGATACCATGAATGATTCATGATACTTCTTTGAGTGATAGGCTGTATGAGAAACAACTTTAATCACTACGGTGAAACTCTTTATCACAGTTAATGATAAAGTCATCCCAATATTCTTCCTCTTCATTTATCAAGTTCTGATTGTTAACTTGAGAGCTTGTCAGCCATTGGTCAAGGACATAAGCCCTTCTTCCTTTGCATAGGACTTGTTTCCATACTCTAGGTAGGACATATCCTTTCCTAGTTGGTAAATCTGAATGATACATAATTTCAGCTTTTGGTACCCATCTTCTGGGTCCACGCTTGTTAGTCCACAAATGTTTACTGTGTTGTTGAGTGTGAGAGAAAGATTTTGGTTTGGAATAATAACTCTTTTGAAAATATTTCTTAGTTTGAGTTCTGTTATTATTCCAGGACTTGGATTGTTTATGCTTCCAGAGTTTGTATTTATCACCAGTCCATTGATTTGACTGGTTATATTTATTGACTCTAGAATCATAAATAACCTTAGTCCTATGTTGCCTCTGAGGTTTGAGGTTTGACTTTCTTTTAAAAACTTCTGAGCCTTTAGGTTGACTTTTCTCATGAACTAGAATTCCTCTGGTTCCAGAAGTTGAAGCCTCAGATTTTGAAACTTTCAGAACATCTGAACTAATACTGTCAAGTTCTGAATAGCTTTTATCTTCTGAGCTTTTCTTCCCAGATCCTGAGGAACTTGGTTCTTCTGAGTTGTCAATTCCCAAATCTCTCAGATTATTGTCCTCATCTTCCAGAGTGCCAAATTTCTTTCCTTCTTCACTCTGAGGTACAACATAGTAAACCCAAGATTTTCCAACCTTTTTGGGATAGGTCTTTAGCTTTGAATATGTTCTACCATATTCATAGCCAAGTCCCTCTCCTCTATGTCTCATGACATTATAAACAAGATTAGCAGCTTTGCTCTTACCAAGGTTGAGATGCACAAACTGTTGAAGAGCCATTTCTTGCTCATCAGTAGGTTTGTGACACACAGCACAACCCTTTTCAAGATCATTTACTCTATTCAGAGTTTCTTGATATAGACCTTGAAAATGTTCTGCTTGTTCAGTCAGAGTGTTAAGGTTTTCTTGTAAAACTTTTTGTTTACTTAACACTCTGAGATGTTTCTCAATGACCTTGTTAAGTGCAGTTATGAGTTGAGATTTAGAGCAGTCAGAAAATACCTCATCAGTTACTTCTGAATCTGATTCTGATTCATCGTCTGAGTCTGCATCTGAGTCAGTTGAGGCCATCAGGGCTAGATTTGCCTCTTCTTCTTCCTCAACTTCTTCCTCAGATGATAGCTCTTCAAAGGTAGCCATCAGACTCTTCCTCAATCTACTCTTGAATTGTTGCTTCTTTGAGCTGTATCTTTTACTTTTGTCTTTAGCAGACATTTCTGGACAATCAGCAATAAAGTGTCCTGGCTTCTTACAGTTGAAGCAGTTCTTCTGATCATCCTTTTTGCTGACAAAATTTCTGGAGCTGTTACCTCCTCTGAAATTTCTTTTGTTAAATCTGTTCCATTGCTGAAACTTGGTGAATAAGGCAAACTCATCCTCATTCATCTCATCCTCTTGACCATCAGCAGAAGATTCTTCTTCAATATCAAGAAGCTGAGTCTTAAGAGCCTTAGAAGTAGTCTTAGTTGACTGTAAAGCCACTGACTTAGACTTCTTCTTAGTTTCTGAGTCAGCATCCAGAACCATCTCATGGCTTCTGAGATTGCTTATCAGAGCTTCAAGACTCAGAGTCTTGAGATTTTGAGCTTCCTCTATTGCAGTGACCTTAGGTCTCCAAGCAATAGGAAGACTTCTCAGAATCTTCTGAACATGGTCATAGGTTGAATAACTTCTCTTAAGAGCTTTAAGACCAGATACAAGGATTTGAAACCTTGTAAACATAGTCTCAATGTTTTCATCTTGTTGCATAGTGAAAAGTTCATATTGTCTTATCAAAAGACTAGCTTTAGCCTCTTGAACCTTTTCATTACCATCATAGGTAGCACACATAGAATCAAAGATAGATTTAGCAGTAGACTTGTTCTCTATTCTGACATAATCCTCATGTCTAATAGCACCAACAACAATGTCCTTTACTCTATGATGTTTTGTGTAGATTTTTAGGTTAGCTGGTGTGAGTAACTTTCTATTCTCCATGGACAACCTACCATGTTCATTCAAGTTTTCAAAAGTTACTCCCAACTCAACCAAATCCCACAACTCATGATCAATAGCAGTAATATTGCTATACAGTCTCTCTTTCCACCATTCAAATAATGAAGCATCACCATTGAATATAGGGGCTTTTCTGTTGCCACTATGTTCATGTGATTCATTACTTAAGTAGTCATAACCAAAAGCATTTCTAGGACCACCACCAGCACCACTGGCCTCACCTTCACCAGTAGTTCTAGTACTACTATCATCTCCTCCAGACATAGTGTTCTCACAAGATCTTTACTGTCTCACTGTTAAGTGAAAGTAACAGACCAGGTGCTCTGATGCCAATTGAAGGTGTGAAAACACAAGAAGGGGGGGGGGGTTGAATTGTGTTTTAGCTAAGTTAAAACTTTTTCAAGTTCTTAACTCAACTACGTTAGCAGCGGAAAAGTAACACAATAAATAACAAGTTAAAGAGAGAGAGAGAGATCACACAAGCAATTTATACTGGTTCCTCTCACAAAACGAGAGTAGTCCAGTCCCCTTGCACTTCCAAGGGAGTTCACTATAATCACACAAGATTACACCTGCTCAAGCACACAAGCAAGAGACTTCTCAACAATGCTCAAGCACACAAGCTTAAGACTTCACACTTAAGCACACAAGCTTAAGTTTCACACTTAAGCACACAAGCTTAAGTTTCCTCAAGTAAATAGTAAAGTATATAAAAATATACAAATGCTCTTAGATGAACCTAAAGTGAGCAAATACAAATAGTACAGAGTATTTGGCTAAAGTGCAGAAACACTTGACAGAGGTTCAGAGCTTGTATATCACAGAGTTCAGAGTTTGTTCAGCGCACGTTCAAATCTTGATAAATGTATATGTGTTGTAGCTGAATCTTCTAGTATATATACCACTAGAAAAGAGTCGTTGCAAAAAGAACCGTTGGAGTTGATAATCTTTTGTCTTCAAGCAGTCTGTCTTGATGCAGTTGGTTGTATCCAAAACTAAGAAAGAGTTTCAGTTACTTTGACTACTGCAGAGTGGACTTTCCTTATTCAGCTAACAAAACTGAAGACCCACGTTCTCAAGTTAGGACAGACAGAACAGAGGTAGCTGAACTGATCAGACTTGAAAGGTCCTTTTCTTCATTGGTAGAAGAGTTGACTAGAAAAGGGAATCTTCACAGCTATCAACGAGATCTTCAGAGTTTGATGAAGCTTGTAGACAGACATGAAGTTCTGAAGTCTTCATCCTCTGAATGTTGTAACTTCTGAAGTCCAACATCTTCTGAGCGCTTGTGAACTTCTGAATTCACATCCTCTGAACTTCATTCAGGACTTATATGATGCTTATATCTGCGCACTTAAAATAAATTTTTAGTCCTTCCAATTGTTGATTAATACTTTGTTATCATCAAAACCTTTATAGATTTAGGGGCAAACATTTTTAAATCAATTTTGTTCCAACATATCATCGGTGGGAGAGTTATTAGCATTAGAAATCAGACATTACAACATCAATATCATCGCTCAACGAACACCCAAATGATATCACGACATACTTTTTTACGAGCTTCCCGGACAGTTTCGGTGCACTTGCCATGCTCAGAGCATTCAAATATTATGGCAACGTTACAGAAGTTGTTATTCCTACCAAACGCGATGTGGGAGGTAGAAAATTTGGATTCGCACGGTTTGCTCGAGTAACGGATATCCGTGGTTTTGAATTGGAATTAGACAACATCATCATCGGCCGTGACAAGATCTCGGTAAATTTAGCGCGTTTTCAACGTGTGGAAGGGGAGAGGAGAATCGATTGTAACCAGGTAAGAAATGAGGGTGGGAGGAGCAGGAGGGATGAAGAACAACATGACAAGGCGACGAATAAACAATCACTAGCTGGGACTTTATCATTTCCCTGTAAAGAGGTGCCCAGATCATTTGCCCATGCGGTCAAAATTGGCAAATTATCACGTCAACCAGGCGCACAATCCATTGTTTTGTCATATGAGGCAGCCAAGGAGGACATGGAGAAATTACAAAAGGCGTTTGTCGGGGTAGTACACGAGTCGGGTATGACGTATAACATTCAATCAACCTTTCATAGACAAGGATATTTCGGTGTCAAAGTTACCCCTTTAGGTGCAAACTTAGCACTTTTAGAAGGACAGGAGGATGGTGAAGTCGAAGCTCTAATGGATGACGCTAAAGGATGGTTGGATCAATGGTTCAAGGAGATTCGATCATGGTGTCCCAGTGATTTAGATGCTGAACGAACTATTTGGTTGAGGATTTACGGGGTTCCTTCTCATGCTTGGAATGTGGTTTTTTTGCCCAATTAGTTAAACCATGGGGTTCGTTTATTAACGAAGATGAAGGTGTTGAAGAAAAGCACAATGGATGTTGCACGTCTCATGATTCGCACGTCGTGTCAACAAATCATTGACGAGTTCATTGATGTTAAAGTCAATGGTGATGTTTACCATCTTCGTGTTCTGGAAGACTCTTATGGGCCTATGCGTATCATGATTCCTCAAAAAAATGGTAAAGAGGGACGAGATTCGAGCGTCGAGTCGGAAGAAGATGGGGAGGAGGAGGTTCGGGGGATGTGGACGGAAGGGGACATGGAGGACAGAGAATCAGAGGTGGGAGAGTTATTAGCTTTGAAGTCAGCCTCTAATGCTAATATTGTACAAGTTAATATCTCGGGCCCAAATTTGGGTAGTAACAATGATAAGGAGGAAAGGAAGGAAAATTCAAAATGTGTGGATGGGGTTAGAAGCAAGGAGGATAATAGGTTAGTGGATGGTGGTATTTTGTTGGGTCATGATGTTGATGTAAGCCCTAGAGGCCAATTATTTATAATTGCATGATACTTGTATTGGATAATTTACTTATTAAATAAAGGCTTTTCTTTATTATGTTTATGTGCTAAATAATAATAGAGTCCCTAGAATAGTAAGTTCATTGAATGGAACGTTAAGTGTGACTTAATCGTGAGAATCCATTACACATGAAAACACTATTCTTAAAACATCCGTAGTCGAGCTTTAATGTGAATTGGGATAACATCAAAACATAGAGACTATTATGTTGGTAGACTGATGATCACATCTCACGGATCATAGATAAAGAGTTATCGAGTCTTCACATAGATATAAATATTAAGAGTAATATTTATATCGGATTGACCCACCATGAGAATACTACATAGTATGTTATGAAATGTCATAAGATATTCTCATAGTGATAAGTGGTGTATTCCACCCTTCGACCTGAAACCACTATGTTCCCTAGATGTAGGAGTGTAGTACTTTGTCGCCATTCAAAGTTATCCGTAACAGGATGACTATAAAGTTGGTTGATGGGTATTCCACGAATCATGCTAAGGGACATGAGTGACCTAGATGGAATTTACCCCTCCTACATAACAGGAGATATGTCTATGGGCCCAATATTGAACTTAACAAGGGTGACGTACTATGCCTTGTGTTCAATATAGACATAAGGGTAAAAGGGTAATTATACACATGAGTTTTATCACGGAAAGGTTTGTCAGATCACGTGACATTCTTGTGACTTGGGTAACAGTGATGTGTTGCTAGATACCGCTCACTGTTTATAATATTAAGATTAATATTATTGCCAACGTCGTAAGAACCTACAGGGTCACACACATAAGGACAGTCGATATGGAAGAAATAAGTAAGACTTATTTTGAGGGTGCGATTAGTGAAAAACAGTTTTGGGCTTAAGAAGACCAAACACCGTTTGGCCCAACTGACCACACAGGAAACTCTATAAATAGAAGCTTGTGTAGTTCAGTTTTAGCTAGCTTTTTCACAATTCGTTTTTCAGAGAAACCATAAAACTCTGAAACCCTAACCGCACTTCCTAAGCCTTCATCTTGTAGCAGCTAGCACTGAAAGTTGAAGACCTGTTCGTGTGGACTAGCTAGAGGTGCTGCCGTCGTGCGGTGCTTATGATCAACGAAGAGAAGCAAAGAGTTTGTTGTTTCAGTTCTACAAAGGTATAACATTTAACCCTGATCATGCCCATTCGCAAGGATCCATCGAAGGAAAAATTTAAAATTCCGCTGCGTTTTACACTCTGTTATAAACACGATTTTCCTTCACATGAGGATGGTGTAGGTGGGACACAACATACTAGCAACACTAATTTATCTATCACAGGTGGTGTGGTTAGAAATGAGACCCAATCTATAGAGGTATGTTGTTTGCAACTTTCTCTAGGATCTGAAGGAGGGGGTGAAGGTCACAGAACAAGGGGCGTTTACAGTGATGGCCCACGAAATGTTTATCTTAAGTTGACCAAAGCAGGCGCAATTGGTAACCAAGACGCACAAGGGAAAGGCATGACTCGCATTCACCCAACACCTGCAAAAGTTAGAAAACATCAACACACTATCCAAAACTTGAACTTGAAGATTCCAAATCCAGACTTATCTTTTTCGTCTTTTCGTGCTAACCCAATCGAGGATGAGGTTTCATCTTGTCGTTCTGTGTCTGAGTTCAATGGTGTAACGCGCAACCCTCCTTCGCAACATCGTTCGAGCAGGAAACCAGCTTCATCTTTGTCATCGGCCGGCGAGATTCTCTGTTGTAGTTCTCTTAGTTCGTCAGATTTTCGCAATTGCAACCGAAGATTTATGGAGAAATATGATCAGGAATCGGCTCAGAAGTTATGGCAGGGAGCGACGGAGTTAGGGGTAGTGGGTGAAGAGGTGGAGGGCATTTATGTCGAAAAAATTCTCAATAATGAAAAGAGCGATGAAACAGCGAGACGTTTGAGGGAGCAGCATAACACGGTTTTATCATGAAGATTATGTCTATTAATTTGAGGGGGTGGGGTGACGCGGCGAAACTACGTCGACTGAGTTCATTATTACATTCAGGTGCATTTGATATGTGTTTATTACAAGAAACAAAAAGATCTGCTTTCACTGATTCTATGATACACGGTTTATGGGGATATAAAGAGGTTGTTTGGGTAGCTAAAGAATCCATCGGTCTCTCTGGTGGTATGTTATCTATTTGGAATAAAGATTTATTTTCTTTTCGTTTTAGCTTTACCGGTGTTGGTTTTTTGGGTATTTGTGTGGAATGGAAAAATAGGTTGTTGTATATTGTGAATATCTATTCTCCCTGTTCATTGGCTGGTAAACGGAAATTATGGAAGGATTTGTTAGAATTTAAATCAAACAATGCTATCGGAGATTGGGTTTTAGGGGGTGATTCTAATGCTATATCGAAGAGTGGAGAAAGAAGAGGTAATAGTGGCAGTAAGAGTTTGTCGGAGAGGTCAGAATTTTCCCTTTTCATGGAGGCTATGGAAGTGATCGATACCCCGGTTCTAGGGAAGAAATTTACTTGGTTCAATTCTGATGGTTCGGCAATGAGCAGATTGGATCGATTCCTTTTATCTGAAGGTTTTATTCACCAAGGAGGTGTATCTTATCAATGGATCGGTGACCGCGATATTTCTGACCATTGCCCTATTTGGTTAGAATGTTCTAATCATAATTGGGGGCCTAAACCCTTTAAATTCAACAATTGTTGGGTTGATCATCCAGAATTCCTTGATCTAGTGAAAAAAAATTGGGCGCAATCCGATGTAAGAGGCACAAAGACTTTCGTTATTTCAGAAAAGATGAAGAGATTGAAAGAAGCGTTGAAGAAGTGGAATCGAGATGTTTTTGGTTTTAAGGATCTGTGTATTGACAAAACAGTGAGGGAATTGAACGAGGTAGAGGACTTAATTGCAAATGGGGATGTCTACCCGACTGATTTAAACTCGAAGGAGTTGGTTAGAAATTTTTGGGAGCAAATTCATTCTAAAGAGAGTCTTCTTCGTCAAAAATCTAGAAACGAAGTGGATTCAAGAAGGAGATTCTAATTCACGTTTTTTCCATTCAAGTATAAAGGGGCGTCGTCGCCGTAATCAGATCGTTATGTTAAAGCAAGGAGAGACCTGGCTAGAAGGAGTGGCAGCTATTAAAAAAGAAGTGAAGAATCACTTTGTTAAGCATCTTTCGGAAGACTGGAATTCTAGACCTTTTCTTCAAGGTGTTGATTTTAATTCTTTATCAGTCGATGACAATGCTTTTCTTTTAGCTCCTTTCGATGAAGCAGAAGTAAAAGAAACAGTGTGGAGTTGTGATGGTAACAAGAGCCCAGGTCCAGATGGTTTTAATCTTCATTTTTTCAAGGTGTGCTGGCCAATTGTGAAAAAAGATTTGATGAACTTTCTAGCTGAATTTCATGAGAAAGCTGCTCTTCCAAAGGTTGTGACTGCTTCTTTTTTGACACTTATTCCGAAGAAGGATCATCCGCAGGATCTTTTTGATTACCGCCCTATTTGTTTGATCGGGAGCTTGTATAAAATTCTTTCAAAAATTTTGGCGAATCGTTTGAAAAAGGTGTTGGGAAAATTGATCTCCTCTTGTCAATCGGCTTTTCTACCACAACGTCAGATTTTAGATGGGGTGTTGGTTCTTAATGAAGTCATCGATCTCGCCAAACGTAAGAAAGATAATTGTCTGTTGTTCAAAGTTGATTTTGAACGCGCTTACGATACAGTCAACTGGGTTTTTTTGGATCGCATGATGTCTAAAATGGGTTTCTCGGAAGGTTGGTTAAAATGGATGCGAGCATGTATCTTCGAAAGTTCAATGTCCATATTGGTTAACGGCAGTCCTACTGAAGATTTTAAAGTGGGAAGAGGTTTACGTCAGGGTGATCCATTATCTCCGTTCTTATTTCTTATTGTCGCAGAAGGCTTGGCAAGTATGATGAAGAAAGCTGTTGATGTAGGCAGGTTCAGGGGCTTTAAGGTAAATGTCAATCTTCACTTCCAATTGTTACAATTCGTGGATGATAGCATTATAATGGGAGAAGGCAGTTGGGAGAAGTTTTGGACTATTAAGTCTATGCTTAGAGGTTTTGAACTGGTGTCCGGTTTAAAAATTAATTTTGTGAAGAGTAAACTCTACGGTATCAATGTGGGTGCAAGCCTTCTTGAAGCTGGGGCCTCTTTTTTAGCTTGTAATACGGCGACAATTCCATTTAAATTTTTGGGAATACCGGTAGGAGCTAATCCACGAAGGAGAGAGACTTGGAAACCTGTTGTTGAGGTTATGACTAAACGTTTGAATTCTTGGCATAGCCGTCATTTGTCCTTCGGTGGTCGCATCACTCTGATCAATTCTGTTTTGGCTAGTATACCTCTTTATTTTTTCTCTTTTTTCAGGGCTCTTTGTTGTGTGCTAAAAAGTATCGAGAAAATTCAGCGAAACTTTTTGTGGGGTGGTGGTGCAGAGGAGAGAAAGGTATGCTGGGTTAAATGAGATCAAATTTGTTTACCTAAGGAGAAATGTGGTTTAGGGGTAAAAAATATCGAACTCTTTAATTTGGCTTTGCTTAGCAAGTGGAAGTGGCGTTTTTTGAATCACGATAATGCAATTTGGGCTGACTTGCTTCGTTACCGTTATGGTCACCTACCTTCTCTATTGCTGAGTGGTCTTGATATTACGCCTAGTGCTCACTCCTCTTTGTGGTGGCGTGATATTATTAGTCTCGGGCATGGGATGAGTGATAATTGGTTTAAATCCAATATTAGTTGTTGCGTTGGTAACGGTAATAACATTGGATTTTGGCAATTTAAATGGTACGGAAATCAGGCTTTTTGTGATCTTTTTCCTGATTTGTATGCTAAAGAAGCGATCAAGAATGTTAAGGTTTCTGAACGTCTGCGAGGAAATGGTTTAGTGCCATTATGGAGGTGGAATTGGTCTGAATCGTTGAGTGTGAACGAAGCTCAGCAGCTTACTGAATTACAAGGTCTGTTCGATGGTTTTTCCCTCCACAACAATAATCACGATCAGTGGCGCTGGATTCCGGATTCGAATGGATTGTTCACGGTTAAATCTTGTGACACGTATTTATTAGACCTGCGGCAGGTACAACTTCAAGATGCTCTTGTGCTCGAGGCCATTCAGCGCCTTTGGAAGTCGGATGTTCCTTCGAAAGTAAATGTTTTCGGTTGGAGGTTATTATTAAATAGATTACCAACTAGAACAGCTCTTCATCATCGTGGTATTTTGACTAATCATGATGAATTATCATGCGTCTTTTGTTTTCAACAAGCTGAGGACGAAAATCATCTTTTCTTTTTATGTCCTTTTAGTGAGGGAGTATGGAACAAAGTTTTATCTTGGTTAGGGACATCGTTACAAACCGGAGTCGAAGGTAGAGATCAATTTCTTTTATTTGGTGATTTGTTCAAAATGAAAGACAAAGGTCGTGTTCGGTACTTGGTATGGTTGGCAACCACTTGGAATATTTGGAATCTTCGCAATAAAGTAATTTTTAAGGGCAATATTCCGGATGTTTCGACATTATTGGAGACAATTAAACTTCATTCTTGGTTGTGGTTAACTAGTCGGTATGGGCGTAAGACTTGTATTCCTTTTCTTTTTTGGTGTTTAAATCCTATGTCATGTATTATGAGCACTTAATTTAGTGCTTTTTGTTGTAAGGGTTTGAGTACCCCTTTGTACTCCTTATAATAAAATTTTGATTATCAAAAAAAAAATATGATGGGAATTCTTCAAACAAAAAAACATAATGTAATGAGAATATTAATCATCTCACATGTATAAATAACTTCACAAAAAATTTAAATTACATCACTCCACCACTTGTAGAAAATTAAAATCTCTCTCTGGCTGCCGCAGGAAGAAAAAAAAATCTAATTTTCTTGTTTTCTTTTTCTTGATCTAAAATCACCTTTCTTGATATTTTTAATTACGTTTTTACTTAAATAAGTGATTTTTATATATTCTTGAGTTCGTTTGAGTTTTTTGTCTTTTTTATTTGATTTCCCGTCTTGGTACAGTGTTTGTTTTGAGTCCCGTCTTGATACGATGTTTGTTTTGAGTCACATCTTAGTACGATGTTTGTTTTGTTTAGATTTACAGATTTGCTTCGATCCAGATCCAATACATATTCAATGACTCTAGCGTTTTCAACGTTGTAGATCCTGAGGCATGATTATTCCGGACATTTGTATTTCGTCATATCAATTGTAGACTTAAAGATAAAGTTGTTTTATGCTATTAACTCGAATATTGTGAACTTGTTCGCAGATTAATCATTTTTAATTTTTAGCGATGTTGAATATGTAATAATTTTGATAGATGTACTCTACCAATTTGAATAAAATGAATATTGTTTTTGTTGGAAAAAAAAATCACTCCACCGCTTGAAATATAACTCTTAAATTTCTACAACTTGTATTAATAATTATTATTTTAGAAAACATAATTAATTTGCCATGATTGGAATAAGAAATTACATGCCACACAATAATATAATCCTTCCTTGATTTTACTTGTACTTTTTTTTTATAACGATCTTCTAAATTGGCTGGCTAAGCTACCACCATTGGCCAACAATCACAAAAGGGTGAAAGAATGGTCATACTCAAAATTTGAAAAATTTGGTCAATCCTAATTGCCGATGTGAGACTCTGGTCCCAAAATGAAGACTTTTGCAATGAGTTGGAGGGACCCTAAATAGGGACCAGGACATGTAATCAGAATGATTTTCTCACTTAAAAAAAATAATACCGTTAATTAAGACCGATGAAGATTAATGGTTTATGCGTTTTTATTGAATACCGTTAATCTTGATTTTAGATTTTTATACAATTCAACATATATGATCTATACGATATAAACTTTCAATCCAACGGTGGATTTTGAAAAATTTGTATTTGTCAAAGCGTTATTGAGCGGTGTAACATTATTCAAATGTTACACCGGTGTAATTTGATCCCTCCCCATATATATATATATATATAGATGTTACACCTCTCAATAACGTTTTAACCGATATAAATTTTATAAAATTCATCGTTGGATTGAAAGTTTATATAATATAAATCATTTGTGTAAAATTTCAGACAAATTCAAAATCATTTGAATATGTTATTGTGACACTGACGGAGAATCAGCCATCCTTTGTTTAATAAATACCCACTTCCCTTTGATTTCGTCTTTTTTTCCCCAGTTAAAAAATAAAATAAAAATTAGTTCACTGAACCCTAGTGTCAAAAAAACTAGTTAGCGTTTTCTAGAAAAACATTATATTATTTAGACCCACAAAATAGTATATCATATCCTAGATTTCCAAATCTTTAACTCATTGAATCTTTAACACCTGTATAAAATACAAATTACATATGTTTGGTGTCAATAAAAAATATGAAAAAAAGGGACAAAATATCAATATAAAAATAAAAATTATATAAATGATATTGATGTGAAATTTTTTGTCCGATGTACTATTCATTTATCTTGTTTTAGCCGTATTTTTTAATAATATATAAATGTAAATATTAGCATATAAGATCTAATTCAATTTATTTTGAAGAGTATTTTAAAATATTAAATTTTATAATTTTTACTAATGGACAATTAAAAATATTAGTAATCAATATTGTGCATTGACATACATATAGTTTTTTTTTATACATATTAACATACGTATACTGGTCAAACAGAGCTTTATAACTAGGAACGGGGAGTTAGCCGGGTAGTATATATCATTGAAATTCATTTACTAGTTTTTCATTTTTTGGGAATTATGTAAGTGTATGAAGTTGACAGCAAGATACTTAAACAGCCAGTTGAAAAGTACAGTACATTGGGAGGTTCATACTTCATACATTGCGGCTACAACCCACCAAATCAAAGATACTGTAGACAAACGACCAAATCTGGGGCGTTAATTAAATTAGGGCCCTTGGCTTGGGTGTCCTCTCTAGTAGGATATGACAAAATTTATACTGTTTGTTTCACATTAATTAATGAGTAAGCCGCCAAATACTTTCTTGAAATTTCAAAATTCGTTAAATATTCCTCGAAATTTGAAAATAGGCAAATACCCTCCTGAAATTATAAAACATCAATCAAATTACCCCCTGACGTGGACTCTGACTGGTAGTGGCAGGGGGCAATTTGATTGACTTTTTATAATTTCGGGGATATTTGCCTATTTCCAAATTTCATGTGGGTATTTGACGAATTTTAAAATTTCAGGAGGGTATTTGACAGTTTACTCATTAATTAATAGTACAAAATTAAATGTTGTGTATAACTTATAAGTTATGTCCTTTTTTTTTCTATGGTATTTTATGGTATATGTATTTTATTGTTTCTTTTGTGTGATTGTTGTTTGATAATTTCCAAAATATAATTGAAAGGTTGTAATGGTTTGAGATTCAAATTTACATTTTTGAAAATCATTAAATTATTGTGTTTTTTTGATCATTTGACATAAGTTTCTCTATAAATAGAGACACTTAAAAGGCAAAAAAACACATAACTGAAATCATATTTCCATGAAGTCGGAATTCCGTCTAAAATATTTCTAAGTTATTTCTTCATTTCTTTAGTGTACGAAAGTCATTGAAAGAACTTTATTCCGTAAACTACCATTGATCGATATGTTTGACATGTATGTACAATACTTGTCAAGGTTTCTAAAGTATCCTCAAGGGGATTCACATGAACCCATTTACATCCGATTTCCATAAATTGGCGGGGTGAATCGAACCTAAAGATATTGTTAGATCTTTCGTTGGGAGACTACTGGAAATAACTTGAACAAATAAATTTTAAAGTATTAATTTTAAGTGAAGCCATATGTGAATTGAAAGTTAATTCTAAAGTATTAATTTTAGACCGCTACATATGTGAAGCCATCTTATGAAATGAAAGTTAGTCGTGACAAATATTTATGATCATGTTTGTTGGCATTGTTAATGTCACATGCATTGAGTGTATGAGATTTTGGATACATTCAAGTGGAAGTAGGACTTCAAATTGAAATGGTTTAAATATGTAATAGCAGAGAATAATGACATAAAGTTTGTACATATGCCACAATGGTCCAATGGCAAAGTGTCATGGTTGACTGCAGTCTGGCAAGTGGACCAGTCCGTCGTCGAGTAATAATTCACACTCTACTGTTTAGAATGAGTTCGTATCCACATGGATCGTGCCAAGGCGACTAGTTTCGTTTAGGAATTAAGATAGTTTTGCTTTCGCTTTGTTTGTTTGAAAAAGGTTTTGAGACTGAAGTTAGATATTATAAGACTAAAGATAAAAGAAAGAGTTCAAGATGATAAAAGTAGGTTAAGTGCTTTGGAATCCCTCCCTTATTCCTACTCGGTAACTGGCGCTATATAAATTTCTGCTTTTTCCTCGGCTTTATCTCTAGGATACTCTTTTTGTTGGAGATCTTGCTCTTGAAACTTCCTTGGTTGGGGATCAGCTCCCCTATAGAAATTTTCATCCCGTACGTTTGACGTTTCTTTTATAGCTTCTTTGTCACATCGGTCCATTTCTATTTTAACCAATTGCCTTCCCGAATCATATGTTTTCTCGACTAGATTACCGCATAGAGCTTTAATTTTATCAAATGAAGCTTGATTGGTCTTCATGAAATAGTCCAAAATATTTTGGAGTTCAGAATCATAATTTGGAAAGAGCTTGTCTTGATCCTCCTCTTCATCTTGTTTTTCATCATGTGCTTCTTCCATGTTGCTAGTCATAATCCACCTGTCTGCAAGAGATGGAGTAATTAAATTAATGTTAGAATCTAAATCAGAGAGCGCTTCTTCAATGTTCACCTCCCCAATAGAACAAGGTATTGGGAGACATTTTGTGTCGTCCCGCTTTGGTTGAGGTTCCCTTCTGAGTATTGCGCTAATTTCTTCGGACATGGATATGCATTCATCTTTTAACTCCTTCAATGTATCCTTAAATCTCTTCAGGTCTATGGCATCTGTCTCCTTGGTTTGTGATAGTTCTTCATCTTCAAAGTGTACCTCTGTTGTACGAAAGTCTTCCAATGTGTAAACCCTGGAATTTTGCTCAATTTGGTTTGTAACTGATTCAGTTGACGCGCCATCTTGTGTTTCAAAATCCTCGTTAGAATATTCTTCTATATATTCACTCAAGGCTTCTTCAAAGGACGAATGTCTCCTAGGTCTTTGGATGAATTCATGGTAAAGTTGAAAGACACATTCTATGGGTGCATTGAGGACTTTGCTAGCATTGATGCAGAATTTTAGAATATTCGAACATTCATCATGGTTACATTCTATTGTAATGACTTAAACTCAAAGAAACTGATTAGTACTAAAGTACAGAGAAAAAGAGAATCAGATTATATAGATTCAAGATAGGATTTTTAACAAAAAGATCTCTTTTAGGTTTTTAATTTTTTTTATAGTTTTTGCAAGTATCTCACTACAGTGATTCCCAGGTAAGAGAGGTGGATCACGAGGATCGCTTAAGTACCAAATCTTGCCTAGCCAGAATCGTCTGATAGTTCAATCTTTGCAAGAACGAATTTTTAATTTTTTTTTTTAAATTTTTCAATTTTTTTTTTTTGAAAAAAAAAATTCCTAACTTACGCTAAATTCCTAACTTCCTTGTAAACACAATCCCCGGCAACGGCGCCAAAAACTTGACTGCATTCTGGAAAGTGGACCAGTCTGTCGTCGAGTAATAATTCACACTCTAGTGTTTAGAATGAGTTCGTATCCACAGGGATCGTGCCAAGGCGACTAGTTTCGTTTAGGAATTAAGATAGTTTTGCTTTCGCTTTGTTTGTTTGAAAAAGGTTTTGAGACAGAAGTTAGATATCATAAGACGAAACGTAAAAGAAAGAGTTCAAGATGATAAAAGTAGGTTAAGTGCTTTCGAATCCCTCCCCTATTCCTGCTCGGTAACTGGGCGCTATATCTGCTTGCTTTATTATCTGGTAGATTAATTTCTATTAAGATAAGTTCAGTGTTACCAGTCCTTACCGCTATTGCAATTGACAAAGTGAAATCAACCGCTGGTAGGTTTCCCCCTTGTTTTTATAGTATCTCTACCCTTAAGTTCAACGTGTAACAAATTATTTTTTATAGTATCTTTACCCTCGAGTTCAACGTTTAAAAAGTTGTCACGTGTTCTCCTACCTTCTTTGATTAACTTAATATCATGCAGAATTTAATTATGTGCTAATCTTAATCACAAACCTAACCTCAGATACTGAATTTAATGGTCTCATGTTGGTTGGTTATATTATCTCTTTAGTTCGGAGTCTCAGATGTGTCACGGGATCCACTTTGACTCTAGTTACTAACAAAATATGTGGTCATTCATATATGAAAGTGTATAAATAAGCAGAGACGATAACAGATAATAACTAAATAGTAATTGTATATAGTCTTGTTCGAACCAAATTACATGCCTGAGCGTTCATAAGGGAGTTCATCTACTCGACCTAACCTAAAGGGACTTAGCTACTATTAAGAATATTGAACAATAAAGAAAATATGCATAAAAATAATCTCGATTCCTTGCGGAGGAAGCTTCGTCTCCCGATGGTGGGAGAGTCTCCTTCCCTTGAGAGCTCCTTAGCCCTCCTTGCTCCTCCTCCTCCTTTGCTCCTTAGAGGCTTATAGCTCTCTAAACTTCTAAATGAATAATTATGAAGGAGGAGAGCTCTATTTATAGTGTTTTTGGACTTGGGCTGCACGCACCATCGTACCGCGATGAGATTTTTACTTGGAGCACACGATTTTCTGATTCTGCGCAGATTTACAGCATTTTCATCGTGGCGCGATGTCGTGCATAATTCGATTTTTGCTCCAACACGAAAGTTGTAGCTCTTTGTCTTAGCTTTCCAATGCATGGTCACATGCCTCGATGCTACACTCGTAACTCTAGTTATGCCGTTTTTGGTACGATGTGGTTTTGAGCGTATTTTTTCCTTTTTTGCCCTTTTTATGCGCATTTTCCACTTTTCTTGCTTCTTGGTCAAATAATTTCGTAACTTTAGGTATTTACTTGGATTTGGTCTTCAAACACTACTAAAACTACTAAAAACTAACCAAAAATACTACTAAAAACATCATATAATTGACTATCATCAATGGTTTTATAATAGTTTGTTAAATCTATCAAGAATATATAAAGGATATTCAAAGTTTGTAAAAGACATAGATATGTGGTTGATTGAATATTCAAAGTTTATTGGTATGATGTGTTTAAATGGTTATGTCGTTGAAGACATCATTAGGATTGACAAGGATATGATGTCTTGACTTCAATGATTTAAGTACACTATTAGAGTGATTGAAGTACATAACAATTAATACATCCTACGGAGTAAAAGTACTTGGACCATAAAAAAAAATGGTTGGATGAGCTTTTCCTCTTAATAGACATATAGCATATGTTTGCTTGAGTGCATAACTATATGGGTGTATTTATGATATAGTCTATCTATATGAGAATGAAGTGGGACCGCTTCATAGAGTTCAAAAGCTTGACTCTTAAATTCTCATGAAAAGGATATTTCATGAGATAATTCGATCAATGATACTGATATTTCATATATGAGTTATGCACGATTGTTCTAATGAATAATTGTTTCAAAGCTTTTCTACCAATCTATTTGGAGATGATTGGAAGCTTAACTTACTAAGTAATTGTTCAAATCGTAAGATACCTTATTAAAACCACGAGATTTCTGGAATAATGAATTTAGATATATTTTGAAAAAGGTGGGAGATTGTTGGAAATTTCCAAAATATATTTGAAAGGTTGCAATGGTTAGTTTGAGATTAAAATTTACATTTTTGAAAACATTTCAAGGGTTGTGTCCCTTCATGATTTGGCATAAGTTTCTCTATAAATAGAGATACTTAAGAGGCAGAAAACACATAACTGAAATCATGTTTCCATGAGTCAAAATTCTATCTAAAATATTTCTAAGTCATTTCTTCATTTCTCTATCTAGTGCACGAGAGTCATTGAAGGAACTTTATTATGTAAACTACCATTGATCGATATGCTTTATATTTGTGTGCAATCCATGTCAAGGTTTCCAAAGTATCCTGAAGGGGATTTGTCGGTGAACCCATTTGCATCCGGTTTGCATAAACTGATGGGGTGAATATCGAACCTAAAGCTTAGTGTGATACACACGCTTTGAAAATTTATGTGCAATCTTCATCATCATATTTTTCATCTTCTTGTTCAAATTATTTGCAGACTCCCAACGAAAGATATGTTCTGGTCTGGCTAAAGTCCAATAGATATAAAGATCCAATACAAACGGATAAGGACTACACGTGGTGTAAATGACCACAGAATGACTAGGACGAGCACGGACCGAAGGTCCACATAATCTTATATCCAGCGTACACACTAGATAAATGACACTCCAAATAAATGACACTCCAGGTGATATGTGTGGTTGATTCTCTACACACATGGGGGGCCCATTACATTAAAATCATAATATTCTTATATATATATGCATTCATAAATCAATTCCAATGTATGACATATGCGCCTCCATATTAGCATTCTCTTACCTAATTCAAATACTGACTTAAGCGTTAGAGTGCTAACATTTTTACATATATTAATCCCCTCTGAACCAAGAAATCACGCTAATCATCACCAATCATGAGCTCTTCCAACTGAACTTTCACCATTAACACAATCATTTATAAACACCTCAATTCAAGATCTAATAGTTGTTGTTTGTGCATATATATAAATATAGGCCAAGTAAGTCTATGGTAAAATACTTCACCAAGTCTTCCAAGATGAACAAGTCATGAATATTATTATAACGAATATAAATTTTTTAAAATTCACAGTTGAATTGAAAGTTTATATTATATAGAACATCCATAATTTTTTTAAAAAAATAAAAAATCATTTGACATATTATTGAGACTCATTAAAATTAACAGTTTATGAATTTTTTTATTAAATACAGGTAATATTGAATAGAACACGAGTATTGGTTGATATAATGTATACTGTGAGATTATATCGGCGGTTAAAAAATTTAAAAATCTAACTTAAAGTTAAAATTGCACCATAATTTATCTATAGTTAGCTTCAAGTGATACATTTTATGTTTCTATGGAAATACTATCATAAAATGTATCAATTTTAATTAAGGTGTAGATGTTATATGTATTCTCAAATAAAAAGTAAAAGGTTGAGTAACAATGAAAAATCCTATATTAAGTTATATACGTGGCTGCTTGGAAATGATTCTGGCTCAATCAGGGGCGGATCCAGTGTGCAACCAGGGGGTGCACCTGCACACCCTGAATTTTGGGAAATTACACCTAATATCCTATATTGTTTATACTTTGCATCCCCTGAAAATTTTTCTTTGAACTCTGGACCGAATTGTTTACCTTTGTGCCCCAATTTTGTGTCTCATTGGTTAATAAAGTGATCTGTTTGTAGTTGTACAGACTGACCATTAGTCTTTTCATCTTTTTTTGCTGACAAATTGACAAGCAATCTTTAATTTTTCGTATATTTTTCCCTAATATTACATCTTTTTCAAAGTATTGTCGTCAGGTAGAACCTATGTCTTAGCCTTAAGAATGCAAACTTTAACCAACAGATTATATAGAAGGATGTGTATTACTTATAGACTTATATAGTTGCAACATTGGTATATATATTAATTAATTACACATATTATATAGTATTAAATTAAGTAAGACACTTAGTTTAATTGATTAGTGAGCGTTCCTAAAATGAATTGTTCGAGAGAACTTGAGTTTAATCTATGATGAAATTAATTTTTTCTTAGATTTTACTTATTTCTTGGTCGAATTATGAATTACTCGGATCCTCTTTCTCTGAAAATCAAAGGATTAATACAAAAAAAAATAATAATAATTTTGCACCCCCTGAACCAGGGTCCTGGATCCGGCACTGGGCTCAATCCAAGTTGTCTCACTTTTTTCTAGAAATAATTGTGTGTGAAACTGTGAATGTGATCCACTTGTATTTACCTTACATTTCTTTTTTGTTTTCATTCCACACTTGGATCTTTCTTATTTTGGATGAAACACCCTTTCTTAGTTAATACAAGTCTTTTCCTTTTTAAGAGAAATTATTTCTGGATTATTATCCTATACAAGAAACTAATTAATGGTAGTTAGATTGTTAGATGTATTCAATAATCAGATGTGGCTGCTGCGTTCTAAAACTTTTTTTATATGTGCACGTATGTGAAGATTCAAAATAGCTTTAGATTAATTAGTAGATATTATAAACTAGCATGTTGATAACTTGATTAATAAACTAGCATGTTGATTAATTAGTAGATATAATTAGAACTAGTTGATTCACATATTAACCGATAAAATAAAATGCCCCACATATTCGATTCCTAACTCATGTCTATGAAAAAAATTCTGTTAGAAAAAAAAGAATTCATCTTGTGTGTCTTATAGATTCCCGACTGAGATTAATTATTGCTAACAACGGTGAAAATTTCGTACTAATATCATGGTAATCCAAAAAAATGTTATTATAATAAACAAGATATATAAAATAAAATAGTATCAGTTAATATGTGTCTTTAGCTAGGGCACATGCTAAGATAACTTAATATAAAAATTCTGTATTTAACAATTCAAGAAATGTAATATTTAAGACATTAAAATGCACAAATTATAAACAATAATTTCTATATTTACTTTCTTAACTTGTGCTCTAAAAGTACATATTAACATTCTCCAATACAATAAAACCACTAGTTTTCTTTTTCTTTTTTTACAAAAGATAAAACTACTAGTTGAACGCTATTTTAATTATTATAAAAATAAAGCTGGTCAGTAATTCCAATTAACTACAAAAATCAGAGTCAAGGTCAATGATACAATAACATAATAATTTAGATGCAAATAAGTTCAAGAAATAGGTTGTTAAGCATGCTCTTAACAGTTGCAAATATAATAATTGAATAATTAATGAATGAAAGCCAAGTAGATATTAATTATGTTGAAAAATATTTCATTATTTTGGCAGTATTTTGTATCACACATCAAACATATATTATATGTAACAAAAGAATATAACATACTCTTCTAAATAACAACTGGGTATTATTTATCTCATAAATTCTAGTCATAATAATAACTGTATTCGAAAACGAACATTGGTTTAGGAGTAATAGACGCTGAATTTGTTATGAAGGACTACAGTTCGATTCCATAACTACGATCTGGAGGGGGTTAAAATTATTTGATGTTATAACTAACCCCCGGATCAGATTAAGCGATTCAGTGAGCCGGACACTAGTAAAAAATAAAATTAGTTGTATTTGTAAACCAATAGTTTCAAACTGAATTTGGAAAATGTCTGAACTAAGAAAAAGTGATTGAACTCAAATAATCAACTATTGCTAGCTTAATTACAATTCAATTGGTTTAACTGTTTGATTCATTTTTTATAACATTCAGCGGATTTTTCAACATAAATTAACGTTTATTGAATAGATGTGTATACTTGGTTGTTATTGAATTTTTACTGCATGCATGACTCAAATCGTGCAAAACCTTGTTCAAATCAACATGTCCAACATCTCATAAAATTAATTCATTCAATTTAAGGCACATTCTCACCAACTGGTGAATGACCTAGTACTTATTTTCCAGAAAGGGTACACATAGTGTGAATTATATATTTTTCTATAAATCGTGTATTTTAGGAAACAATTGGCTTGTGGTGGGCTGTATTCATCTTGAAACGGATTTGATGCAGTAACCACGACGATGTAGTAATTAGGCCCTCTATTGTTCCTGATTCGTGGGCGTTGAAATCATGACCTAACAAGAAATTTCTCAATAAAGTCGGCCGACTCTTTACTTATGCGGACCTCTAGTGCTTGGTGCCTACTACTGTTAATGGTCATATTCTAGCTAGGGTGTGGAGGTTATGGGTGCCTTCCAAAGTAATTGCATTCTCTTGACAACAGCTCAGGACAGGATTCTAACCCGTCAAAATCTTTTTAGAAGGATAATACTTGTGTGTTTTTTGTGGGTGCTTTGAAGAATCGGCAGACCTCCCGTTTGTTAATTGCGGCTTTTCTTCTCCAATCTGGTATTCTTTTTTTAGGTGGTTAGGATTGCTTGTGCGCTGCCTGTGGGGATTTTCGGACTCTTTGAGATTTTTCTAGGGTTGGGTTGGGTAGGAGGGATCATCTAAGGTGCATGATCAGTAGTTTGACTTGGTATTATTTGGTCTATCTGGAACTCCCTGAATGACTTGATCTTTGCTATGAAAACTTCATCTCCTTATTACCTCGTTGATAAGGTAAAACTTCTATCTTGGAAGTGATATCTAGCCAAAAATCATGGAAACTTGTATTCCTTATATGAATGGGAGGAGCATCCGATTTTTGTGTTGGAGTCGTGCATTAGGGTCTTTGTGAGGTGGTGGTGATCCCAGTTTTTGCTGGTCTTGGAAGGGTTTGGGCCTGCTTTCTTCCCTTCATCTTTTCGATCTCCTCTTCGTCTCTCATTCTTTTGGATAGGGCTTAGTATCTCCTTTATATTTAGGGGCCATTATAGATGGTTAATTCTGAATTGATCTTTGTACAATAGATGGGTATGTCTTATTGTTTCTTTTTCTGTATTTTTATACCCCTCTTTATTGTTCCTTTTGTGAATTTTTATACCCCTCTTTATCCCTCTTTTTCTGTATTTTTATACCCCTCTTTAAAGGCAATGCTTGATGTTTCTATATATATGAGTTTAATTATTGTGCAGTGTTAGTGTAAAGTTTTTAGTTTTTTACACATACATCCAATGATGTGTTACCACATCATTTAATGAATGTGACACGTCATATGTTTTTAAACACAATACATGATGTGTTGGTATATTATTGGACGCATATGTAAAATAACTTTAAAATTAAAGGGCCATACTAAACGATGCCTCCGAACACCGGTTAAACATACCAAAAATAAAAATAAAAGATAAAATTAATGATTGCAAAGGAACTTTTTACACTTTTAAGGTGTTGAATGCACAAGTTCCAAAACATGATTTTGTTATTAATAAGCTTAATTAGTGTCCAGATGACCCTATTTAGATGCAAATAATTAAGTTCATAATAAAAATAGGTTGATATTCCCTCCGACCTCCATCCTTAATTATAAGCAAAAATTAACTTTTCAGATTAATTCAATAACTGATGAATCTGGTCTATAATATAGACCACATACATTAAGTATTCAATAAATCTGGAAAGCAAATTTTTGCTTATAATTAAGGATGCAGTAGTAATTGATATAGTATACGAGAATATAGTCTTAACTCTTAACTGTTGCATTTTGTCAGCGGCTCAACAATAATTAATAATTGAAGTCAAGTAGGGATTAATTATGTTGTGAAATTTTATTCAAATAAATAGATAAATTATGTTGAGAAATATTTATGCAGGTTTTTTTTTTTTTTTTGAAACCAATATTTATGCAATATTTGTATAACATACTTCATCCATTTCATTTTAAGTATCGTTTTAGAATGATTTTTTTTTCTATTTAATTATTGTTTTGATAGTTTAAAGTTATAATTTTTTCAATAATACCCTTATTTTCTCAGTAACTTCACTTCTCATTTTTCATAAAATTTAATGGAGAAAGGAAGACCGTAAGCTGAATTTATTTGGATAAACAAAAATAGTGGATTACAATGATAGTCAATTGAAAAAAAGAATACAACAACTTTTTTTTTTTGGTAAAGAAAGAATACAACAACCTATTAGTTTAGTTAGAGAACTTTATACTAAAACGACATTTAAAAATGAGCGGATGGAATATCAAACATACGGTATATTCTATGTAACAAAAAAATAATAATATATTCTTCTAAATGACAACACGTATTATTTATCTCATTAATTATATGCTCAAAATGATTTACTTTTTTGTGTGATGCTCAAAATCATAGCATGAGCAACATTCGTTTGCTCGTGTTCAATCTTAAGTAAATGGTCATTGAAATGAAGTTTAGTTCATGTGTATGAAGTGTTAGAATCAAAGATACAAACTAAGATAATAACAAAGGAATCAACTAGGGTTACATAATATTAGAATTGCATAACTTGATAAAATAGAGTTACAAGAGATTATTATATAGCAAAACCTAGTGAACTATAAACCTAATGGGCCCAATAGCATAAGCCCAATATTTTATTATTTAACACTCACCCTCAAACTCATGATGCGTGAAGCATTGTGAGTTTGTCAAACAAAATACTAAAAACATCTAACAAATAAAATAAACTTATAACACTACCCCTCAAGCTAAAGCTTACTAAGCTTTAAGCTTGTTACAAATTAACCCAGAAAATAAACCAACTCAACTAATAACTAACCAATTGAGAGAAGCAACCAAAGTGAGTAATCATCCGAGAGAAGTAGCATCCAAAGAGAGAAACCATCAGATAGAAGCATCCAAACAGATCATGAGAGACAAACCAAATCAAACCAATTCATCATCCAATACAATCAAAGCTAACCAATCCAACAAATCCAAACTTTACCAAACCAAATTGTTCCAATCCAAACTGAACCAAACCAATTTAAATCGAACAAAACCAAATGAGCCATAGACCCATAACCAAACAAAATGGGAACTGAACCAATCAAATCAAACTAATCCAAACCAACATAAAGAAGAATCAAACCACAAAACAGAAGAATCCGTCAATAGAGAGAGAAACAAACAAAATAGAAGAACAAAGGGGAGAAATCCAACAGAAGAGAAATCATCAGAGAGAGAGAATCAATCAGACATAAGAAAAGAAAAGAAAACATCAGAGAGAGTAATCAAACCAAACAGAGAGAGGAACCAATCAAAAGAACCAATAGAGAGAAAAAGAGAAGCATTCAAACATAAGAAGAATCAATAGGGAGGAAGATGCAATCAGACAAAAGAAAATCAACATAGAGAAGCAATCAGACAGAGACAATCAAACAGAAGAAACCAAATAGGGGAGAAATGCAATGCAATCCATCAGAACCAATAGAGGGAGAAGTGCAATCGATCAGAAGAAACAATAGGGAGAAGAGACAATCAAACAAAAAAGACCAATAGAGAGAGAGACAATCAATCCAAAGAAACCAAATTAAACCAAACTGATACAAACGAAACAAGATTTTCCAAGACACGTAACTCATTGATATCAACAGAATGACCAAAACTATCATGTGCCATCACTTGCAACACAGGACCAAATTAAACTTAGTAACCAACTAATACTCATTAAATTGAAACCTTGACCGATCAACAAATAAAAACTGCAGCCCAACAATTAACAAATTGACATTTTTTTTTTCTTCATATTTACTAACTCAAACACCAAAACAATTTACCTTGGAAAACCTTCATCAAAAGAACCACTGCATTGAAGAACCAATCAAGACAATACCGGAAGATAGCAACCAAACCGGAAATCTAAACAGCATCAAACACACGTATTTCTTTTTATTGTTGCCCTCGAAGAAACTGCTATCGAACAAAGAGATGCAGCAATCGACAATCAAACATAGGAACAATCTCTTACAATTTTCTCTTATCGTACTCAACATCTCAAAGGGAAATCAACTACCTTTCAATCTAAATAATCCCAAAACAATGACTTTAAACAAATTCCAACTCTTCCTTAATTGCAAGCGGTGCTTTTATTTTCCTACAACCTTTACAAATCCTACTGCAGTAAACGACAACCTTCAGATCTCCCTTTTTGAAGTGGAAGCACAACAACATAGACAATCAATCGATCATAAGAAACAAAACAAAAAACATCCCCAAACTTTTTGGGAACACAAGCGGCGGAAGCGACGAACCGTTCAAGGCGGATCGAACGTTGCTCTGATACCATGTTAGAATCAAAGATACAAACTAAGATAATAACAAAGGAAGCAACTAGGGTTACATAATATTAGAATTGCATAACTTGATAAAATAGAGTTACAAGAGATTATTATATAGCAAAACCTAGTGAACTATAAACCTAATGGGCCCAATAGCATAAGCCCAATATTTTATTATTTAACATGAAGAAAATTTATTGAGATGAGAATCTATCTTCTTTTTTCTTTTTTCTTTTTTTGACTAAAAGATGAGAATCTATCTTATATACTAATATTTTAATAATTAAACGGGTGAAAATCAAATTTGTGATCTCTGAAGTATGATTTAACTACTTTGAACCAACATCAATCTTCAGAACCAACATCAGGATATGGCGATTATTGTAGAGATGGACGCAAAGATGGTGGTGGACGCGGTGAAGACGAAGCACTATCCTAGGGTTTATTGGGGAAAAATTGCTCAAAAAGGAGGGGAATGGCTATCAAACCATCCAAATGTTTCTGTTAATTGGATTGGGCGTGTAGGAAATAGGGTTGCCCACAACTTGGCTAAATGGGCTTTAGTTGAACCAAATAAAAACTGGTTATCTAATGTACCCCCTCAAATAGCCCTCTTTATCCAAAACGATATAAGACCTAGCTGAGGTTTTTTCTCTTTTATAATAGTATTTGTTTTCAAAAAAAAAAAAAAGTATGATTTAACTACTTTGAACTATTTTGAATTGAAGAAAATTGAACTGTTTTAATAAGCACACTATTGTACTAATATTATTCACCTACAGTTCAATTCGTTCAAGTATTTGATTCGGTTTTGAAAACATTTATTGATATGAATTCAATATGTTTTTGAGCATATATTAATTGTTATTGAATAGATGTGTATGCTTCGTCCTTTTACGATGAATAAAAAAATTTGACAAAGAGGTTGAATCTAACAGAAGAGACTAAATTACTACTATGTAGAAAATGGATTTGCATAATCCTCTCAATTGTAAAAAAGCACAAGTTAAGAAACAATGAGGAAAAAAAATGGAAGCCAATCTATTTCTACGGCAAACCAAAGTTCGAACCTAACCCGAAGTGATTTTTTTTATCGGAAAAGATAATTATAATATGATTATATCTAATATAGGAAAATATTACAATAAAGTATTCTCTCCTTATTCTTCATAGCCGCCGCCCTAGTTTAGTTTTTCTTCATCCATTAAGGAGGGGTGATTTTAGGGTCAATTTTAAACCCAAAATCACCGCTCTGAATTGTTTTTCCTTTTCTTTTTAATTAAATAAGTGATCTTCACATTGATTAAGTTTTTTCTTTTGTGTGTTCTTTTTTGTGATTTCGTCGTTTGAGTGCGGCGTTGTGTTGTTGGTCGTCTTTTGCGACACTTTTGTTGTCCCGTATATTTGCGGTGTTCATTTGATTTATGTTGAAAAGATCGGCTTCAGTCAATTACAGATTCAACCAATGATTTGGGCATCAACACTGCAGATCCGGAGGCATGGATACTCCGATGACTTTAACTTTATCATATTATTTGTTGTAAGCATTTTGTCGTTGTATGCTATTAACTTGGATGTTGTGAGTTTTGTTCGCAGATTCATTCTTTACGTTTTAGCGATGTTGATTATGTGTCTGTATTTGATGTATTTTATCAATTTGAATCAATGAATATCATTTTATTTTTGTCAAAAAAAAATTTATTATGAAAAAAATTAAAATAAAATACGAATGGAAAAGAAAGCAAATAATTACTAAAATTGAAGAGAGAAAAGTACACAAATACTTCTTAAGAAAAAAAAATCCAATAAACAGTAGAGTGGAATGGAAAGAACACCGTTCCTTCCTTTCATCCTTTGACTAAATTTCAAACCATTCAAGCATAGGACTTTGACTCACTACTTTTCCAACCTTCTCTTTTTGGCTGCTTGCGTTTTCCTACTTTTCTTTAATTTCCTTACTTATATTTAAAAACCATAATTTTTTATTACTTTCCATACTTAAATTAAAAACCCAACCCCTTCTTCTTCTATAGTCCTCTCTCACTCATATATAACATTTTTCATTCTACACACCTAAGCTTGTCACTACTTTTCAATCACTATATCTTAACAAGAACACACCAAGACATTATTTTCATGATCCTTCAACTTCCTTATTCAGGTGGGGCAATTATATTTTATGTCAACTATATATTTTTCTTCTTAGTGGGATCACCCACTTCTCACTACTTTTCAAATTCTTTCTTTTCACACAAAAATATCAATTATCTTGAAATTTTCAATACCAAATATATATTATTTAGAAATATAACTACTAGTACTTTTTGTCTTAGTATTCTTCTTCCATATATGAAGCCAATTCATTCCCTCTAAACATACATACATACATATAAGAGCTTAATGCAATGCATTTCATAGCATATAGCAATAAATTGAATTCAAATGATGAAAAAGTATAATAATTAGCATAGCCTAAAATGAATTCATATGGATGGTTTTAAGAGTTTCTAGGGATTGTCATTGGTTTGCTGGAATTCTTCCTTCGTGAAAAGTTTTGTATGAGTTTGGTTTTGCGGACAGTGTTCATCTTACACTCAGTTGCGTTATCAATAAAATTTAGCAGTTTCAAAAAAAAAAATTAGCATAAAGTTGCATGTACCATATGGAAGGTGTATTTTCTCTTCCTATAGCCGTCAGAACTGAATTTATTCATACTCTAATGCAATCACTTGGAGGATGTTGTTACATTTGTCTTTGGGCATATAATACCATATTACCAAAGTATATAATTTATTTATATGCATACACCTACCTACCTACATTATTATATTCCAAAGTATTTTGTAACATAATTGTGATGGTTGTTGATTGTGCTTAATATTCAACTTGATTTTTTTTGGAATAGTCGTTTGTCCTTCTTGGATGGTTTCTACAATGTGCTAAACAATCAAATTCCAAGTTCTTCTTTGGGAAGTGTAGCACAACAGCTTTTTAATCAATACAGAATTTTATCATTTGATGTCAATGATGAGTAAGTTTATGTAATTAAATTTATATGCTTCTTTGCATCTTATAATAAATTCTTCTAGCGTAATTTTGCCTAAATTATTATTATTATTATTATTCTGTTTTGTATATTTCTTAAGAAAAGTCGTTTTCTAAAGATACGTGATAGAATTTCACACATTTATTATTCGTCTGTTTATATTTTGTTCAGTTGTGTTCCTGGACTAGCTTTTAGGAATCAACAACCGTACCTCGAGCTGCAACAATTGGAACTTTTTGCACTGTCTACAACAGAAATACAGACACAATTCTATCAGGAAGCAAGAATTAAGGTTTGTTGTCCAAGAAACTAAAAATTCTCTAATTATTTTGAGCTTATATGATTGACAAAAATCCGTACAATACTATATGTCTTTTCCCTTTTCTCTTCTCAGACTGCTGTTTTCATGGGGTGCAACAAAGGAGAAATTGAGCTTGGTTTCTTAAATATGTCTCAAGTAAGAAACTATACAAAATTTTTTTATTTATTTTTGTACAAATATATATTATCATTTTATAATATGTAAATGTTATCATTGTTTTAAAATGAGTTCGTTGATGCGCAGTTGCGGTGTGAAATAATTTTATAGTCACAGCAAACATAAAAAAATTAATTTTATAATTATTGAAAAAATTTATAACTTTATTGATAGCTTGATAAAGAATTTTTATTCATAATTTTGCACATATCATTCTCTATCACAAAAAAGAAAAAAATTATTGTCATCTTCACAAATGATTAAAAAATCCAAATGCATGTAATATTCAAGATTGTTAGTTAGTTGCGACTTCAATATGGTCTATGTGGTGGCGATGTGGTTTTTTTGCAGCCATTGTCTGTGAATTCACTTCGTCACATTACAATTGTCGTATGATGCAGTTGTGGCGCCCCCCCCACATCCGCAATTTGGAACCGTTGAATATTATTTTATTATTATTTGAAATGACAAATGGTCATTTTAGACGATTTGAATGTTGTCCCCTATGGTCTCTGTTGTAGATTACAAGGTTAGTACGTTTGGTCAAACTCTTACGTCTGAGACAAAAAAAAATTAATATAACACTACAATTTTTATTTTTGTTTTTGCAGGTTGATATTCAAACAGCACTTAGTAGTTTATTTCCTGAAGATTTTTCAAGACAAACACAACAAATTATTGATCAAAATACTAATCCACCTTCATCATCTTCATCTTCAATGAGATCACTATCAGCAGCAGGTAGTCCTGAATATTCATCTCTCATATTCAACAATATTCCAACTGGAAGAACTTCTCCATCTCAATTTCCACCTGATCATACACATCTTGGAGGATCAATAATCCCTCCAATGAGACCTATTTCAAACACACTACCCCTTCAACTTCAACATCAACAATTTCCTCAAATCACACCAACACAATTGTTCTCTACAACACAAATGAATCATCAAAATGATGCAATAATGAGAGCAATACAAAATGTTATATCTACACCCCCCTCTCAACGAAACTTGCATGGAGTTCATCAAGAAGCTAGTGCATTTGGAAGGTATAGAAATGATAAAAGTCCTAATATAGGGTCAAATTTTAGAAGACAAAGTTTGATGAAGAGATCATTTTCATTCTTTAGAAACTTGAATTTGATGAGATTGAGAGATCGGAGTACTCAAGCGATGCGTCCTTCGAGTAATCAACTTCATCATATGATATCTGAGAGACGGAGGCGCGAGAAGCTTAATGAGAATTTTCAAGCACTTAGAGCATTACTTCCTCAAGGAACTAAGGTACATAATTGATTAACTCATTATGTTGTTTTATAATCTGTGAATTTTTATGTATATAAGGAAAAATATTTTGAAAAATATTGAACCATGACATCAAGACGTTAAGTTTTTTTATGTCTCTACAATTACGATCATAATTGTCCATGCAAAAGATTATATTAATGATAGAAAAGACATGACTTCATTGTTTGTTTTTTCTTTTTTTTCCCTTTCATTTTTACTATTTATGTTAATTATTATTTCATTTCACTTATTAACAAGATAAAAATTGTAAAAACACTCTATGAATCAACCAAGTAAATGATATAAATGAAGATAATAGTCATATTTGTTTAACTTATGTTCAACAACCAACAATATATTGGTTTAGTGAGGAAAAAAAATCTTTATATCAACCGGAGTAGAACTGAATTTAAATTCCTTATGCAAGATCACACGGGTTCGAGTCTAGTGAATAGAAAGAAAAAAAAAAGAAAGAAAAAAAAAACATAGACGAGAGCGAAATGTCACTAAATGTGGCCATCTAAATTTCTCGACTGAGATTTAGTCATCGTCAAACCATATGACTACAATTATACTACTAGTGGTACCTTTTTTAAATGTATGTATGCTAATGATTTCAAACTAATGTCTTGATATTGAACATGATTTGACCAGAAAGACAAAGCATCAATACTAATAACAGCAAAGGAGACATTAAGGTCATTGATGGCTGAAATAGACAAACTTAGCAAAAGAAATCATGAGTTGATGTCACAACAATTGCCAGCAGCCAATAAAGAATCAACAAAAACAAAAGAAATTATCAAATTATCATCAAATGAAAGATTAAACGTGCAAATTTTGCATGTACCAGAATCAAGTTCATTAGAAGACGAGCCAATGATAGTGGATTTGCAAGTGAATGTGATGGGACAAATTTCTCAAGTTGATATGTTGATTAGATTATTGGAATTCTTAAATCAAGTTCAACATGTTAACTTGCTTTCAATGGATGCAACAAATACAAATAATGCACAAGGGGATAATTCCATTCATCAAATTACATTCAGGCTAAGGATTACTCAGGTATGTAAAAAATCATAAATTGTATAAATATCTACATATACACAATTAAGTATGAAATAATAAGTGGCAGATTAAGTATTGATGCACCGTATTATACCATATATTACTTTCTCACTTTAGCAATTGTCTTATTTACATAAGTAAGTAGGCGATATTATCAAACTAGTTTTCAAAAGGGATGGCCGCTTGATAAGTCTATAATTCACTAGTCACTATGATAGTATATAATTGGTACACTTAAATAATTAGGTTTTGAAAAAAGTGGCGGCTGATTATACTTTATGGAAGGATCCTAGAAACCCCCTTATTATGATCATGATGGTAAAACTAATTCTTCATAGTATTCCTTATGTTTCATAATGAGGGTAATTTTGATCCTACTAATAAAAATTAAAAAAAATTAAGCTACTAGGTTTGGTTTAGTGGTGAGGGGTTTGGGTAGTATACTATAGATCATGAGTTCGATACTCAGCTCATTGTAAACAAAAAAAATTATAAAAAATTAATATTTTTAAAAATATTAATCGAAACAAATTTAACATCTTATATGCTGATATTAATTTATTTTATTTATTAATAAAATAATTTGGTCAAAAGTCCTCGTGAGGTTAGCTCAATTGGTAAGGATATCGCACTATATATGCAGGAGTTGGGGTTCGAATTTTAGACACTCCACTTATTCACATGCTACTTCATCAAAATAATAATACGGAGTAATAATAATAATAATAATAATTTGGTGAAAATAAAATATGTATACAATGTACGTGGCCAAATTGGATATTTTTTTTGGAACGAAGAGAGAATATAATTTTAGTAACTTTGGTCAAATCATTAAAAAAAAAAACAATTCTACAAGTTTCTATAAATGGTTAAACTTAAAGGAAGGAGCATGGCAGGTGCAACTTTGTGCTTGCTTGCTTGAGAAAATTAGGTGTGTGTGCTGGATTTTTCACCTTACATACAAAAACAAAAAATTTCAATTCAAAAAGTGAATTCTATTTTGGCAGCCATTAAAAATGAGTCAGCATAGTCACATAGATAGATGTGTTCTTAATTTCTATTATAAATTTGTCTAGTAAAGGAAGAAATGTAAACTTGTGGCATAGTCAGTTGAGTTAATTTATAATTTTGACAAATGAATAACGTCACATTAGAGTACGTTATCCAATGATGTCAATTTGTTTATTGAATTCAAAATTCAAAAGTAGTTTTAAAATATTTGAATCTTTGACAAGCAAAAAAATAATATTTGAATATTTAAGCATATTGTGAGGGTATAAAAAAAAATTAAGCAGTGTTTATCACTCATTTTATACGAATTTTAGTTCAACTGATAGAAATGTCAAAATTATTAGATCGAACATCATGAATCGAATTTAAATCTTGATCTCTCTGGTTTATATGTGTGATTTTCTAATAGTATATCATTTTGAATATGTACTATTTTTTTTTTAACCAAAAAGATGCTAGCTAAGAGCTAGACACCCCAAAATATGATAAAAAGGGCAACAAATATAAATGGAGGGGATAAGAACTAAAACTCCATTAAAAGGTGCAAATACGAAAACTAGACAAACATAGTTGATTCTTAACGAAACTATCTAAAATAAACAGAGGAGTCTCATTCCATTAAGCAATTTCGAATATGTACTAATTTTATTATATAATAATAAAAAATTTATGTATTAACAATCATTGTACCAATTAAACTATACAAATTTGTCATGTGAGTTTAACTCATTTGATAGAGACATTGCATTATATATGTCTAGGTCGAGGTTTGAGCCTCGATCATTCCATTTATCCATCTTAATGATGTAATTTTTAACTACTAGACTAATTGACAAAAGAAAAATATACCAATTTGGTTTGGAAAATCTAATTTAACCAGATTCGAATTTAAAAATTCGCATTTATATGTGTGAGTTTTATACCGTGATTGTGACACTTTATATATAAACTAAATAAAAAAAAAAAAACATTATCAATTTCATTCTTTAAAAAATAAAATAAAAAGGAAATAAAAAACGATTGATGTATATTGCAAGAATTGTGTCCAACTTCATATGTCATCATCATTAATCAACATCAAATTTTACTTTAGAAAAGTACACTACAATATATACCACAAAATAATCTTCATTAGGTAAGGGAAACTAATATTTGGTGGCTTATGCAGGAATGTGAATGGGACGAGGAAGCCTTCCAGGAAGCTGTGAGAAGAGTTGTTGCTGACTTGATGCATTCCCAAGTGGACTAAAATCTATGACTCACATAATCACTTTGTAATTTAATTAATTATTTTTCAGCAGTATCAAATCATACATGGTAGCTGCATGGATGTTTGATGTGTGAGATTCTCTGCCTCTCTAATCATTGGGCAATTTAACAAAAAAGAAATTGGTTTTTATGTAGTATGTTTGTATTGTTTCATAATTAATTAATTTGTTCTATTAAGTCTATATAATTTTCTTTATTGAGTCTATTATTTGTTTTATCTGTTTTTGTTTTAGTTATAATCTGTTTTTCTCTTGTTTTACTAATAAAATTTTAGCATTAAAATATTTAAATAAATTATGAAGGGAGTATAAGAGGTACTCTGACTCGAAATATATAAGTTGTTTGATGTTAAAACATGCCTAAAACTGCGTTTTCCATACTTGTTATGGAATGCTAATTGTGTCCCTTTTAAATGTATTTGCTATTGTTGGGATTAAACCTATTAGATAAGTGTTTCACTCTGAAATTCAATCTTCTTTTGTCCTAGAACCAATCTTAGATAGTATCTCTTATGGACAATATATGATTGATAATATGGGTAAGAATAAGATATGGGAGTTTTTTTTTTTTTTGACATCAAGTGGTTCTAGTCCCCTCCCGATCGCAGTTGCGGGGGATTGAACTGTGGTCCTCCCTACCAAGTTCGGCGCCAATCACCACTGAATCAACTAACGATTTCTTATAAAGTCTAACTTTCATAGTCATGATGCTCTCTTATGCTGTATTTTGCTCAAATTCAGTGTGTATTAGGAAAAGGTTTAATACCTCTAGCTTGAACAATTCTCGAAGGGAAAGTCGTTGATTTGAGTAAATTATTGTTTGCTTCTCTATATGAATCCATGAATAATTTGTATAAATATTAGTTGAAGGATCAAACTTCTCTTCCCAATACAGACAGGGCCCTTCCCGAGTTTTTGGAGGTCATATGCAAATCTAAAAGTGGCCCTTTAATTAAAAAAAATTAAAAATCATCCTCGATTTAAATTAAAAATAAAAATTAAGTTTTTTTTTTTTAGAGAAATTGGACATGACTATTGGGTCTTATAGTTTATTGCAATGTATTAAGTTTTGCATCTCTAATTTGAGTCTCACTCAGTAGTTACGCAGAAAAAATACCCGTTTTACACCGAAAACACTAAGTAATTTGGTTGAAATCAAAGGCTTGTCAACAAATTTCAATTTTTTTAAATCAACTTGCAAATCCAAATTAACCATTACAATCCGTAAGTACTAATTTAACCAGCAAATTGTCATAATTATTTGTCATAATTATTAGGTCGGATATATGTGGTGTCCCAGAATTAAACCCGAGGTCTCCTATTTGTGTGTACGAGTTACATGTGCTATTTATCATTCTGTCTACGAACAAAAAAAAAAATTATCCATCCCATGTATCACAAATAATCCAGTTCTACTTCATATGATCGCCAAGAATAAAACTACCATTCTATGATCCTGATAAACAAGGAGTTAAATGCAAGAGTACCATTGTGTTTAGAAAAATATCAAGTATCAATCACAATGGAAAAAATCATGTAGAACAGAAGCTACACATTGAAGCTTCAAAAAAAAAAACCAATAAGAGTTCTAAACTCGCGGTGACAGTTGTCCACTGCTCGACCAAATGCATACTCTACATATATGCATCAATACTATAATACAGATTGTAGATTAATATCCTTGACTAGCATTGACACTTGATTCCTAACTAGATAGTCACAAAACTTGATTCCTCCTCCACAAAACTTTCACATGGCCTGTAAGGAACGATGTCAATCGAAACAAGCATAGGAAGAACCGGTTGCATTTTAGAGCCACATTCATTTGAGTGCATCAGTTGTGATCAATTCCGCAATCAAAACATAACATAATGTGTGAATTCAAGCTTCTGCAACAATAGCAGCTTCTTCATCATGAGATAACGTTTCTTCCATAATATCTCCATCTATGGCCTGCTGTTCCAAAACTGTTTCTGACTCGGCATTGAGAAGCTTTTCCCTAAGCTTTGTTGTTAATTCTTGTAAGCCGTCGCTGTTGATCAGGTGATTTTTTAGTGCTTCCTTGCCGTGGAAATTCTTGCAATTGTATTCGTAAAACGAACCGCTCTTTTTTATGAATTTGTGTTTTATGCTCAACTCTATAATCTCTGCTTCTCGGCATATGCCCTTTCCAAATTCAAGCTCAAACTGCGCAGTTTTAAATGGAGGGGCGTGCTTGTTCTTCACAACTTTGACAAGAACCTGGCTTCCTAAAATCTGCACCGGAGAATATCATAAATTAAGTTTTCATACGGTAAATTAGACATTAATGCATTCATAACAATCTTAAGATCAACATATGCATAATTCTGCACATGCAGATATTAAAAAGATAAGCAAATGAGAAATGAAACCTATCGAAGATAGCTATCCGCCATTACAGCTACGTTGACAGAGCAACAACTGCTGGATGTGGAATACATTGATTATGAACAATTAAAGAATTTGAATAATAAGCAAGCAAACAACTTCAAATAACTTCTGTTTTTTAAAACTCAGAATTAAAATATTACTAAATCATGAAAACATCATCTTAAATAAAAGTTTATTTGAGGTTATAGTTCATGATGCAAAAATTGGACAAGTCCAATTACCAAAAATGACAGCCAATCTCAAAAGTTTAACACTCACTCATTTGTTCAAGACACAATTACTCTTCTGTATCTGGAGAATACTTCATAATATCTTGATGTATCTTAAAATATCTCATACTAGAAATTGGGAGTTGGGCCTAACTCAACTCTACAAAACCGGCTTGTAAGGTGAGGATTGCCTCTTACTAATAAACCCATGTCCAGGCCAACTCACATCCGATGCGGGACTTCTTAACACACCCTCACGCCCAACACTATTGGGCTTGGGCCTTGGTGGGTGGATATTTGGTGGCCCAATAGCAGGCAGTCCAGTGGATCTTGGAGAGGCTCTGATACCATCTTAGAAATTGGGAGTTGGGCCTAACTCAACCCTACAAAACCGATTTGTAAGGTGAGGACTGCCTCTTACTTATAAACCTACGTCTAGGCCAACTCACATCCAACGGGAGACTTCTTAATAGTTTCCCATCATACAATATCTTTGACTATCTCAAGATTATACTGATTAATTTCCATATTTCTTTATTACTATCTCTTAAAAACTATTAGACACCTTGCATTGGTATAAATAAGGGTCGGTGTTTAGGCTTTTTACTTTAAATGAATCATATCAAACCATAATCATAGTTCAAAACATTTATTATTTCCAATCCCCTATTGCAAACCCTGTGACTTCAACGTAGATTATTTGAAACCTTAGTTATGAATCCCCGATTGCAGTGCAGCATAACCAACAAAAATGTTATAGCAGAACAGTGGATACCAGATCTATACAAAAAAATTATGATACAAGATAAATAATTTATATTATGCATGTATAAGTTGATTATAAATAAAAATCTACCCAAAATTTAAGACATTCATAATTAATAATCAAAAGATGAATCACAAGAAGAGGAAGATGATGGGATTAGTAGAATGAAAATAAAAACTAGAACAATGTGATGTGAACAATAAGTGTGACAGAAGATGCTGATGCTAACGAGGATGCAATGCAATAGCTTATAGCACTATAGGCTATAGCAATGCCATTGTAAACAATCGATAATTCTGGTTGAAACCGTTATATTTGAACAGGCATGGCAATAAGCAATAGAAGAGAAATGATAGATGAACTGTACCTCTTCACCCTTCTTGACAAAACCTATTCTTTTGATATTTAGCCTCACAGAAGAATAGAACTTCAATGCATTGCCACCACAAGTAACTTCAGTAGGCCCTCCGAATCCACCAAAAGTAGAAATCTTTGACCTTACCTAGAGAAGCATAGAAAATAGTTCCCGTAATTATAAGACAAGATTTTCCCACAGATAATATGAATAAAATTAATTAAATATACGAAAAATAGAAGATATTTATATTCTTACACAATATCTAAATAAAAATAATAAAAATTGCATGTCAAAACATCACGAGGAATCATGTAGGCCTCGCATAGCATGGTAAGCTCAGCCTCCACAACATTACAAAATTCATAAACCAGACAATGATGATCGACACACCAAAAGATAATCAGGAAATCTAAAATACAATACAACTGTTGGGTTTTTGTATGTTGGCTACATTTTGCAAAAACATCTTTTAGCCAAGTGTTGAGACATATATGCATACATCATGTGTTGAGACAGATGTACGTACACATTGGAACAACACCTGTGTGTCTGACTGTGCGCCAGCTGGTTTTATTATTTTACATTCAATCTTTCGAAGATTTGATTGAAGAATTATTTCGTGGTTTCTTACACAACAAGGCGCACGTGGTCTATTGTTTCTGAAGGCAGCCGAACCCTAGTTCTATTTTCTAAAGGAATAAAATAACTTTTAGAAAATATAATATTTGTTTCAAAAATATATCTTGTGAAGATTGCTGCAGAAAATATAAAAGATTTATTTCAAATAAATCTTTGTGCTTCAAGAAGATTAGAAGATTTAATTTTAAAATATATTTACAACAAATATATTTATGGGAGGAATATTTTGATGCAAAGAAAGATTTAGTAAAAATATATTTTTCCTCTAGGAGATTTCTTGGAGCTGAAGCATTGTGAAAAGCCCACGAGGCTGTGCTATATAAAGGGTGCTGCTAACCCTGTTTTAGACAACGAAACTTGAAGCTAAAATAGAGTATCGAAGATATAGTCTTTTAAGGGTTTCGTGTCTTTGAGCCACTCTCTAGGAGAGTTGGTGTAAAGTGAACCACTCGGGCTGTGAGATGGTCACCGTGTCCTCACTCAGAAACCTGTAGGTAATGAGTTGAGTATATTGTACTTGGAGAAAGCTTTTAAGCAACTCCAAATTGTGAACTTAGTCGTTGGCTAGGTGTTAATTTCATGGAAGTGTGTCTTCTATCTGTTCAGAATTGTTCCGTTGATCCAATCGCCCTCTGTGATTGAAGAGGGATTGAGGAGGGCCTCATACTTAGGTGAGTCTTGGGTAGAAAGTATAACACGGGTAGTGATTAAGTGAGGAATTGTAAACGAGGGAGTTTAGCTCCGAATTGATACTATTTAGTGGACTTTATCCCTGACTTGGTATGCCCCCAGAGTAGGCTGTTGTGCTGAACTGGGTTAACAATTCTGGTGTGTTGTTTATGCTTTTCAGTATATGTTTTTAATGCATTGTTTTATTGTTCTCTCTGTTAAGACAAGTGTTACGACAAGTGTCTGAACATCATGGACAACACTTGTCTACCGTGTACCAGAATTTCAACAACAATACATTTCATCTGCTTATTTTAGGTCACTGTCGGCAATAAAATCCATGTTCCTTAATATCCATAAAATCATTCTGCCACTAGAAGCAGCACGAAATGTATACGGGTCTGGTGCCTTAAGCTTTTGATTTCTAATGTTCAAAATTTACACATTGACTAAATTTTGCACAGAACTGCGTTAGCTGGATAAATCACCTTGGCTATAGGACACTAACCAAGCGCAAACTCAAATATTAAATGAAAACTGAACCACTTTTTACTCGGACTAAATATATTGTTGATGTGTCAGACTCATAGACCAAAATGAAATTAGTAACACCAGACTAACCCTACACAAACTTATGGTTGTTACGGATTCTAATTGATCCATAAAAAAATGATATGCAAAACTCAACCACGGGAAAATTTTATGACAGCGCAATCAGTAAGTGTGGCTACCTGATTTATAAAAATCAATATACACTGTGAAAGCGACAAGGAGTGGCACAATTTCCGAAGAGCCTGGCTCATCAACCTAGCTTGCATTGCCATGTGAGCATCACCCATCTCACCATCAAGCTCACCTTTAGGAACAAGAGCAGCCACCTATAAGTGGAGACATGGCAAAAAGTTAAATGCATTTTCTCAATTATAACAAAACACCAATACATGATACTAACGCAAAATGGGGAGTTAAGAATTTCAGTGTCTATGCCACAAAAAAGTGTTGCTTCCAGAACAGGATCATCATCACATATTTCAGGACACCGAGAATTTATCAAACACATCATTAAAGGCACAAAAGTTACAACAGAATTATTTCATCACCTACACACACACAAGGGATGATTAATTAAAGGATTAAAAAGAAAGAAGTGTCTCACACTTACGCTATCGACAACAATTACATCAATCGAACCACTCCGAATTAAGGTATCCACGAGGCTAAGTGCCTGTTCACCACAATCTGGCTGTGAAAGAAGCAAGTTCTGGGTATTTACACCGATAGACTCTGCAAGTGACTTATCAAGTGCATGCTCAGCATCAATAAAGGCGCAATAGCCTGCATATACAAACTTACCGATTAAGAGATTCTTAATAAGTTAACCGCAGTACAAAAATTATACATTCCTGATTGTCAAGTATAAGCATTCCAATTATCACTTCAAAATAGCATATAAACAATACCTCCTTGCTTCTGTGCCTCTGCAATCACATGCAAAGCAAGAGTTGTTTTCCCAGAAGCCTCTGGACCGAATATTTCCACAACGCGCCCCTGCAGACATCACAGTTACATATAATAAGCAGAGCATAACTGTTGCATAATGAAACAGAAGATTGATTTTCTATTCGCCTTTTCTCAAGTTATATGTGTATATATCAAATTATACTTGGAAACGAAAATGCTAAGTACCATCTCACAACCAGAAACATATTTTCCAGACTAAATTATACTTCTCCAAAGCAAATATGCAAAAGAATTGTGGCAAGAAACTTAACAAATTGAGCCAAAATTAAAAACTTTTATCATCAGCAAGAGCAACTTATTCACTATATATTAAAAACAAAAGGTCCAATGTTGGTTCAGGTGCAAGAAAAGTAAGAGATATGAGGATACCTTTGGAAGACCAAAGATTCCTAGGGCTATATCAAGAGCAAAAGAACCAGTTGACACTACAGGTACATTTTTGGGTGAGACAGTACGACCAAGCCACATGATAGATCCCTTTCCAAATGTAGAGGTGATCTGATCCATGGCTTGTTGTAGGGCTAAATCTTTCTTAGACATGTTATCTTCACCCGAGTCACTTCCATCTGATTTAGCGCGCTTCTTACCTAAGTACATGAAAATGAAAAATGTTGTGAACAAAAATCAGCACTACATACACAACAAACTAGCAAAATCAAATAGTTCTATTTTTTCAGTTCCAGTGTAGTTCACATAATACTAATAAAACAGCAACAAATATCTAACAAATTCTAGACTAAATACAACAAAATGAATAAGTATCACTAGTTCATGTCACAATGTTATATTAGAGTCATTACACCATTAAGCCGAAACCACAATGAAATCCACGGCACTCACTAAGCCAACCTATGAAACACGAACACCACACATGTAGACACTCACAAAGCCAACCTATGAAACACGAACACCAAGCACGTAGACGACACTCACTAAGCCAACCTATAATGAAACACGAACACCACACATGTAGACACTCACAAAGCCAACCTATGAAACACGAACACCAAGCACGTAGACGACACTCACTAAGCCAACCTATAATGAAACACGAACACCACACATGTAGACACTCACAAAGCCAACCTATGAAACACGAGCAGTCGAACACCAAACACGTAGACGACACTCACTAAGCCAACCTATAATGAAACACCAACACCACACATGTAGACACTTACAAAGCCAACCTATGAAACAGAACACCAAACACGTAGACACTCACAAAGCCAACCTATGAAATACGAACACCACACACATAGACACTCACTAAGCCAAACCTATGAAACACGAACACCACACACGTAGAAACGACGCGAGTAATGTAACTCGTTATGAAAACGGAAGTGGTTGAATGTTATGTAACTCGTGTGTTGGTGACACTTGTTAGCGAGACACCAGACATGTTTTCAATCTGAAGTGTTATTGTTACATATTAAGCCAACACCCTATTCAAGATTGTTGCAATTTCAAATTACAACAACAAAAGCGACTTGTTTTCAAATGCAATTATTGAGTTTTAATATGAAGCCAAAAAAATAAGAAAATTAAGTTTAAAAAAACCTTTATTAGTTGAAAAGCTCAAAACTTGAGGTGTGCCCAATACTCCATTTTTGAAGTGTTGGCGCTGCAAGAAAAAGGGTAAATGAATCAATCATTGTTCATACACACAAATTCAAAATACAAAAAGGGTAAAAGCAACGAGTTACCGTTGGAAGGCCATGGTTGAAGAAAGAGCGATTGAGGAGAAAAGTGTTGGCGCTTCGAAGTAGCCTCGCCATTGAATAGGAACACAAAAATGAAAGCTCAGTAAAAAATCTATTTGATTTTATGGAAATTGCATGGAGAAATGGACCCTGAATTTGAGTTTGTTTAGTTATTAGGGTTTGTTTAATTTCCCTCCATTTTTAATTTTCCATTCTCTTTCTCAAAAGAGGAAGAAAATACCATTTGTGTGTAATGTGGGTATTGGGCTCATAGCATGTTTTTCTAGAAAAATACTTCTAGGAATTTGCTGTTTTTCTTTTGTGTCCCCAAATTTCTTTTTTTTTTTTTCTTTTCCCTTTTGTATACATAAAGGTTTAAAGGTTTAGCGGCGCAACTATGTCCGTCTATCTTTTATTTATGTGTAATTATTTTTTATATATATAATATTGTTTCTAAAAAAATGTTTTGTTTTGAATTTTATTTCTGATAACATTTGAACATTTCTTCGCCATTCTCATTTTATTCATCGTGAATAAAGTAAAAAAATTTCAATAAAATTATTCAACCAAAGTGAGTCCTAAAACTATTTTCTAGTGAAGACAAAAGATATAGTTTAAGAGGGATATAGTTTCTGCAAATTTGTTGGTTTTGATTACCTTATTTGAAGCTATTTTTTAGCTATTTCCATGGTTTATTTATTTACCATAGACGCGGACAAGGTACTTTAATTTTGGAGTTGCATGACCACCTACACTTATAATGCTCATTTTTTGCAGTGATTGATAGGTTTTGGAGATACATTATTTTTCTTAAACAAAGGGTTCAACCATAAGAATGGTACCGCTAGTAGCTATGATCTACCCTATTTGGAGTGAAAGAGGAGATCAAACTCATCATACAATATAATAATGAATTGGAAATGTGATAATATTATGAACACACGATCAGATTAGCAAAAGGTTAAACAATTCGAAAAACAAAACTCACACAAAAGGGGATTTTACTGCCAAAAAGCAAACCCGAAAGACAAAATTTGAGTATAAAACGATTGAGAGAGAGAGAGAGAGAACCCCCTTCATACGGCTGAAATCCATAAAACATAATTGTTTGCAATTGGTGTCCTCAAATTAATTGTTCTTTGGGCCAAGTACCAAATCTTAAATAAAAATAAAAACAGTTGTTCATATTGTCAACCTCTATGCTAAGAAGTAGCAATGTCTACTATGCAAGTTGTTTAAGTATTGCACAACTCACGAATATTATTATAACGAATACGAATTACATACTCCATAAACTAGTCATATAGTTATCTTACGCCTACTAGTGAAACTATTATTATGGAGCTATTATTTCATCAACCACATTTTATATTATGAAATAAAGTTAATTAAATTAAAAAATTAAATACCAATTTTTATTCTTATTTTTGACAAAGAAATACCAATTTGTTTGAATTGTGAATAACCATACCAATAACACTTATATTAACCACATTCATTGAATTTAATTTATACTCATTCCATTGAATAATTCTGCCATTGCACCAAACACATGAGGCTAGCAACACACTCTTTAACAAACACAATTTAACACACTATCTTCTATTGATTAAATTTTATATAGATCCCGTAAAAATTATATGGGTCCACATTTTTTTATGGGACCCATGTGAATTTCAACCAATAAAAGAGATTGTGTTAGAGTGTGTTTGTTAAAGAGTGTTTTGCTAGCATTATTCTTCAAATAAATTCTTTCAAATTCATTCTCCAAGTGTGTCAACTGTCAAGAGACCAAATTATATATATCAAAAATAATTTTCCTAATAATTATAAAATAAAAACATTTTTAAAAACTGTAGTTAGAAAAGTAACACCTTATTTTATCTTTGATTTTCATCCTCACAACTTTTCCACAAACGACAATGAAAAAAAACTCCCAATTTTGGCAAAATATTGGTAACTAAAACTGAATACCAAAAATAAAATCAGAACATATCCATGAACTACGAAAAAATCACAACTTTCCATCTCACACAAAAACTTGTCGCAATGATTTGCTAATGAGTTTTTACCAGAAATTTTGGTAATAATGAAGCATAAACTTTAAGTATCTCAGAAGGAGGCCTATAAATTTAAGTACCAATAAATCACAACACCCTTGACTATATAACTTCTCTCCAAAAGGAGAGAGACAAAAAAGAGACTCAATAAATTCAGACCATAAGATTGAGGGGAGGAAAATGAATTAAGGACCATGAAAAACCACATGAAATTGAAACCCTTTTCATCAGGCACTAGGACCCCAAAACAACTTTTAGCAGCACAATACTTTGATGAAATAAACTATTGCTGCTTGCACTCTGGTGGTCTTTCTCCCTGCTGACCATCACCAACCTGAGTTATTCCGCTCTTCTGAAAATATACAACACAAAATGGAAATCAGGAATGCTGTCAATCGTGGATCTCAAAAGCAATTTGTTCAAACTTTGCTATGTTAAAGTGTTATTGCCACTATTTGACAGCAGTACTAAATAGCTTATGGCAGAACATTGTTGAAAATTGAAATTTTGCTTCGCTACCGAAATTTTGCTACGCCATAGCACTACTATTGGTTGCTATTTGACAACATTGAAATAAAGACAATCTTTTAGCAAGAGAAGTACCACCACCACACTCTTTGACACATTCTTTTTGAGATATTAGTTGAAATCTATGTTGGTCCCACCATTTTATAATAAGGTTGGAGACAGTGTGTCAAAGAGTGTGTTGCTAACATGAAGGCCAGCACTCCTCGTGTTATCAATTCAACATCAAGAAAACAAATCCAAAAAGAAAGAATGTGTCTCTAATATGATTTCATTACAATTACAAAGTTAAAATATAGCCTTACCTTACTAGCAGATGACTGCAGCAACGTTCCAAAGGAAATTAACAACACAAGACAGGGAAAAAAAGCAAGTTAATTCGAGCTCAAACTTCAAATAAAAAATAAATAAACCAACAATTCAGCACTTCAAAATTGCAATTTATTTGAATTCTGCTACGCTACAGTCTAATAACGCCACTATATAACAGCACTTTGTATTGAATAGTGTGTCGCGGAACATTGTTCAAATTCTGCTACGCTATAACACTATAATGATGCTATAGTTGCTATTTGACAACAATGAAATATAGACAACGTTAGCAAGGGGAGCGCTACCAACACTCTCTTTGAGAGACTCTTTTCAACAACCACTCTATTATTAATTGAATTTTATGTGTTAAAACATTTTTTTATGTGGTATGGAGCCAATAGTGGACAGTGGAGAGTATCTCAAAGAGTGTTGATAACACTCCTCATATCAGCAATACTGCATCAGGCAAACAAATTCAGAAAATATACCAAGATTTCAGCACTTCAAATAAATTGAGATTATACCTTCTTTTTAGTCTTAGTGTCTTCCTCCTCTTCATCATCATCCTCATCCTCCTCTTCATCCTCCTCTTCATCATCGTCTTCACCATCGTCGTCTTCATCCTCCTCGTCATCATCCAGGTCTCCAAACTCCTCTCCCTGAGCAGCTTCCCCGGTAAACCAAGACACGGCATGGGGGATGATCTTATCTCTTATTGTCGACCTGAAGAAGCATAGAAATTCATTTAAGGATACACTCAAGATTACAAATTCAAAAAAGCATCATGAGTCAACAGTTATACTAAAACAGGATATGAGCATGATACAGGTTGGACACAGATTAGACAACAAGAAATATGCAATTAAGCTTACCCAATGTCATAGTCTTGTTCCATCTGATTCTGAAGTTCCTCAGCCTGTTGCAAAATAAATTATATTGTTCAAGCGATAGTAGGCGGAAATTTCAAATTTATATTTAGCCTTGAGTTTATTTAGATAGCCTGCCATACCATATCTTCATCAATGTCTTCATCATCTTCAGGGACTTCTGGAGGATTGAAAAAGTTGAAGAAGCTTTCGCAAGTTTCAGTTTTGGTAATTGGCTTAGCATTCTTTGAACCCTTCTTGGGCTTTTTCTTCAAAACCTTTTGAGTCAGGCATTTTCCAGGAAGCCATTCAATTTCAGTCCTGTAAAACCAAAATGCAGCATGTAAACATTATTCATGATCAAGCAGATACTTTGACAATATTCTAAACTATGGAAACTAACACCAGAATAGCATCAGGTAAAAAAAAAGCAGCTTACCCAATTGCTTTCTCCAGTATTGGTTCATCCTCGTCAACCATATGATATGTCTTTGTCAAGACCGAGTTCGAAAAGTATGGATTGGAATCGAAAAAGAAATCAAGCTTGAATCCTTTTGGGTCATCGATCCTGGTCCACTTGATATCTTTGAGGAACTTTAGAGCACCTTCATCGCGCTCCGTAATCTAGTTTGTAGAGAAGCAGGGAAAACATCATTACAAAAGTAAATTATATGGCTTAAAAAACTCAAGCATTTAAGGGAAAGATGTTAGCAATTGAACCCTGTTTTCAACCTACCTCTTCAGCTAAGACATCATTGTTTTTCATAGCATTGAGCCAGAATGAAGGCACTCCTTTCTCTGCAAAAGTCACAAGAAAATTGCTGAAGATAAAGAACTGAAACAATGAAAGTGTAAGGTGACAGTTCCTAGTTACCTTCAGCCTCGGCTGTATCGGCTGTAGCTTCAGCTGTTACCCCTTCCACTTCAGAAACACCATTCACAATGTCAAAGCGCTGCATCCATTCATATATAAGGCAATTGATTAAAATATTACATCAAACATTTCCATGTAAAACATATTATAACTTTAAACTTAAATAATACAAAAATTAAACATGATTAAATTCGACAGCGGAACCAGTAATGTAATGTCTGTCTCATTAAATAGCATCATGTCTGATATGCTATTTTCTCTATACAATTAATTAAAGAATCCTCAGGATACCTTTAGATACAATGGTTGATACAATATTTGGTATTTGGCTTCAAGAGCAGCTCTCTCTTCCAAAAACTTCGCCTCCAACTCATCATGTTCACCCTGTACAGTCACTAAACAATTTCAGTAGCTAATAAAAAAAAGCAAAAACAGATTAATATAAAGGGAAGATTAAGTACAAACTACAGATTCATTCAACATTATACAAGGGTGAAAAGGTTTATTCACAGAGAACAAGCTCAAATTTGCAACTAAGAATAAAAGCTATTTTAACAACACAAGAAACATAATCAGGGTCAAATTTTCAAAATTTATAAAATAATAGATTAACAAAATGAAATAATGGAATGGTCTTTCAGTCCAAATAGATTTCCAATTCCCACCGTCCACTAGCAGGGAAACCATTTAAAGCCAGTTAAAACCCAATGTTTTGCCCTGTACAAACTGGCACAACACATAAAGTGGCACCAAAAGGATTCAAACCTGAGACCTTGAGAGTAGCACACTCCAAGGTCCGACTCCCAAGGCTTCACAATCACAACTAGGTCAACCCATGTGGGTTCAAATTAAACAATTAAGCATAAAACAACAACAAATTCAAAAATCCAAACAACCAACAAAAACTAGCAAGAAAATCAAAACAAAACTAGAATAATTTAGTGAATATACCTGAATCTCTCTGAGAACCTCAACACGCTTCCTGACAACAGGGGACAGACTCTCTAGAACATCAGAGTGTTGCCCAGCAAGGCTCTGTATCTTACTCTACAAACAAATCCAACAGAAAAACAAAAATTAATTAATAAATAATAACTCAACAAATCATCAAAACCCAAACCAAAACAAAAACAAACAAAAAAAAATGAACAAAATTAGGGTTTAATCAAATTAGGGTTTGATCAAAATTAGGGTTTAGATTAAACTTGACGGTCTAAATTAAAACATGAACAAAACAAATTGAGTAACTGATGAAGAAACACGCAAACCTTGAGAGCGTTAACTAGGTCAGCACGATCCTCTTCATTGAGTGCTGCTAAGAAAAAATCAAAACTAAATTAAAAAAAAAAACAGAGAGATTAGGGAAAAACGAGTGTTGAGAAAACGCGTACCAGAACTGAGATCTGCGATGTTGAAAGCTTCTTTGTTGTTGTTAGTCGTCATTGAGAAAGAGGAAGAAGAAGATGACAGCGGAAAAGGGATAGAGAGAGAGAGAAAGGGTTTTGATAAAATGTGCTGTGAGCGTATGAAAAACTGACTCTAATCCTATGTTTCCTTTCCTCCTTTTAAAAGCCCTTCTCCCTCTCTTCCTTATTTAATTATCATAATTAGGGTTTCCTTAACAATCATTATTTTATTTTTTCCCAAACTAAACTTGATATTTAGTTTTAAAAATAAATTAAAATTGAGATACAGTTGGTTGTATTGTATCATATGTATCAAGTAAATTATTAAATTGAATTAATCTATGATTTTGTGGACACTAAAGCCACTATGTTTGGTTTAGTGGTGAGAAGTTTTGGTAGTATACAAGATATTGTGGGTTCGATGATCAATTCAATCGTAAATAAAAAATAAAAAATAATGCTCCCTCCTTTTCTTTTAAATGTCATTTAGAAGAATTTTTATTTTTAAAAGGTACGATATGTCAATTATATCCAATAATTTCACTTCACATTTTTGATAAAATTGAATGGTGAGAGAAATAGTGTATATGTTAAACTTATCTATTACTAATATATTAAAATTGATTACCATCAAGTTACTAATTTATCCTTATTTTTTTTAACCATGCTGCAAGTTTTATATCTTGCATTGTAGTTTCACTAAACAATAAAACAGAAAATGTTCACCCCTCTCTCCTCAAAACCTAGTAGTGCCTCCCTTCTTCCAATCCCTCAAATCCAAATTTTTTTCTTTTTAAATAAAATGTAGATCTATGGTTGTGGTGGTGCGATGAACTCTCATTCCGCACCACCTCTCATCTCAACTATGTTTTTGGGTTGTTTTTTGTTTCTTAAATTTTCGGCAGCTCCACCACACTGATGTCTCGGAGGTTTCAATTTGCACTGTTTTGTGGGGAGGTTAGTGTTGCTAATGTCCTCCTTCGTTTTCGTCTTTTTTTTTTGTTTTTCCGCGTTTTCTACTGTCTTGCTTCCGTTTGTGTTATGTTTCTCGGTGGTTTTTTCTTCCGTCGTGTGCTTGTTTTTTCTGTTCTTGGTTCCGTTGTGTTCTGATTCTCGATGGGTTTTTTTTGTTTCTTTCGTCGTGTCCTCGTTTGTTTTGTTCTTGTTTCTGTCCAATCTGTTTCTGGTGGTTCTCGGTGTTTTTTTGTCGTGTTGCATGCTCCTGTGTTGAACGGCTATAGGCGGTGGCTGTCATTGTTGTTGTTGGCTTCAAATTGGTTGTGGAGTTGCCTCAATGGTGGTGTTCGATCGGTTGGTCCATCGTTTTCTGTCATTGTTATTGTTGGCTTCAAATTGGTTATGGAGTTGCCTCAATGGTGGTATTCGATGGTATGATAGTGGTGGTTGAAGACTGTTTGTTGGTGATGACAGTCAATTATATGATGTTTTTAGTAGTAATTTAGGGTAGTTTTAATAACAACTGAAACCTACAAGCAAGCAAATACCTGGAAAAGTGAAGTTACTTGGCACAAAAGCAAGAAAAGTGGAAAAAGCAGCAAAAAAGGGAAAAAAATGTAATAAACAGCACAATCCATCGTACCTACGATGAGATCCAGCGTGGCGCAATGAGAAGGCGGTTTAAATTGAAGAAAATCTGCAACAAATCTTTCCTATCGTACCACGATGACAAGTCATCGTGGCACGATGAAAGGCTGTTAAAGAAAGCAGAAAATCTGGAGAAGATCTTGAAGTAGCAAAGTTTTTCACAAGAAAGGGGGATTGAATTGTGAACCTATTAAAATTTACCTTATAAAAATATAACTCAACAGAAAGCGTTAGAATGATCTCAGAACGATCTGGTTAGCAGTAAAACAAATTCAAAGTGAATTATGTGATTAGTGTTTGCAGAAAATAAAAGATAAGAGAGGAGAGAATCAACACACAACAATTATACTGATTCACCCCCTAATAGTATGGGTTACGTCCAGTCCCTCGCGCTTCGTGAGTATCCACTATAATCTTGAGATACTAGTAATCTCAAATTACAAACCTCCTCGATCTAAACCAAGATCAATAACCTTAAGCCCTACAAGCTTAATATCTACCTCAGTCCTACAAACTAAGGTGTCACTCAATCAATAGTTACGTATTGACTTGAGCCAATGTTTTACAATGAATTGTTCGGATCACAAGCTTTCAAATGAAGAGAAAATCAAGTTGAGAAGCTAATAGAAGAATACACTCAGTTCACTCAATGATATACTGATCCAAGTATGTGATGTTAGAGAGCTGGAGTAAGAGTGGAAGAGTTTAATGACTTGGTCGAAAAAGACAAGTGTAGATGTTGAAATTTGTAGTTGAAACTCTTGAATCTTCAAAGCACCCAAGTGTGCTATTTATAGATGTTGTTTGTCCTTTGTTCCGTGGTCTCCAAGCAGGTTGGAGTGTTGCCAAAGACTAGCCGTTAGTCCTTTAAAAGATCAGATCAAATATTATTCAAATAATATTTGATGAGAGAGAAGATGTTTCTTAAGAACATTCTTAGAATGATGATGTCATGAGGAGCGTGAGGTTGAGCATCTTTGAGCTGTATGAACTTGTTCTCCAAGAACAAGCACTGTTGAAGCCTTGGAAGATCAATTACAACAGCTGGATGCAGCTGGAGAGAATCTTTCGATCAAGAGCAGAAAGTCTGCTTGATTTTGGAACGTTCTTAGATCGTTCTCCCAGAGTATTTTCTGATTCTTGGCCTAGATCAAATAGAGAGATGTGCATTGCTTGTTTTGATTTCGTGGGCCTCAAGATATTCATGATGATCATATGATGATAGCTGGTCTTCTTATCCTTTTACTATTCATGTGTACTTGTAAAAGTACAAGTAGCTTTCCATTGTAGATCAAGATCATAGTGAAATATATTTTATGAAGTCCTTTGAGAAGTACCATTTCAAACTTGTTGTCTCCTTTTCATTGGTCCATAAATGTCTTCAAATAATCTTTGAATAGAGCATGTGAGCTTGAGAAATAAATTGTCAAAGACATGTTCATGTTTATTCCTTAAACATGACCAAATAGGAAGCTTTCTTTTGCTATCATTTAATCCTTGCTTTAAATGACTTATATCCTGTAGAGATTTTCTTCAATAAAGTCCTTTGCAAAAGTGCTTATTTGTCACTTGTTCAGATGATATCAATTAAGTGCTTATTGTTGATGTATAGCTTTGCACGTGAGAAAAAGTGCAGACTGGAGAATGTTCTTTGATCATTCTAATAAACTTGCAGTTTTCAATCAATTTAAGTGTAGTGATATATAATGAATGAGCTTTTGTTCCTGTCTATATTAATCACTCAAGAGCACTTGTTAGATCACAAAAAGATCAGAATTCACTTAAAATATAATTAAGATGTTTGTTATCTTTAAAACATCAAATTAGGATTTTGCCTCAACAGATCTTCCATCCTAGCACGATATGATCCATCGTGGCCACGATGAGGCAAAATTACACGCCATTGTGGCCACCGGTGGTGGAACCAGGAAAAATATTGTGGGTGGGTCGAAAATTAGTCAATCTATTTTTAAATTGATTTTTTTTGTCCCTCTATTTTCATATGTTACAATTTTGGTACAAAAATCTATATTTTTACTATAAAAGTTATGATTTTTGGCCATAAAGGTGATTTATTGTCTCCAACATTGAATCTAAAGATGAAATATCAAATTTGAGACCAAAATTCACATTTTTTTGCCATCCAAATTCACTATTTTTACGGGAAAAAAGAAAAAAATAACATTAAGATATGACTAAAATTGCACCAAATGTGAAAATATGGGACTTAAAAAATTAAATATTAATTAAACTTATTTTTTTATGTCATTTCATATTTATATATGCTAGTTCAATTGCTAATTTTATCTAATAATATAAATTCAATTAATTATCAAGTAATATTTACACTAATATTTGAACTAATATGTTTACCGAGTTACTTATAATCATCAATAATAAACTTTAAATTAATATTTACATTAATATTTGTACAAATATGTATACTGAATGACTTAAAATCATTAATAATACATTTAAATTAATACCCTATGTATAAAAAAATTATTTTTTTGAGGTGGGGTGGGTCGTGGCCCACCTTAGCCCACCCCTAGGTCCGCTGCTGGTGGCCATGATGGGTGCGATGGACTCGCAGAAAAAGCCCAAACCCAGCTGAAAAACTATAAATAGAGTTTTCCTCATTCACTATTATTCATTCAGAAATATTGGAACATATTCAATATTCACTCTAGAGTTAGGAGAACTCTAAGGAGGATGCAAGGAGGCCAAATGAACTCCAAGGCCAATAAGGTTATTTTCTTTATTGTCTTTGTAATTTATTTTTCCTAGGTTAGGTGGAGTCGATGACTCCCTTACGAATGCTTGGTTTTGTATAATTTGGGTTTAAATTCAATTGTTCCTATTGAAACTCTTTTATTATCCGGTTTTTATTATTTATTTTAATACTGATCACATTAGAATAAACTCTTAGGAAATTAGTGGATATCGGATAGGAAATGAAGCTAATTATCCCGATCGAAGGAGGTATGTTAGAGCTTATATGAGACCATTAAATTCAATATCTGCGGTTTTAATGTAGGATTAAAGCTAAGTCAAGAACGATAAATTCTACCTGAAGTTAGAGTTAGGACTAGTTTAGGCACACGTGACAGCTTGCGACACCATTGAGCCTTACGGGTAAGGATACCTAAGTTTAAACGAAAAAGTGGAACCGACTAGGGCAATGATACATATAAGCAGAGTAAAAGCAACCTAAACTAGGCTCTAATCAGTTTGTAATAGAAATAGGCAAAAAGTGCTCCTTAACCTATTTTATAAGACTAATCCTAATAGAGGGGAACAAGGGAAATTAACCACCAAGCAGGAGTAAGGGAGGGATTCGAAAACACTTAACCACCTCGCGTGGACACACACGCACCACATTACTTTTATCTGTCATTTACTTTCCTGCCATTTATTTTTATCTGCACAACTATCTCTAAACAACAAAACGAATGCAAAACTCTCTAAATTCCTAAACGAAACTAGTAATCTTGACACAATCCCTGTGGAGAACGATAACTTATCACTTTATTACCTGGTTGCGATTCTGTGCACTTGTAGAGCCACCATCAGTTGGCGTTTTGGGAGGTGGTGGTGTTGAGGGCGTGTTGTGAGGAGGATGTTGTGATGTTGAAGCAATCTTGTCTTGCCATGATGTCAACGCATTTATTAGGCTCTCTATAAGCATGAACAAAAAAAATTAGGGTACCCACAAAAAATATCCAATGGGTATAGGTCAAATTGTCATCCCTACGACAGTTTTTCGAAGATGAACGACATACCTCTTGTGACCGTGCAGTGGCCGACGATCGGCCACCACCAACCACCCTTAATATTTTAGTTATTTTTAAAATAATTTAAAAATCTTGTATCAAAAACAAATAATTTAAAACTCAGATTTTTTAATGTTTTTATTTTTAAAAAAATCAGCATTTTTTTCCTATAATAAATATGAGTATTTTTTGTACATAAAATTTACTATGATAAAAAATCAGCAGTTTTAATTTTTTAATTTTAAATATTACTCTTTTTTTAAATAATAAAAAATGTTTTCAAAACAATATAAAAAAATGTCTTGGAGGTGCAAAAAGAATGTTTTGAGCTAAGTAAAAAACATGTTTGGGCTTAGAAAAAAAACTTTTTGGGTTGATTATAAACCAATTCATTAATAAAATTAAAGAAAAATTATGTTTTTAATCAACTAATAAAAAATAAATAAAAATATTTAAGTGAAAAACCTATTTAAAATCGGTTCAAGTGCTTAACCTAAACTTTAGTACAAATCAGTTATAAATTGGTTCCGAATTGGTTATGAACCAAAGTAGCCTTACACATAGTAAATTTTTCAAAGAAATTGTTTTGGAGCTAAACCCAATCGTAAATTAGATTTGATGTGGTGTAGTTTTTAAACCATACACACCCTTAGTGTTAAGGCACATCCATCCCTCTATCGGAGCTTCCCATACTATGTTGACACTTTGTCTTTGCGTCACCATAATATTATCCTCCATGCGTCGAACTTCTTTGTAGCTATAAAGCATATTATGTGATTCCACGGCTTGTGAGGGGACTCACAAAGGATGGGTCATACTCATGGACACGTTGATTATGCCAAATCCAAAGCCAATAACAAGCAATAGCCCAAACTAGGGGTGGTCGTATCCGAACCAATCCAAAAGTAAAATTGCAAACCGAACCAATCCAAACCTAAATCGTAAAAATCCGCATTTAGTTTTAACCGCAGAGATCATTTTTCTTCTAAACCGCACGGTTTGATTTGGTTTGCGGTTTTCATTTCAGAAAACTGAACCAAACCAAACCGCAATACTTAACTTATCTCTATCAACTATTAGCAATCAATCCAAATTGAGTCCATCAAACAGTAGGCTGTCAAAACACATGATTTCATGCGATCCAGAACTATATTGTTGGTATTAAAAATAAGTTATTATGTATATGCAATTTCTGTATATGTAAACAATAAAATTAAAATTTCCTACTTTTATTTTGTAACAAGTTGAAAATGTTGGAAAAAAATTGAGATTTATATGTTCCCCCCTGTGATTATTAAAGTTTTGATGATAACGAAGTATTAAATGTACAATTGGAGATACTAAAATTTATTTGTAAGTGTGCAAAATTATTTTGAAGATAAGTTCTGAAATTATGCCAGAAGATGACCATTCAGAAGTTCTTAAAGCTCAGAGGATATCAACGTCAGAAGATGTAAGTCTCAGAGGTTGGAAGCCTCAGCAATTGATAGGTCAGAAGATGATAAACCTCTGGATTGATCTTGATCTTTGCGAAGACTGAGTTATGAAGTTTGAATCATTGCATCAACACTTTTATCAATGAAGAAAGCGACCTCACAAGTGGTTCAGAATAGCTTTCTTACATAATCCCTAGTCTTAAGGAAGGAACGTGGTTTGTCTTTCTTCTTAGCTAAGAATGGAAAGTCTTCTCTGCATCAAGCCAAAGTAGCTGAAACTCTTGTTCAGTTTTGGATGCTATTCAAATTCATGTCAAGACAAGTTTAAGCTGGCAATCTTATCTTCATCAACGGTCATCTGCAACGTCTATAATTTCATTGGCATATAAATACAAGACGAATTGCATTGCTGCAGACAACAATCCTACGCGCGTAATCGAATTGAAAGAATCTCTGCACAAAAGACTTAAAGCTCTGAAGCTCTTGTTCTGTCATACTCTGATAGTTCTTTAAACACTTGTAACTTATCATACTTGTGTTTATTTAAGTCTTAGGTGTATTTCTATACTTTCATTTATAAACCTTTGTGGTTTTCGTAGTCTCTTGTTTAGGTAACTTAAGCATTTGAGTAGGAAGTCTCTTGTTAGTTTAACTTGACCAAATTGTTGAGACAAAATCCTATTTTGATGTTTTAAAGATAACAACCCTTAATTAAATTTTAATTTGATTCTGATCATTTTGTGATCTAACAAGTGCTCTTGAGTGATTTAATTTAAGAACAGATGCAAAGGATTAAATTAACCTTATTTCACTCATAAGAAAAGAATCAAACATGTTTTAGACAAATCTGCCTCAGAGATTGATCTCAGATTGGTCTCCAGACTAACATGTTCAAAAGCATAAGCACTTATTCAAGTCAACTTTGCGCAAGACAAGAATGAACTTTTAAGTTGGACTTATTTAAAGATCATAACAGTTCAAATAAGTCATTTAAGGAAAGGAATTGATTTTGGTTCTTGAGCTTACTCGAATAAGCTTCTTTAAGGTATAATAACTTCACATCTTGCAACAAGGCTTTATGTTCTCCAAGAACATCATTAAAGAAGATAATCTAGACCAATGAGAACTCAACAACAAGTACTAACAGCTTGCATAAAGAATCATATCTGAACCATAGTACAAGAGTATGACAAGGGTGGCTACATTCTTCCATAAAATTCACTATTCATGTGTACTATGAAGGACAAGTGAATAGTTGCTACTCTATGTCTTTGTTGAGCATTTACAGCTGTTTGACAACTTGCAACAGCTCACAAATTCGTTGGACCTTATCCACACCATTTCAGAGAATGGTCTCCAACGTCCTGGAGAATGATCTCCCAGGTTTTTGCACTTAGGTGGCAATCTTATCCAAAGGCATTCAAATTCTATTTCCACACATGGGAAATACATTTGCAACGGATATACACTCAGAGACAACCCATTTACAGTTGGCCAAAGAATATTTCTGACCAACAAGTACAAGTGACTGTCAGAGACCATGAGAAGAACGATCTCCTGAAGCATCTGAAGGACAGAATCACATGGGCTGGTTTGTTTGTCTCTCAACGGCTATTTCTCCACTCACAACGAATATGTGTGATGTCCAAGCAACAAGGGAGCATCTCCATCTATAAATAGCACGTTGGTTTAATGGGAAGAGCAAGAACTTGAAGCACACAAAGCAATCTAAATACATTCCATCTCAAGCAATCAAGCTCTTCTTTTCACTCATACTCTAAAGCTCTCTAGAAATCTAGGATCATATTTTGTAGAGTACTTTGAGTGTATCAATTTGTAAGCTTCACATCCGGTTAGGTGTATAAGCTTAGATCCAAAAGAATCATTGTTAAATCTTTAGGATTCTCTCAAGTCAATTGGGTATAATTGATTGAGGTTACCTTGTAAAGGTAGATCAGCTGAATATAGCTGATACTTTGTGATCTGGATTTAGGTCATAAAGGGTTCTTTGATCTGGGCTTAGATCAAAGGGAAGTTTCTGTAATCTTGGTCTAGATTATAGTGGATAATCTCACGCAAGTGGGGACTGGAGTAGCCCATACTATTTAGGGGTGAACCAGGATAAATTCTTTGTGTGATTCTCTTCTCCCTTACTCTTTTATTTTGTGCAAACACTATACACACTAATCACTTGATTATTTGCACTTACATTTTAAGGAGAACGTTCTCCAGTTGATCTAACCATCAAGCTTTTGTAGGCTGTTATTGTCTAACTTTATTTTGCAGTAGAAAATTTTAAAGGGTCACAATTCAAACCCCCCTTCCTTGTAATTGGCATCAGAGCACTCCCTCTAAAGTCTAAGCATCTAACAAGTGCTTGAGGAAAAGATTCAGGAAGGAAGTAATGTCTAAACCTGCAAAATTCATCTCAGAAGGAGGATCATCAACTAGACCACCTCTTTTTGAAGGAAATGACTACTATTACTGGAAAGACAAGATGGAACTATTTCTTAGATCACAAGACATCAACATGTGGACTGTTGTAGAAGTTGGAGACTATACTCCACTGGTCAAAGATTCATTCACACCAAAACCACAGCTTGAGTGGACAACTCAGGAATCTGACAGGGTACTACTAAACACTAAAGCTCAATTATTTATTAAAAGTGCTTTGTGCAGGGAAGAATATGACAGGATCATGGAATGCAAGACGGCCAAAGAAATGTGGACTACTCTTCAAACACACCATGAAGGAACCAGCCACATAAAAGAAACAAGAATTGACATAGGAGTACGAAAGTTTGAACTGTTTGAAATGAGTAACAGTGAAACTATAGATCAAATGTATGGAAGGTTTACAGTTATCATAAATGAGCTAAACTCTCTTGGTAAAAAATATACCACACATGAGAGAATAAGAAAGCTACTAAGATGTCTACCAGAAGAATGGAGACACATAGTAACTGCAATAACTGTAGCAAAAGATCTTAAGAAAATGGATCTTGAAGATTTCATTGGATCTTTAAAAGCTCATGAAGCAATACTTCAAGAAAAGAAACCAGCAAATAACAAAATGATTGCTCTAGAATCACAAGTAAAAGAGAACCTTAAAAGAGAAATAACATGTGATGAAGAGAATCCTCTTCAACAAGATGATGAGGAAGAAATGGCTTTTCTCTCAAGAAGAATCCAAAGGCTGATGATGAGAAGAAATCAAATCAAAAATTCATTTCCACCAAGAAGAAATGAAACTGATTTAAGCCAAGTAAAGTGTTACGGATGCAATCAAACTGGACATTACAAAAATGAATGTCCAAAGCTGAAGCAAAGAAAACCTCCCTACAACAAATCCATGATGGCTACATGGGACGATCTAGAAGAATTACCAGAAGAAGAAGAAGCAAATGTCTGCCTAATGACCAGAACCAACTTTGATGAGGTAAATCTTGAACTTTGTTCATCATGCATGAAAACTGAACAACTATTTGATAATCTCTTGTATGATTCACAAATTACTGCTCAAAAGTATGATCAACTTAAAAATGAACTCACTGAAATTATTAAAGAAAGAGATGAGTATAAATTTGAACTTACTAAAGTCATCAAAGAAAAAGATGAGTATGAAACTAAAAATAAAACCTTAGAAGACACTTTAAAAAGAGTTCAAAATGATCTAGATAAAGTATCTAAGTTAAGTAAAGAAGAAATTATTGTTCAACAAGAAAACTTAGGACTAAAACAGAATATTTCACTTTTAGAAAAAGACATAGCCAAATATGTAAAAGCAACTGAAACCTTTGAAAACATCCTAGGTGTTCAACAAAGAGTAATTGATAAAAATGGAATAGGCTTCAAAACTCATCAAACAATTTATGATAAAGTTTTCTTACCTAAAAAAGATCAAAAAGTAAAAAAACTGTTTTGTTCCTTCTGTCATAAACATGGACATATAAGATACTTTTGTTTTAAGAAAAGATCAAAAAATTCTGTGAGAGATCATTCTCCAGATAATCTCCAAAACTGGTCTCAAAGGAATGCATACACAAAACCATCTCATAAGAGAATGCATTTGAAAAACACTAACCAACAAGGACCCAAATCCATATGGGTACCAAAAGTCTTACTAAACTCAAATGCAGGAATGTATGCTAGCAGTCAAGAAAAAGCCATGGTACTTGGACAGTGGCTGCTCAAGGCACATGACTGGAGACAGACACAGCTTCCTTTCCTTTGAAGAAAAGGAAGGAGGAACCGTTACCTTTGGAAATAATGAAAAAGCTAGCATCAAAGGTAAAGGTATAATAGGTAAAATTAATTCTGCTAAATTAGAAAATGTTCATTATGTAGAAGGTCTAGAACATAACTTAATAAGTATTAGCCAATTGTGTGATAGTGGTCTTGAAGTCATTTTTAAAACTCATACATGTGAAATTAAACAAATATCTTCTGGAAAAACACTTTTTAATGGATTAAGAAAAAAGAATGTGTATGTCATATATCTAGATGAACTGCCTGTTGAATCATGTTTTGTATCTCTTGAAAAGGATAAATGGATTTGGCATAAAAGGGCAGGACATGTAAATATGAGGACAATTGCAAAACTTTCTCAACTTGATCTAGTAAGAGGATTACCAAAGATAAGTTTTGACAAAGATAAACTATGTGAAAGTTGTACAAAGGGAAAACAAGCTAAAAGCAGTTTTAAACCAAAAGACTTTATTTCAACTAAAAAACCTCTTGAGCTACTTCACATAGATTTGTTTGGACCTGTCAAAACTACCAGTCTAGGTGGTAAAAACTATGGTTTTGTTATTGTTGATGACTATTCTAGATACACATGGGTTTTGTTTTTAAAAAATAAAGATGAATCTTTTGAATCTTTTAAAATCTTTTGTAAAAAGGTTCAAAATGAAAGAGGTTCAAATATCATCTCCATAAGAAGTGATCATGGTGGAGAATTTGAAAACTCCCACTTTGAATCATTCTTTGATGAAAATGGTATTTCTCACAACTTTTCTTGTCCAAGAACTCCTCAACAAAACGGAGTTGTTGAAAGAAAAAATAGAACCTTACAAGAAATGGCAAGAACTATGATAGACGAATCCAATGTTGAAAAATACTTTTGGGCTGAAGCTGTCAACACTGCTTGCTATATCTTGAATAGAATGTCTATTAGAAAAGTTTTGAACAAAACCCCTTATGAACTTTGGAAAGATAAAAAACCAAATGTTTCTTATTTTCACATTTTTGGGTGTTATTGTTACATCTTAAATATTAAAGACAATCTAGGAAAATTTGACTCTAAGTCTGATAAAGGAATCTTTTTAGGATACTCTTTAACATCTAAAGCATATAGAGTTTATAATCTAACATCAAAATCTTTGGAAGAAAGCATGCATGTAAAATTTGATGAATATGATGATATATCATGTGTAAGAGAAATAGATGATGAAGATGAGCAAAGCTCATCAAAAGAACAGGTTGCAGAACAGGAATCACCACCTCAAGAACCTCCTAAAACGTGGAAGATTGTAAACAATCATCCTCAAGAACAAATAATAGGCGATACTGCAGAAGGTGTAAGAACCAGAAGATCATTTCAACTTAATGAGAACAATCTAGCTATGATCTCTCAAATTGAGCCAAAATCCATAGATGAAGCTATCATTGATGAATCATGGAAAATTGCCATGAAAGAAGAACTTTCACAATTTGAAAAGAATGAAGTATGGAAGCTAGTACCAGCTCCTGCAGATCATTCTATCATTGGAACTAGATGGGTCTTCAGAAATAAAATGGATGAAAATGGTAAGGTAATTCGCAACAAAGCAAGACTTGTTGCTCAAGGTTATAATCAACAAGAAGGTATAGATTATGATGAGACTTTTGCACCAGTAGCAAGGTTAGAAGCAATTAGAATATTACTTGCATATGCATCTCATAAGTGTCTTAAACTTTTTCAAATGGATGTGAAAAGTGCATTTTTAAATGGATTTTTAAATGAAGAGGTTTATGTCCATCAACCTCCTGGTTTTAAAGATGAACACAAACCTAATCATGTTTTTAAACTTACCAAAGCTTTATATGGACTTAAACAAGCCCCAAGAGCATGGTATGATAGATTAAGCTCATTTTTAATTGAAAATGGTTTTTCTAGAGGAAAAATTGATACAACACTTTTTAGAAAAACAAATGAAAATGATTTATTAATTGTGCAAGTATATGTTGATGATATTATATTTGGTGCTACTAACGAAAAAAAGTGCGAGGATTTTTCAAACCTTATGCAAAGTGAATTTGAAATGAGCATGATGGGAGAACTCAGTTTCTTTCTTGGCTTGCAAATCAAGCAACAAGATGATGGAATCTTTATTAGTCAAGAAAAATATATCAAAGATCTTCTCAAGAAGTACAACATGAATGAAGCAAAGATCATGACTACTCCAATGCATCCATCAACAAATTTAGACAAAGATGAAAGTGGTAAAACTGTGTCTGAAAAAGAATATAGAGGAATGATTGGATCACTTCTATATTTAACTGCAAGTAGACCAGACATTGTATTCTCAGTTGGTCTTTGTGCAAGATTTCAAACATCTCCAAGGGAATCTCACCTTACAGCAGTCAAAAGGATTTTTAGATATTTGGTGGGAACACCAGATGTTGGTCTATGGTACAAAAAGGGATCACATTTTGACCTAAAAGCCTATTGTGATGCTGACTATGCTGGTGACAAACTTGAAAGAAAAAGCACAAGTGGTGCTTGTCAATTTCTTGGTGAGGCTCTTGTAAGTTGGTGCTGCAGAAAGCAAAACACCATAGCACTCTCAACAACTGAAGCAGAATATGTATCAGCTGCAAATTGTTGTTCTCAAGTGATATGGATCAAAAACCAACTTGAAGACTTCTCTCTAAGGTACACAAATATTAAAATTCTTTGTGATAATACTAGTGCTATTAATTTATCAAAGAACCCCATTCAGCATTCTAGATCCAAACATATTGAAATTAAGCATCATTTCATACGTGACCATGTTTGCAAAAAAGATGTTGAATTAATATTTGTTGATACGGAATCTCAATTAGCTGATATTTTTACAAAACCTTTAGTTGAAGATCGTTTTAATTTTATCAAAGAAAATTTAAAAATTATAAAAAATCCTAGCTAAGCTTTGTTGAAATCTCTTTCTTTTGGAGAACGCCAGGAGAACATTCTTTCCCTGAACGAAAAGTAGAACATGAGTTATTTTTAAAATACATCAGAATCTCTTAATTTTTTAATTCTAAATTAACATTTTTTTCAGACCTTTGTACTTCTCTTATGTCTCACACGCAAATCTCTCTCTCCTTAGTGTCATTATTATTACCTCTCTCCTTTTATCTTCCCTAAGTACACTTATACACTATTCATTATGGTACTAAGCTACACCTAACCTATCTATCAATCTTTTTCTATTCTCCATACACTCTCTCTTTATTGATTTATTTAATCAATACAAACTTAACACACCAAAAATGGCTCGATTAAAGAAATCTGGAAACAAGAACAAGAAGGATAGTTCTTCATCCTCCTCCAAATCACCAAAACGCTCACCTCCACCTGCTTCTTCCAAAAGTCAGGTACTAAATCATCCTCTTCCACCTCTTTTAAATCCCTTCCAGATCATGAAAATGAGACAGAAATTCAATCCAACCCTTCAAAAATTCCTCAAACAAATCAACCTACTGATACACAACAATCACCATCAACAAATGTTCAAGTTTCTGAAGTAATGATTGGAGAAATTTCAGTTTCTTGTAAAACCGTCACAACAACCATTCAACCAACTCAATGCTCCCAAACAATTGTTGAACCTCAAACCTCTCCTCCAAAGAATACTACTACTCCTCTACCAAAAGCCAATTCTTCCAGGAAGAGTATACAACTTTAACGACCTTGTCAACACAGACCATGACCTTACCCAATTCACCAACCCTCTTGGATGGACAAACTTGTTCAACATTAGAGAAACTCATTATCCTAACCTTATCTCAGCCTTTTATTTCAATGCTGTCATTTCCTCTGAACAAACCTACATTGCATCTGAACTCAAAGAAGTAAAATTCAAGGTCTCTGAACAACTTCTAAGTGAACTCCTAGATGTACCCTCATCTGGTCACAAACTATATGGAGAAAGCTGGTTCTCCATGGCAGGAATAAACAAGGAAACATTCATGTCTGAAATTTTTGAACCCGGAACCCCTCTAAAAAATCCATCCTCTTCCAAACTCAAACTTGTGTTCAAAATGTTCCACAACATGTGTCTTCATGCCATCTTTCCCAGAAAAGGTAGCAAGGATAAAGTCACTGACAATGATATGTTAATAATGTATCATATGTTCAACAAAATTCCTCTTAACCTACCCTTTGTCATGCTCAAGCATATGATTTCTGTCATTGAAAATGAATCCAGAAAAGTCACTCTTCCTTATGGAATGTTTCTAACAAGAGTCTTTAACAAGTTCAAAGTAAGCTTTGAAGGAGAAGAAGGAAATAATTCATCTACCACATTCTCCCTAAAGAATATTGGAAGAATGAAGTTCATAGGAGATATTGAAGACCACACCATTCCTGATCCAAGCCAGAAAAGAAAAAGAGAGGAATTTGAAAAGGATAGCAATCTGAACCTTCTAGCTGAAGTCATGACAACACAGCAGGGAGACCATCCAGAGATCATTCTCATCAAACCAAAGAAACTGTAAGTGAGAAAACCACTTCTGCTCAGTTCAACCCTTTTGTATCCCTAGAGTTTGATAACCTAAGAAATGATTTAGGCAACTCTCAATCCACACACCTCTGTCTTGGATAATAACTTTTCCACCGTTAATAATCCTGTCAATACATCCATCTTCTCACCATTATTAACCTCTCCACAAACCTCCTTTGACACAACAGATTTTCTGAAAAATTTTATTTCAACTCCTTCAGATTTTTCAAAAATCCATCAGCCTATCTATACTGATGCTGGTCCATCTCTGCCATCCTTCCCTCAAAACTTTGCTTCCATGAACTCTTTTTGCACTAGCTATCCATCAACTGATTCTGCTGCATATCAAAACTCTGCTAACTTACCTCCTTTTGACTCAAGACCCATCAAAAAGTCAAAAGTTGAGAAAGATATGGCTAAGCTCTTTCAAGCCATCAAGATCAACAACACTCTGATGAACTACACTATCCATGAGCACCAGCTCTTTAGGACCTGGCTCATTGAAGAATTTTGCCCAGCAATGCGTATCAATCCATCTCCATCAAATCCTCCTCCACAAGTTCCCGTTTTTCCAGAACTTGAGAAAGAATCCTCCTCTGATCCTACCTCTCCTGCAGATCCTCAGTAGCACTCCTTCATACCTCCCAGGCCTTTTTGCTGTTGACAAAAGGGGGAGAATGAATTCTGTAGTAATTAGGGGGAGATTGTGATATTTTGAAATGTTTTAAAAACTCTTTTGATTATGTTGTTGTCAGTCTTAGAATTTGTAGATATAGTTGGAAGTTGTTTTGGTTTCAACTTCTAATTGTATGTTGTTTGAATTCTAAGAACTTAGATTATGTTTTTGAATTATTATGTTTTGATCATTAATCATGTACTTGAACAATGTCATATTCCCTGATTATGAGGTTGATTAATGAATGATATGTTTGATTTATGTATTTACATATTTTACTCAATTTGCATTTGCATATTTTATAAATTGATAAAGAATGCTAAAATTGAGGGGGAGCTTTATATGATTAAATCACAAGTATTATTACTGAATTTGGTTTAATCAGAATCACAATCAAAAATTAATTAAGGTTTTGTCATCATCAAAAAGGGGGAGATTGTTGAGACAAAATCCTATTTTGATGTTTTAAAGATAACAACCCTTAATTAAATTTTAATTTGATTCTGATCATTTTGTGATCTAACAAGTGCTCTTGAGTGATTTAATTTAAGAACAGATGCAAAGGATTAAATTAACCTTATTTCACTCATAAGAAAAGAATCAAACATGTTTTAGACAAATCTGCCTCAGAGATTGATCTCAGATTGGTCTCCAGACTAACATGTTCAAAAGCATAAGCACTTATTCAAGTCAACTTTGCGCAAGACAAGAATGAACTTTTAAGTTGGACTTATTTAAAGATCATAACAGTTCAAATAAGTCATTTAAGGAAAGGAATTGATTTTGGTTCTTGAGCTTACTCGAATAAGCTTCTTTAAGGTATAATAACTTCACATCTTGCAACAAGGCTTTATGTTCTCCAAGAACATCATTAAAGAAGATAATCTAGACCAATGAGAACTCAACAACAAGTACTAACAGCTTGCATAAAGAATCATATCTGAACCATAGTACAAGAGTATGACAAGGGTGGCTACATTCTTCCATAAAATTCACTATTCATGTGTACTATGAAGGACAAGTGAATAGTTGCTACTCTATGTCTTTGTTGAGCATTTACAGCTGTTTGACAACTTGCAACAGCTCACAAATTCGTTGGACCTTATCCACACCATTTCAGAGAATGGTCTCCAACGTCCTGGAGAATGATCTCCCAGGTTTTTGCACTTAGGTGGCAATCTTATCCAAAGGCATTCAAATTCTATTTCCACACATGGGAAATACATTTGCAACGGATATACACTCAGAGACAACCCATTTACAGTTGGCCAAAGAATATTTCTGACCAACAAGTACAAGTGACTGTCAGAGACCATGAGAAGAACGATCTCCTGAAGCATCTGAAGGACAGAATCACATGGGCTGGTTTGTTTGTCTCTCAACGGCTATTTCTCCACTCACAACGAATATGTGTGATGTCCAAGCAACAAGGGAGCATCTCCATCTATAAATAGCACGTTGGTTTAATGGGAAGAGCAAGAACTTGAAGCACACAAAGCAATCTAAATACATTCCATCTCAAGCAATCAAGCTCTTCTTTTCACTCATACTCTAAAGCTCTCTAGAAATCTAGGATCATATTTTGTAGAGTACTTTGAGTGTATCAATTTGTAAGCTTCACATCCGGTTAGGTGTATAAGCTTAGATCCAAAAGAATCATTGTTAAATCTTTAGGATTCTCTCAAGTCAATTGGGTATAATTGATTGAGGTTACCTTGTAAAGGTAGATCAGCTGAATATAGCTGATACTTTGTGATCTGGATTTAGGTCATAAAGGGTTCTTTGATCTGGGCTTAGATCAAAGGGAAGTTTCTGTAATCTTGGTCTAGATTATAGTGGATAATCTCACGCAAGTGGGGACTGGAGTAGCCCATACTATTTAGGGGTGAACCAGGATAAATTCTTTGTGTGATTCTCTTCTCCCTTACTCTTTTATTTTGTGCAAACACTATACACACTAATCACTTGATTATTTGCACTTACATTTTAAGGAGAACGTTCTCCAGTTGATCTAACCATCAAGCTTTTGTAGGCTGTTATTGTCTAACTTTATTTTGCAGTAGAAAATTTTAAAGGGTCACAATTCAAACCCCCCTTCCTTGTGACAAACCTTGTTACTTCACAAATGATTGTAATCTTGGTGATTATTTTAGTGAAACTCTCTTGGAAGTGCAAGATGACTGGACTACTCTCGATTTGTGAGAGAAACCAGTATAAATTCCCGTGTGTTCTTCTCTATCCTCTTACCTTTTATATTGTGCTTTAGTTTTATCCGCTGCTAACTCGAAAAAGTTTTAAAATACTAAAACACAATTCAACTCCCCCTTCTTGTGTTTTTCCACCTTCAGAAAATATTGTCATATTTTTTATATCGTGATAAACCGGACAAATTGAACTAAACCTAACCGCATTGATTTGGTTTGTTTTGGTTTGGTTTGAATGACTTTTTAAAAATCAACTGAACCAAACCGCATGCATTTTTATCTCGCGGTTAGGATAATTTTTATACTCAAAACCGAACCAAATCGCACCGCGAACACCCCTAGCCCAAACATAACCCCAACTGAGATCGTTGCTCTGTCTAATATTTTTGTTTAAGTTGAGCTTGATCCAAATACTTTAATCTTCAAGGAAGAATGTATCTCTATATTCTTTTTTTTTTGTCAAGAATGTATCTCTATATTCTACATGGCTTAAATACGACCTTGGTCCTTGCAAATATATGTTTCATTTTATTTTATTTTTGGTCCCTGTAAAAAAAATTGATTTTAGTCCTTGCAAAATTTTAAAACTTTTAAAATGGTCCATGAGCTTCAATTTTTGCTGACATGTCAAATTTATGATGATTTGACAGATGTTGAGTGAACTTCATTTGCTTCCATTCACACTTTTTTCTTTAACAAACCATATACCCTAATTTTTCATTTACTCCTTTCTATTTTAAACGGGTCAAATTCAATTTTTTTTAGTTAATTTTATTTTTATGAAAAAATGAAAATTTAATTTTAAAAATGAAAATTTAAATGAAACTGTTATTAAAAATTTACGTCAGCAAAGGAAGTCTACTCAGCATCCGCCAAATCATTAAAAATTAGGTAAATGATCATTTACCCCCGCAAAATAAGCAAATTTTCGTTTACCCCCCTATGCAGATTTTTTTTTGTTTACCTCCCTGCAAAAAATAGATTCACTCATTTTGCCCCCTGCGTGTACAGCAGGAAATGTGATTGTGCAAATTTGCTGACGTGGCTTGTACACGTGGAAAAAAACATTTATATTTATTTTTAAATTCCACGTCAGATAATATTTTTTTCAAAAAAAAATTTAAAATTATTTTTCCTACAAAATTAATAAAACGAATTTTTTTTTCCAAAATTAAAAGAAAATCCTACAAATAAATTTTTTTTCCCTACAAAATTTTATAAAATTCCTACAAATAGTTTTTTTTCGTACAAAACTATTATTTTTTTCCTAAAATAAAAAAACGAATTTTCATATTTTTCTCCCAAATAAAGTTTATTTTCAAAATAAAGATTTTAAAAATTTATTTTCAAATCTTTTTGATTTAAAAAAAACAGAATCTTCGCCGGTTTGCTTCCACCGTCGTGATCATATTCGTCATCGTCTTCTTCAATCACCAGAATCGTCTTCTACTTCGTTATTGTCTTCTGCTTCCTTCTATTTTTCTAGTTCTAGGGCAAATGATTTTGGTATAAGAGGAAAACACGAATAAAACTTCTTTTTCTATTTTTTTTAATTCAAAGAGATTAACAAAAAAATAATGTTTTGTTTTTTAAAAATAAAGATCATGTTTTTTTTAATTCAAAAAGATTTGAAAATAAATCTTTAAAAATTTTATTTTGAAAATAAACTTTATTTTGGGAGCAAAATAAAAAAATTCATTTTTTTTTTGTTGGAAATTTTTTTAAATTATTTGTAGGAAAAAAAAAAAATTTGCAGAAATTTTTTTAAAAAATTTTGCAGAAATTTTTTTAAAAAATTTTGTAGTAAAAAAAATTTATTTGTAGGATTTTTTTGGGAAAAAAAAAAGAAAATCCGTTTTTTTATTTTGTAGGAATTTTTTTTTTAAAAAAATATATTATCTGACGTGGAATTTTAAAAAAAATATTAATTATTTTTTCCACGTGTACAAGCCATGTCAGCAGATTTGCACATTCACATGTCCTGCTGTACACACGGGGGGCAAAATGAGTGAATCTATTTTTTGCAGGGGGGTAAACAGAAAAAAAATCTACATAGGGGGGTAAACGAAAATTTGCTTATTTTGCAGGGGGTAAATGATCATTTACCCTTAAAAATTTAACAATTCAGCAAAAATTCTACTTTCATGAACCATTTTAAAAAAATTTAGATTTGGGACTAAAATCAAATTTTTTTTTTTTTGGTTAAGTAGTCTAGTGTCTTAGAAATTCCATTAACTTGTAATTTCTCTTGAAAAGGGAAGAATTTAGATCTTATATGAAACAAGTTGATAAGATCTTACATAGGAGGTTAACTAAATCATTCGGTTTAACAGTCTCAATATTCAGGTACATGGAAAGTCTAAATGTTTTACTAAAATTGACACTGAGCCAGTCATATGTGGCTGGATGGTTTAGTTACGATTATAGTAACAGAACAGGTCAACGGGGAGAGTGAGAACCTAACTGAATTTACTCGTGTCTATTTGGAGTAATCGAACTTCTACTGACTAGTCCCACACCCGTGCGATGCACGGGTATTATGCGGTATTTTATATTGTAATGTTGAAAAATCATTCGTATAAATTGAAACAATAAGTATTATGAAAATTATAATAATAACATAAATAACAACAAAATAATAATAATAAAAAAGTGATGTAAATATAAGATAGATATTAAAGATGTGTTTATACATTTCGAAAAGATTACAATGGATCCTATTGCATCTACCAAAATAAGTTGATAATCCATAAATTGTCATGTCGCTATGAAAACGGTTTGTGGTCATACTCATACACTGTGCATTTGATTCTTAATTGGACATTATAATTCAATATATAGTATAAAAGATTAATTAGTGCGTATAATTTAGTAAAACCTATTATTATTAGTTGAGTTGGTGTATAATGAAAAGTCATAGTAGGCATATGAAAAAGTGTATAGAGATGACAATGATGTAAGTAGAAGTGATGTGACATTATTGAGTGGTTTAATTGGATATAAGTGACTGACGTGGATTAGGGTTAGATTAGTGGTTGCACAACTATCTAGGAATTATATATATATATATATATATATATATATATATATATATATATATATATATATATATATATATATATATATATATGTTTATACATTTAAAAAACTTATTTATACATCACATTTGAAGTTACTTTGGTATCTTCTTCATTAACATTGATTATCAATATCTTTAACTCATTCTTAAAAATAACTATGGAAATGATAACATATAATTGACCATGGAAAACAATCGATGTTGAAACATAAGTTTTTATTTATATTATAAATCTCATTGGAGGATTCTGAGTTGGATAAACTACTTCATTATCTCTTACCAAAAACCAACTTAAGTTATACTCAAATATCGAATATGATAAAAATCATACAGGGCATAACAACCATTAGTAAAATTTATTTTATCTATTTTTTTTTACTAACATTAGAAAGTAATCCTGACAATCGACCAACTCCTTATATTTATAAAGATTGGACAAAAGATTATTAGCAAAAACATTAACTTTTTTGAAAAAAAGACAATAAAATACACAAAATAATAAAATGAACAAAAAAATTTAAAATGAGTAATACCCAAAAATAATAATAATAATAATTACAATTATTACCTCACATTAAATGGATGTAAGTGGATGATGTGGCTAAATGAAAAGTTTTCATTGGTTTGTGGATTAGAGTTTAGATAGGCAATTCCACAACTATCTAGGATTTATATATATTACCTCACATTAAATGGATGTAAGTGGATGATGTGGCTAAATGAAAGGTTTTCATTGGTTTGTGGATTAGGGTTTAGATAGGCAATTCCACAACTATCTAGGATATATATATATATATATATATATATGTTTATACATTTAAAAAACTTATTTATACATCACATTTGAAGTTACTTTGGTATCTTCTTCATTAACATTGATTATCAATATCTTTAACTCATTCTTAAAAATAACTATGGAAATGATAACATATAATTGACCATGGAAAACAATCGATGTTGAAACATAAGTTTTTATTTATATTATAAATCTCATTAGAGGATTCTGAGTTGGATAAACTACTTCATTATCTCTTACCAAAAACCAACTTAAGTTATACTCAAATATCGAATATGATAAAAATCATACAGGGTATAACAACCATTAGTAAAATTTATTTTATCTATTTTTTTTTACTAACATTAGAAAGTAATCCTGATAATCGACCAACTCCTTATATTTATAAAGATTGGACAAAAGATTATTAGCAAAAACATTAACTTTTTTGAAAAAAAGACAATAAAATACACAAAATAATAAAATGAACAAAAAAATTTAAAATGAGTAATACCCAAAAATAATAATAATAATAATTACAATTATTACCTCACATTAAATGGATGTAAGTGGATGATGTGGCTAAATGAAAGGTTTTCATTGGTTTGTGGATTAGAGTTTAGATAGACAATTCCACAACTATCTAGGATTTATATATATATATTACCTCACATTAAATGGATGTAAGTGGATGATGTGGCTAAATGAAAGGTTTTCATTGGTTTGTGGATTAAGGTTTAGATAAGCAATTCCACAACTATCTAGGATTTATATATATATATATTTGATTTGGTCATTAGCAATGTACTGAAAGGCTTTATGATAGATATTCAAGGATGACGCTCTATAATATCAGTTTGATTGCTCTAACGATTCTAGCATTGCTTCATTCGACGACTTAAGCTGAATTAGTGGTCACATGGATGGATAGATAATTGATTTAGAAACACATTGAGTCTTGATATCAGGGGTGAATTTATACTTTTAAACATCCGAAAATTCTATCGAACTAGGAAACTTGATTCTCATTCTGGTTTAGCTGACAAGTCTCACAGAAAGGCTTAACTGGCTCTGATGGGCTATCGACTGAAAGCTTTTGGATACAGGAATGGGTTACTTGTTTTGGACAAGCTAATGACAATAATTAATAGACTGACCTATGTGGCTTATATTATTAGAAGGGAATCCAAATCGTTATTCTTAAGCAAAGCTGGATTTCTAATGGTTTGGTATGATTACAGATTACGAACTAAGACGATGCATTTATTTTATTGAGGGCGTCTAATGGTAGCATTCTATATGAACAGTACAACAAGTTGACATTGGGCAAATAATGGAATATAGGTGTTCTACTTCGACTTTCTCTTTAGGCGTAGTTGATTGGTCTACGACACTGAAACGAATTACTTGGCTACAATGAAGGTTTGAACATATTTGGGAAAGTTTTGGTTCACTTACCATGGTTACGTCTTACTTGAATCAATGTGCTTCTGACAACTAGGTTCAAAAGAATGTGTGGTCACTCTTAGATTTGGAAAGATTCAGATGACACATATATGTCAGTTGGATACTACTCGCTAAATGCGCACTTCATTTAACTGTGCTCAGTCCTCATAATTCCACCATCTGTTTCTTTGCCCAATTCGGACATAAAACAATCATCCAAGTATCTTACTTCTATACCTAGTCTTGGTTCTACTCCGGTCAAAGCTTATGTTGCTACTGGGATTTCCGTTTCTCCAGAGTCCCTTGAATTCTTACGCACGTTACCATCAACTGAGCATGTCTGGTTCGAACATCTTGAGACGTACCTCTTACTGCTAGTACTAAGTCACTTATTAGTTTCCAATTCTCAGCACCACCGGTTGGTTTTTCACCACTTACTCCTGTGACATCGACTGTTGCAGCTCCAACATCCGCTTATTAAGATTTTCGTTTATTCTTCCTTCCGAACTCGCGCTACTAGCAAGTTCTTACTACTTAACCTCCTTGGTCCACTTCGGTTCTCAACCATAATACCCTGCCTAACATAAACGATACTGAGTTGATCAGACTCAACACACGATGATTTTAGCGTAAACAATATATTGATCAACATATAGGTTTCCATTAAAAATATAACTCTTACTCACACCTAATATATACAATAGATTTTCACAATCAAAACATAATACAAAATAATAAAACACACAATCCAAAACATGCACAGATAATTAAATGAAAATACTTGTTGAAATAAATTGGTAAATGGTAATCATAATTTACCATAAAATTCATAATATGGGTAACCAAATATTGTCAAGAAAATAAAGTATCCAAAATTATTGTAGCAAAAACCTAATACATCCCCAAACTATAAATCCACATTTCTCCAAAACAATGGCAAAAATGGGAGAATGTGCTCAAAATAAAATTCAAACTAAAAGATATAACGGAGAACAATAAATCTAGCACCAACGAAAACCAACATCAAATTGAAATCAACTTCTTCATAAAAACAATCATCTTTATGGTTGCTTGCATTCTGCTGGTTTCTCACCGCCAACCTGCGAATATAAAAATAGAAAATTCAAATCACGGATGCAATATTGAGCGACATGGAAAATAAATATAGAAAAGAATCATGCGAGCAACAGGCTGTTTCTAACACACACTCTTCTATTTGTTAAAATTCATTCACGTCCCACCAAATTTACTTAAAAATAAAGCTTGCATGATTTTGTGGGACCCGTAATTTCAACCAATAAAAGAGTTTTTTCTTTTTTTTTTATCATAAAAACAACGGTAACTAAATGTGTCAAGCAAACAAATTCAGCGAACGATAAAATATCTTACCTTAAGTGTTGATGACTGTAGCAACATTCCGAAGGAAATTAATAAAAAAGGACAAGCGAAAAAAAAAAGTGTTAACTCGAGTTCAAACTTCAAAATTATAACAAACAACAAAGAATTAAAATTAACATTTCAACAATTCGAATCACTAGATTATACCTTGTCCTCTTCATCATCACCGTCCTCTTCACTGTCTTCATCATACAAGTCATCGTCTTCGTCATCCTCCTCCTCAAACTCTCCAACAGCAGCCTTCCCAGTAAACCATGATACAGCATGGGGGATGATCTTGTCTCTTATCTCAGACCTAAATAAATATCAAAATTCATTTCAGTGTAGAATGAAGATTAGAAAATGCAAAAAAATAAAAATAAAAATCATAGTATTAACTATTGAGCTTACCCAATTTCATAATCATGTTCCATTTCCTTTTGAAGTTCCTTAACCTGTTTAAACAAATTGAAAACAAAATTAGTATTTAACATTTATATTTAGCAATAATTTTTAATAAATTGTCTTTCGTACCGCTTCTTCGCCAATATTCAAGTGATTTTCGGGGATCTCTGGTGGATCAAAAAAGTTAAAGAAACTTTCACAGGTTTCAATTTTGTTAATCGGCTTAGCACTATTAGATCCTATCCTTGCCTTCTTCTTGATAACCTTCTTCTCAGTGAGCCAATCAATTTCAGTCCTGTAAAAAAATGCAGCGAGCAAATGTTATTCGCGATTAGAAACTATTAAAAATAGATTACATATATAGCATCGGGTTAAAAAGACTAACTTACCCAATAGCATTCTCTAGTATAAGGTCTTCTTCTTCGACCACCTGATATGTCTTTTTTAACACCGAGTTTGAAAAAAATGGATTTTTATCGAAGTAAAATTCGAGTTTAAATCCTTTGGGTGCATCTATCCTAGTATACTTGATATCTTTTAGAAATTTTAGAGCTTCCTCGTCACTGTTCGTAATCTAATTCATAAAGCAGGTGAAAAGATCGTTACAAAAGTTATTTATAGATATAAAAACTCGAGCATTAAAGAGTAAATAAAGATAATTATTGAATACATTTTTCAACTTACCACTTCAGCCAGGATATCATTGTTTTTCATAGCAACGAGCCAAAACGAAGGAATTCCTTTCTCTACATAAGTCACAAGAAAATTGTTTTAGTCGAGAGTCGATACAATAAAAAGTGTAAGGTGTCGAATTCTAGTTAATATACCTTCATCCTTAGCCGTATCAGCTGCCGTGCCCATTGCTACCAGTTCTGCATCGGCGGGAGTTTCATTTGCTGCCCCTTCGACTTCAGTAATACCATTCACAATTTCATAGCGCTACGTTCATTTATAAACAAATTTAGTGATAAAGATATTACATTGAATGTTCCCATTCAACGGGAGTAATTGAACAATCAATAATGAGAATCCTCGAGATACCTTGGTGTACAATGGTTGAAACAAAACTTGGTATTTGGCTTCAAGAGCCGCTTTCTCCTCGAAAAACTTTTCCTTCAATTCATCATGTTCATCCTGTGCAATCATTAAACAAGTTCAGATGCCGATAATAAATGGAAAAACAAATTAATAACGAAGATTCAGAGCAATTAACAGATCTATTATTATAAGGGTTAAAATGATTTAATACGATGTGACGATTGGCCTCTTACGCCTGGCATGGCGAGATCTATAACAACAAATTATCCTAAAATGATTTCAATAACTCTTACCGTGTGACAAAATCGATTGATAAAAATATAGCATACGATAAATGGTATAGATCAAGCAATAAATTATTCAATTAAACATAACATAACACAAGAAAAATCTAAACCGAAAAAAAAAACTTCGAAGCATTATAATCATAATAACTAAAAGATTTAGGGAAATATACCTGAATCTCTTGGAGAACCTCGACACGCTTCTTGACAGCTGGGGAAAGACCATCGAGGAAATCAATTGGCAGCTCAGTCAATTCCTCTCTAGCAAAGGCCTCTTGCTTGCTCTACACACAAATCCAACCGGAAAAAAAATAAACAACTTGATAAGTAATAATTCAAACCAGTCATCAAAACAAAAACCCTAAAAGTAAAAAAACTAAAATAAGGGTTTATAATTGAAGCAGAAGGAACAAAACAATTTGAGTAATTGAGCAACTAAATCACATCATTAAACATAAAAAACTCTAAACATAAAAGTTGACATTCAAAATGAAGATTCAATTAAAGAATAATAGATCCTCAATAAATCATAATCAAATTCAGGGTTCAATAAAACAAATTAAATCACAGTTAGTAGTGTATGAAATTTTACAAAAAAAAAGAGGTAATTAGTTGAAGTAAAATGAGCAAAACAAGTTGAGTAATGGAGCAACTAAAACCAATCATCAACCAAAAAAATGAGGCAACCAAATTCAAATCGAAACAAAAAAAATTACTTGATAAATTTTAAATCAAACCAATCATCAAAACAAAATCCCAAAACATAAAAATAAAATTTGATGATCAAATTAAGGGTTTGATTAAAACATTTTAGATAACATTAAACCATTAAACTTAAGAAAAAATCATGGTCTATAATTGAAGCACAATGAGAAAATAAAAAAATAAGTAATTGATCAAATCAGAATAAAAACTTAAAAATTATAAATTGATAATGAGATTAAGAGTTTGATTAAAACATTTAAGATAACATCAAACCATGACAATTTTCAAAAAGAAAATTAAATGTACACATAATTGAAGCAAAACGAAAAAAACAACCAAAATTGAGTAAACAAAAGAAGAGATATTCAAACCTTCACAGCCTTAACAAACTCATCACTTCTTGTACCGCCATTAAGAGCTGCAAAGAAATAAATAAACACATCAAAATTCAATAAATAAAAAATTACACAACAAAAAAATATTAGAGAAAAAACAAATTTGATGAAACATATAGAGACATTATTAAGAGACAAAGAACATTGATATACCAGAAGAAAGTGCAGCAAAGTTGAAATCAACGTTGTTGTTATTGTTGGTCATTGTTGAGGAAATGGAACACAAACAAGTAGCAGAGAAAGTGAAAATGGGGAGAGAAGTTTTTTGGAAGCAAGCAACTATGTGAATAATCTCATCGTGTCTCCCTCTATTTAAACACAAAAAAAAGTGTTTTTTTTCCCTCTTTTTCCTTTTTTAATTTATTCATTAAATTAATATTTTTATTATGGTTTTCTTATTTTTTATTTGAAAAAAATATCTTTTTAGTCAAATTATTAATTTTTTTACTTCTTATGTAAGTTTTTTTTAAAGATATATAGTATATATTTGGTATGAGGTTGGTGAGCACTTGCTTTGATATTTTTATTTATTATTTTTCTATATTATAATAAAGTTTTTTTTTAAAAAGTTGAGATATTAAGAATAAAAAAAGTTGATGGAAATTTTTTTTTACGGAATGATGAGCATATAGATATCAAGGAAAAACTTGACATCCCAACGATGTTGATACCCCTGGTCGTTCCCACCTCATGCCTATATCTCATAAATATTACTCCATCCGGTCTTTTTTTTTTATACAAGAAACAATCAATTTTTTAGATTCATTGAATAAAAAATGTATTTGGTCTAGAATATAAACTAAATACAATATGTACAAGGGGGGACTATAATAAAAATCGAAAAAGGACCGGAGGGATTATAATAAAAATAGAAGGGAGGGGCGGGGGGACTAGACATTATCCAAAAGCGAAAAAAGGACCGGAGGAAGTATAGTAAAAATAGAAAAATAAATATGTACAAGGGGGACTACACCTTATCCAGAAGCGAAAAAAGCATCATAATGATAAATGATATAGAGGAACACCCTTAGATCCGATGTGGTAAGGTATACTAGCACTTCTAGTTTGCTTATTATTTTTTTACGCTCTTGTTTAGAGACGTAAGTCATTAAATATTGCTCTTTCTCTTCCGTTTTGTCCAATGCTTGTCTAATAATTTTTACATCATTCTGAACCATCGGCAAAACTCTTTGTTTTGTGTGTCTCGCATATTCTCTGACCACAATTGAGTTTTAAGTATCGCACTATCAGCTGAAATGCTATTAGTGGAGAAAAGTAAGGCCCCTCAGCGAGGAGGAAATAAAAAGCCAGTCTTGGGGTTTAGTGACGAAGAACGTGTAAGCGGAGACCCTAAACAAAATCTTTCCGTTGATCATCGTCGCCTCAATGCATGGTTTTTTTTTGCGTAAACAAGTATCATCTACGCGCAAATGCATAAACTAATCTCGAGCCTTGTAGGATCCAAATGGGCGGCAAACTCTTATAAGAGGTTTAACGTTGATGTATGCCCAAGTCAGTGAGCGAACCCAAAACCTTGATTAAGCTAGAAGCGACCGCATCATATCATCTAACCCCTCTTTGGTTGAATCTCCTCACACAATGACATTCACTTTAAGATTCAATGTGGAATTGTTACTCGAACTTATTGTTAAGAATATAGGTAGTTAGTTAATCAACGAGTTAGTTGATAAGTTACCAACTTGGTTAGAAGATTAGAAAGTTAGTTAGGGAGTTAGTTACTCCAATTAGCTCTATAAATAAGTCACTCCATTGTACATTTTACTCATTCTTTTATCAATCTATATTCATTCAATATGAATTCTTATGAGTATTTTCCTCATGAAAACTCTTATGCTCTCTAGCTTGATTACATCTATGATCTTCATCCCTATGATTCCATGATTCTTAACATGGTATCATAGCGATAGCCGAGGGATGAAGATGAAGATTGCGCTTCCGCTTACGGTTCTGAAAATTATGAAGAAGATGAATCCGATGATGTTACTGTTGGGGAGTCCTGGGAGCTCGGGAGAAAAAATGGGCTAATGCTCTAGGACCACAAGAGAGGGAGACACCACATCTCCACCCAAAACCTTAAGGCATTAGGTTAATGGGTCATATCTCTTATAAATCCAACATTCTTCCCACATATAGTCGATGTGGAACTTAACCTCTCACACTTGAAACCCAACATTCTACCCCCAAGTGTGAGTTCCCACGTCCTATAGTTGATCCAATACCAGGATGCCCTTCCGCTCCCCCCACCAAGCCGAACCACGACTATGATACCACTTGTTGGGGAGTCTCGGAAGCTCGGGAAAAACAATGGGTCAATGCTTCAGGACCGCAAGAGAGGGGGAGACACCACATCTCCATTCAAAACCTTAAGGCATTAGGTTAATGAGTCATCCCTCTTATAAATCCAACATTCCTCCCATACATAATCTATGTGAGACTTAACCACTCACATTTGAAACCCAACATTGGTATCAGATCCGTTGTCAAAATCAACAACAAGAGAATATCACTATGTGAAAATTATTACAACACATAGACTACCCCCAACCTTCCCATGGCCCCCAGTACACCCACACTCTCCAAAGCAAATACCTAAATACATTTCACAACACTCTAATAAAAGAGTACTAGAGAAAAACAAAAAAGTCAGATATGAACTTAAAGTGTTACTTACTGGTGCAGTAAAACAAGGAACTTGATGTCTCTATATATAGCATTGAGTTCCCCCACTCTTCACTTTTCTAAGCAATGTGGGACTTCTCAAATATAATTCCCTTGACCTTTTTCTTTCATTAGCAATGTGGGACTTAAATTGCAATAAACCCCAACAGTTACAATTCTCAGCACTTCTACTCGAATCTTCAACTTCGCAATATTCAATCCTTTTTGGCAGTTTGCAAGTCCAATCATTCCGGTTTCTATTCGTTCTATATTCTGATGTTTTCTCTATCAAGATTGGGGAGATTATTTGTTTTCTTGGTGATTCTTGCTGCAGCGATGTCAATTTCACTATCACCGCTTCGGAAGAAGACAAGCAATCGAAGAATTTCGAAACTAAATCTATTGAAGTTAGCCTGAAACTGCCGAATCAATCCAGTGTTAAGGCGTTTTCTTTTCAGATCAAGTTCAAGCGTAAAAACGACGGCAACGTCCAATTCTCACAAGATCAAGATCAGAACGGCAAGAAAGGTGAGCTGCTTTCTGATTTGCTATTATGTTCGTCGGAGAACATCACTTTCTTTTCTCACCATTGTGGTTTATGCATCACTGTTTTCAATCCCGGCGGTGTAGTCGTCAAGCCCCTTTCCGTTGCGAAGGTTCTCGATGATTACGGAGAAATTCTTTGCCACGAACCTCAATCTCACAAAGAAGGCGAAACATATAGTGCAATTATTGTATTCGATCTCGGAGGAAAGTTGAATTCTGTAATTTCTGGTATTCCTCTCATTTTGATGGTTTTTTTGGTGTTCTGAGATTTCCTTTATTCATCATTATGGTTTTGGAGGTTTTTATTCATTGCATCTATTTTAGAATCTGAGTGTATACCTCTTGCAATGATGATCTTTGGACTTAGTAATTTCGTTTGGAAATATGGTTGTTGGTTATGGATCTTGTTACTTGGCTTCAAGCATGCAATTTTAGATAAATAGCAGTGCAATAATTTGAGGAATATAGCAGTGCACATTATTCTCTATTTTTACTCAATTTTGTTTGACTGGCTGTTGTAATGTGGAATTTGCAAGAAAGAAACCAAATAGCAAGGCCCTTGTTCTGTTTTTTTGAAATTGACGAGTATTTGGAAGTTCTTGAGGTTCAATTATTTAGGAGTTGCTAGCTTGATTAATTTTCTGCAGCTAAGGAGGAGAATGCTGATGCAGTCTCTATAATTCTGGAAGTTGCAATTGATGATGTTCTTGTCATTTTCTGTTTGGTATTTGTTTTCCAAACTCATACTAAGAATTCTCTTAATATAAGTGTAGTTCTTATGAGATTGACTGCATTATAAAGCTAAAACAACGTGTGCAAGAACAAGATGTGCAGGTGCAACATGTTGAACAAGATGTGTCAGACATCTTATAAATGGGCATAGAACGTGTACGTGCAACATGTTAAAACATGATGTCCCAAACAATGGTGTAGGACATCTTGCCCCAGTACAGCAGGCTGAAGAACTTAAAGCTTGTCCAAGCGCGCGATTCTCTCTAAAGTATATTACATGCGCGAATTTATGATGGCCAGCTGTTTAATGGTAAGATAATAAAGTTTGTTATCGAGCCTATGTGTTTGTAATGATTCGGGATCATAACTAACTTTTATAAAGGATAATATTAAATTTTTTATCTTATGAATGAAGTTTTGAAACAAAGTTTGTTTTAAAACTAAATCATATGAGCTTGCATGTTGCATCTCACGATCTCTACAATCAAGAGGAGATGCAGAAAGATTAACTCGAATCTTTTATCTTATGAAGCAAGTTTAAAGCAAAGTTTTTTTTAAACTAAAATCCCTATTAGCATACATCGCAAACAAATCTACAAATCAAAAAGAGGAGCATGCCTATAAATAGAGACTCAAGCATATGTTTTCAAGCACTGCAATAACTGAAGATTGTGAGTCAAAGACCTTGTATCCACTGTGCAAGGATTGTACCAGCCTCTAAAGCATAGGTGCCAAGGTTTAGTTGCTAGGTTTTTGTTTAATGTTTATTCAACATTATTTGTAAACGACAAAGAAGAAGTTCCATCACTTATGACTAGTGGTGAGAGGAAGGTGAGTAGGTTCTCATATCTAGGGGGAGTAAGCTCTTAGGTAGAAAGTCATCGGGTAGTTTTAGTAGTAGGCTTTGAATAAGGGGTTATTCATATAAGAACGGTAGGCTAAGAATTACGAATAGTGAATTTCCTTTCCTGGATTGGTATTCCCCAAAGTAGGTGTAATTTCACCGAACTGGATTAACAATATCGTGTGTCGTTTATTGTTTTCATTATTTACTTCAGTATTATTACGTTGCGAACCAGTTGTCTGAGACATCTGACAATATACACAGTTGTCCCAGACATCGTGTAAGACATTTGTCATACCGAGAATAGAATTTCAATGAGTTTGAGGGAGGCTATTACAATATAGAAGTACATCAAATCCTTATGGTATATATGTTAGTTTGTGCTCCAATTTACCTATTCATTCTTGCTGATTGAACATGAGTCTTAATGTTGCTAGAAGCTTATAGTAGTTGATTGACAAATAGATATGAGTCTGCAATTTATGTCGATTTACTAGAAGTTTAGAGAATGGATGTACAATTTCCAAGGTGGGTTTTTTCTCTCTTTGTATAACAATGGAAGTTGCATTGATTCTATCCCTGCTACTATAAGGCCTTTGCTTCACTCTATTACAGTATTGGCTTATTTGCTACTAATCGTCGCAATTGCAGCATATGAGAAAACTCATTTTATTGCATTCTGAAGTGTATTATTGGTTGGGGTTTCAAGTCCCCTCGACTGTCAACTCATTCGGAGAATCCACGGGAACAGATGCTTCGTCCTCGATCCCCGCCCCGAAAGTGTCGGCGGGAGAGTTTTTTTTTTTTTTTTTGAAAACTTGGTATCCGGTCTTAGGACCGACTAATCCAAGGGGACCAATCCCACCGCCCACTTGCGGGGGCCCCATTTAAAGCCAGAGTTTTTTTTTGCTCTGTATGGACTTAGCCCACCGAAATTGGCACCAGTGGGAATCGAACCTGAGACCTTGAGAGGAGCATACTCCAAGGGCCCAAGCCAACACCACTCGACCAACCAGGCGGGAGAGTTTTTGCCTCCATCTCCGTCCCCACGAGGAAAAAATCCCTGTTTTTAGAGCTTCAAACGGGGCAATCCCCGCGGGGATCTGCTCTGACGGTTGCAAATTGACATCCCTAGTTGTCATAGTGGTTTGAGATGAATCATTTTTTTTATGGCATATTGATACAATACAATATTTTGGAGAGCTTCCTTGGACCTTGCAGCATTAGTGGTAATACATTGATAACAGAGATTCTTAAATAAAGCCTTGTGTTGATTTTGCTAAAGGAGCTAAATTTTGGGCTTAAAGTTTGTTCAACTAGTTGGTTGCTTGTGATATTAAGAACTTGGAAATCATGATGTTTGCATCAATGCAATTTTCGATTTCATTTTTTTCACACACAATAAATGTTTAGAATGATTGTACTTCAAACTCAAATTGGTAAATTTCCCGATGTTGAGTTTGAGGGAGGCTGTTAAGAATATAGATAGTTACAGTTTGTTAATCAACGAGTTAGTTGATAAGTTACCAAGTTGGTTAGAAGATTAGAAAGTTGGTTAGAGAGTTAGTTACTTCAATTAGCTCTATAAATAAGCCACTCCATTGTATATTTTACTCATTCTTTTATCAATCTATATTCATTCAATATGAATTCTTAAGAGTATTTTCTTCACGGATACTCCTATACTCTATACCTTGCTTACATTTATGATCTTCATCCCTATGATTCCATAATTCTTAACACTTACTAACAATCTCCCAATCTAATAAAATTTGACAAGACTTCTTAACTCAAAACTAAGAAATTGAAGTACATGAGTCCCTCAACATATACGTTTCCATTCAAAATCTAACTCTTACTCATACCTAACATATACCATAGATTTTTACGATTAAAACGTAATACAAAATAATAAAACACACAATCCAAACATGCACCGATAATTAAATGAAAAAACTTGTTGAAATAAATTGGTAAATGGTAATTATAATTTACCATAAAATTCGTAATACAGGGGACAAAACATTGTCAAAAACATTAAGTATCCAGAATTATTGTAGCAAAAAACAAATACATCCCCAAACTATATAACCACATTTCTCCAAAACAATGCCAAAATGGGAGAATAAGCTCAAAATAAAATTCAAACTAAAAGATATAAATGAGAAAAATAAATCCAGCACCAATGAAAACCAACATTAAATTGAAATACTTCTTCATCAAAATAATCATCTTTACTGCTGCTTGCACTCTGTTGGTCTCTCACCCTGCTGAACCTCGCCAACCTGTGAATATATAAAATCAAAATTCAAATCACGAATGCAATATCGAGCAACATGGAAAATAAATATAAAAAAAACAATGCGAGCAACAGGCTGTTTCTAACTCACACTCTTCTATTTGTTAAAATTCATTCAGGTCCCACCAAATTTACAAGAAAATGAAACTTTCGCGGCTTTCTGGGACCCATAATTTCAACCGATAGAAGTTTTTTTTTAAATAATCATAAAGATAGCGGTAACTAAAGGGTTTCAAGCAAACAAATTCAACGAAAGACAAAATATCTTACCTTAAGTGCTGATGACTGCAGCAACATTCCGAAGGAAATTAATAAAAAAGAACAAGCAGAAAAAAAAAAGTGTTAATTCGAGTTCAAACTTCAAATTTATAACAAACAAAAAAAAATAATTAAAATTAACATTTCAACAATTTGAATCACTAGATTATACCTTATCCTCTTCAGCGTCATCTTCATCTTCACTGTCTTCATCATACAAGTCATCGTCTTCGTCATCATCCTCGTCAAACTCTCCAACAGCAGCCTCCCCAGTAAACCATGATACAGCATGGGGGATGATCTTATCTCTTATCTCAGACCTAAATAAATATCAAAATTCATTTAAGTGTAGAATGAAGATTAGAAAAAGCAAAAAAATAAAAATAAAAATCATAGTATTAACTATTGAGCTTACCCAATTTCATAATCATGTTCCATTTCCTTTTGAAGTTCCTCAGCCTGTTTAAACAAATTGCAAACAAAATTAGTATTTATCATTTATATTTAGCAATAATTTTTTATAAATTGTCTTTCTTACTGCTTCTTCGCCAATATTCAAGTGATTTTCGGGGATCTCTGGTGGATCAAAAAAGTTAAAGAAACTTTCACAGGTTTCAGTTTTGTTAATCGGCTTAGCATTATTAGATTCTATCTTTGCCTTCTTCTTGATAACCTTCTTCTCAGTGAGACATTTTCCATTGAACCAATCAATTTCAGTCCTGTAAAAAAATGCAGCGAGCAAATGTTATTCGCGATTAGAAACTATTAAAAATAGATTACATATATAGCATCGGGTTAAAAAGACTAACTTACCCAATAGCATTCTCTAGTATAGGGTCGTCTTCTTCGACCACCTGATATGTCTTTTTTAACACCGAGTTTGAAAAAAATGGATTTTTATCGAAGTAAAATTCGAGTTTAAATCCTTTGGGTGCATCTATCCTAGTATACTTGATATCTTTTAGAAATTTTAGAGCTTCCTCGTCACTGTTCGTAATCTAATTCATAAAGCAGGTGAAAAGATCGTTACAAAAGTTATTTATAGATATAAAAACTCGAGCATTAAAGAGTAAATAAAGATAATTATTGAATACATTTTTCAACTTACCTCTTCAGCCAGGATATCATTGTTTTTCATAGCAACGAGCCAAAACGAAGGAATTCCTTTCTCTACATAAGTCACAAGAAAATTGTTTTAGTCGAGAATTGAAACAATAAAAAGTGTAAGGTGTCGAATTCTAGTTAATATACCTTCAGCCTTAGCCGTATCAGCTGTCGTGACCATTGCTACCACTTTTACATCGGCTGGAGTTTCATTTGCAGCCCCTTCCGCTTCCACTTCAGTGATACCATTCACAATTTCATAGCGCTGAATTCATTTATAAACGAATTTAGGGATAAAGATATTACATTGAATGTTCCCGTACAAATCAGATTCATTAACTTTTAACGTGAGTAATTAAACAATCAATAATGAGAATCCTCGAGATACCTTGGTGTACAATGGTTGAAACAAAACTTGGTATTTGGCTTCAAGAGCCGCTTTCTCCTCGAGAAACTTTTCCTTCAGTTCATCATGTTCATCCTGTGCAGTCATTAAACAAGGTCAAAAGCCGTTAATAAATGGAAAAACAAATAAATAACGAAGATTCAGAACAAACTATAAGAGCAATTGACAGATCTTTTATTATAAAGGTAAAAATGATTTATATACGATGTGACAATTGGCCTCTTACGCCTGCCATGAAGAGATCTATAACAGCAAATTATCCTAAAATGCTTATTCAAAAAAAATTATCCTAAAATGATTTCAATTACTCTTAACGTGTGACGAAATCGATTGATAAAAATATAACATATGATAAATGGTACATATCTAGCGATAAATTATTCAATTAAACATAAAATAACATAGACAAAATCTAAGCCGAAAACAAAAACTTAGAAGCATCATAATCATAATAACTATAAGATTTAGGGAAATATACCTGAATCTCTTGGAGAACCTCGACACGTTTCTTGACAGCGGGGGAAAGACCGTTAATAAAATCAATTGGCAGCTCAGTCAAGTCCTCTCCAGCAAAGGCCTCTACCTTGCTCTACACACAAATTCAGCCAGAAAAAAAAAAATAAACAACTTGGTAAGTAGTAACAAAAACCAATCATCAAAACAAAAACCCTAAAAAAAAATTACATTCAAAATCAAGCATCAATTAAAATACAGATGATGAAAATAATATAAAGCATGGAAATTACAATATATATATATATATATATATATATATATATATATATATATATATATATATATATATATATATATATATATATATATATATATATATATATATAAGGGTTTATAATTTTAGTAGAAGGAACGAAACAAATTGAGTAATTCAACAACTAAATCCCATCATAAAACATAAAAAATCGTAAACATAAAAATTGACATTCAAACTCAAGGTTTAATTATTAAAGAATAATAGATCACAATAAAACGTGAAACTTGAAAAAAAAATTGAAGCAAAACCCCAAAAAATAAATGATAATCGAATTCAGGGTTCAATTAAAACAAATTAGAACAGTAGTAGTGCATGAAATTTTACAAATAAATAAATAAATAAGAGAAAAAAGTGTAATTAGTTGAAGTAAATAATCAAGTTGAATAATTGAGCAACTTAAACCAATCATCAACCAAAAAATTGAGGCAACCAAATTCAAATCGGAAAAAAAAAAAAAAATTTACTTGATAAATTATAAACCAAACCAATCATCAAAACAAAATTCCAAAAAAAATAAAAATTGATGATCAAATTAAGGGTTTGATTAAAAAATTTTAGATACCATTAAACTTTTCAAAAAATCATCGTCTATAATTGAAGCACAATGAAAAAATAAAAAATGAGTAATTGATCAACTCAAAGCAAAAACTTCAAAATTATAAATTAATAATGAAATTAAGAGTTTGATTAAAACATTTAAGATAACATTAAACCATGATTTGTTTTTAAAATATTAAGGGTATACATAATTGAAGCAAATACAAAACAAAATCGTAAAAAAAAGAAGAGACATTCAAACCTTCTTAGCGTCAACAAACTCATCACTTTTGGCACCACCATTAAGAGCTGCAAAAGAAATAAATAAATACATCAAAATTCAATAAATAAAAATTTACACAACAAAAAAACATTAGAGAAAAAACAAATTGATGAAATATAGAGACATTATTAAGAGACAAGAACATTGATATACCAGAAGAAAGTGCAGCAAAGTTGAAAGCAGCGTTGTTGTTGTTATTGTTGGCCATTGTTGAGGAAATGGAACACAAACAAGTAGCAGAGAAAGTGATAATGGGGAGAGAAGTTTTTTCGAAGCAAGAAACTATGTGAATAATCTCATTGTGTCTCCCTCTATTTAATCACAAAAAAGAAGTGTTTTTTCCCTCTTTTTCCTTTTTTAAATTACTCATTAAATTGATATTTTATTATGGTTTTCTTATTTTTTATTTGAAAAAATATCTTTTTAGTCAAATTATTAATTTTTTTACTTCTTATGTAAGTTTTTTTTAAAGATATATACTATATATATTTGGTATGAGGTTGGTGAGCACTTTGTTTTATATTTTTATTTATTATTTTCTATTTTATAATAAAGTCTTTTTAAAAGTTAAGATATTACGAATAAAAAAAGTTGATGGAATTTTTCTTATGATAATTTTTTTACTGATTCAGAGCATATAGACATCAAGGAAAAACTAGACAACCCAACAATATTGACACCCCTAATCGTTCTCATATTATGCCTATATCTCATTAATATTATTCTATCTGGTCTTTTTTTATAAGAAACAGTCAATTTTTTAGATTCGTTGAATAACTAATGTATTTGGTCTATAATATAAACCTAATACAATAATTATTGAATAAACCTGAAAAGTCAAAAGTTTCTTATTAAAATGACCGACAAAAATATAATAAAAATAGAAAAATAAACATGTACAAGGGGGAACAAACTAAGCATTACCCCGAAGCGAAAAAAGCTTCATAATCATAAATGATGTGGAGAACACCCTTATATCTGGTGTGGTAAGATATACTAGCATTTCTAGCTTGCTTATTATTCTTTTTAAACTCTTGTTTAGAGTTGTAATTCATGAAAGATTGCTCTTTCTCGTGTTTGTCTAATAATTTTTATATTATTCTGAACCATCAGCGGAAGCTCTCAATTTTGTGTGTCTCGCATATTCCCTGACCACAATTGAATTATAGGGATTGCATTATCAACTTTCTCTACAAACATGAACTTATCATAAGTGGAGTGTCGCGTGTAACACCCTTAATTTACCCCTTTATTTTATTTTTCAAAAATAGTTAATTTCATTTATTTAATAAGGATGTCACACTTACTCAACGTAACTATGTTCTTAAATGGTTACAAATTATGCAGCGGAGAATAAAAATTAAACCAAAATAATATAAGTTTCAAAGTCCGAATTGAAAATACTGAATCAAATGACATATCCTAATTGTTATAAAAATTTAGCAACATAATTAAATAAGTTTTTCCCCAACAACATCCTAACAGAGCGACTCCAAATAAATAGCAAAACAACAGCTATCCGGACACATCAGCTATGATTCATCTCCTACCTGAAAATCTATGGTTGCACACCGTAGGGCCAAGCCAGAAGGGGAAATGTAAAGGTGAGTGACAATACATCAAGAAAGTAACTGAATTAAAACAACGTAATAACTAGGAATCATAAACAACAACAAGACCACCTAAGCGGATGACCACGCGCATTCATCAATCAACCAGAATCATCAATTAACAATTAAATAAAGAGAAATAAACCACATCATTTAAATGATCAATATAATTAAAATGCATGCAATGCGCCTAGACTCGCTACATGCATGTGGTACCAATAACAACGTCATTTCCAGTTTTACATCATGGAGGATCAACATCATTATAAGCAACATCATTTTCAACTTCATTAAGCAACGTCATTTTCAACATCATTTATACAACTTCAATAAGCAACGTCATTGAACACATGAATGAATGTATGTCATGTTATAATAAACAACGTCAATAGTAAACATCATTTAACAATCGATAGACAACTTCATCATTATTATAACATCAATAAACAACGTCCATAAGCAACTACAACAACAACAATTACAACATCATAATTTCGGCACAACTTCAACATCATTAAAATAGATAATTCAACATCGTTATAACCACGTAGCTCAACATCATTATTCAACAAACAACAATTCAAACAACACAATTACTATAAATGAACTACGACTTAAAACAACATCGATACACAACAATTATTAACAACTTCGATTACAACGTCAACTAAAATTTAATAACTCAATTAGTCATTCACTCCTCTCAGGATAAAAACTTATTAATCGTTTTTAACAGAACCATGAACCCAATTTAACTCGGTTTAGTTTATCAACGAAACGTATGAATTTTAAATCAATTTAACTAATAAAAATTGTGAAATAAATTCAAATCTTTAAGATTATATAAAACCAGAGAGAGTGAGGTATCCCCAACCGTTCCAAATTATTAAAAATACCTTAAATAAAATTCTGGGAAACTTTTATTAAATTCTAATATTTTTAATAGCATATTTACCTCATTTAATTAACTAAAAATAGTTCCAGGTCTCCGAAAATTCCCAAACTGGTGCCAAAATTCCCAGAAAATTATTTACTATTTTTATGTAAAAACAATTTTCAAAAATAAAATCTCCCAGACCGTAGATTGGGCGAAGGGAGATGACACTGTTCATCGTCCCTGTTACCCGGTTTTGCAGAAAAACGGGTCGCGACGACCTGCTACTTGACCCGACTCGTTCTCCCTCGTTTCTCAACGAAAATTGACGTTATTGGTACCGTTTTGATCGTCATTCAATTTCTGAAAGATACCCGGTTGTAGTTTTTAAATCGGCAACTAAATCACTTAAATGCAACAAGGTTTATATGTTTCTTTTCAAAAAGAAAACTCCATTAAAATTGTTCAAAAAGTTTCGTTGTTGTTGTTTTTTCTACTCAGGAAACATTCCTAAATTGTTTACGACTCTTAAAGCATCATAAAAACTCAACTTGTGATTAGTTTGACTCAAAAATATAATTTTTAATAAATCTTGGTTTTTCTCAAACTCTTGAACCCACCCCATCGTTGAATTAATAAGTTCATCTAAAGCCAACTTCAATTACAAATTAATTCAGCAACATCACAGACAATACAACATCATTGATCATAAGGATAAAAATCACAACAACACCAGCACATCATCATCATCATCATAGTAAAATCCAAAATTCAAATTCAAGTAAATTCAAACAACAACAACAACTACAACATCACATGCATAAGAGCAACAACTTAAGCACACATAATAAATACATCAAGTATTCATATTGAATTCAGAATTTCAAGAGTATAAAGCTCCCTTACTTGGATTGTAGTGAACTCCCTAAATTGAGGTTAAGTTTTTCCTTCCTTTGTTTCTCTTCACTCTCCCATGAGCTCTCTCTCTTTTCTCTCACCCACTAGCACTATTTTTTGTGTTTTTGTTTTTGTTATGAATCATCATACTTCTTCTATCAACTAATGTCAATAGACAACTACATTATTATTATTAAAATGTGACATTATTATTATCATTAGAATGTTTTAATGATAATTAAAATTATGTTTCTTCTTCTTTATCATTTTCTCTACCATTTTCCTATCTACACTCCCTTTATGCTTCCAACACCTTTTTATTTTATTTTTTAATTAGCAACGTCATTATTTTTATCTATCAATTATTTAATTATTCGTCACAAAATAATTAAATAAACATCGTCAATCAACACCACATAAACATCATCAATCAACACCATAACAAGTCAAACACCACAACAACTAAATAATTAAATAAAATGAATTCTAATTTTTAGGGCGTTACATTGCGGGTTCGAACTCGGACTCCTGCACATATAGTGCGATGTCCTTACCAAATAAGCTAAGCTCACGGGGACAAATGATGATCATTTCTATATCTATTATATAGTAATTGTTGGGATCGCGATACAATTGCGTGTATTATTTTTGTAACGGGTGTCAATAAGTGTAAAGGCCGCTCCATTATTTTATATCCACATTTTTTTTTGTTTTTAATGCAACAATTACATATATCCAAGATTACATATGGACAAAAAGTAGATGGACAAAAAATTGCGCTACTAAACTTTTTTATAAATGGAAATCAAATTTTTTGTGATAATTAGACAACAATAATTGGTAAATTAGACATGTGTCACAAAAGAAAAATAATAATTTTAAAGTTTTTGTTTTTTAAAGTACATGTGTAACAAAAGAAAAGAAATAATTTGAAAGGTAGATATAAAGTTTTTTCGTATAGTAAAAAGGTCTTTGTCAAGTCTTATTTCAACTTAAACTCGTTGTTGTAAAAGTGAAAGAAGGTGGTTAGGACAGTTTGGATTAATTTCTTTTTTAAGTTTATACCAACAGTTTATGCAAATTTTTCTGTATTACACTACAAGAAAATTTAAGATTTGCTACCGGATATTAGCTACCAAAATAGTTGGTAGTTAATCTCAATTAAAATCACCACTGTTTAACCGGAACTACACAAGCCACACGTTATTACTAATATTTTGGCTTTTTTATTTTTTATTTTCTCTCTCTTAGTTCAATTTGGTTACTTCTCTCTCTCTCTTCTTACGAAACTCTCAAAATCCCTAATACTCCAACACTGAACTCAAAATCCCTAACCGAACTCAAAATCCTTCGTGTTCATCACGATCAACACCAAATCCCTAACTCACTCTTGTTCATCACGATTCCACACTGAATCGCTAACTGCTCCCTCATAATGGTTCATAATCGATTCGCACCGTTGAGAATTCTCGTTCCCTCATAATCGATTCGCAACATCACTTCTTCAAAACTGTGAACCGTTCTCGTTCGCACCATCGCTCACTTCCGAAACGCAAATCGATTTGCTCATTTCACTTCAACGATTCAACTCCATCGAATTCCGGAAAATGCAAGTTGATTTTGTCAATTACTGAAGGTACACGAATTATCTATTTGATTTTGTGTGTGTTTTGGCGATTTTTGATTTGAGATTTTGGTGATAATAGGTGGAAGAGATCCGAAACAGCTTGCAGTTGGTGATAAAGTTCCAGAAATTTTTGTTAAGGTATGGTATTGTTGCTTATTAACTGTGTCTAGGTTAATTATTTTGTGTGAAATTGAATCACACTGATTTGGTGTTAATTTGAATGTTTATGAACTTAATTTATATTGTGTTTAGCTGAATTTTGTTTAGTTGAATATTTTGTGCATTATGCACATAGAATTATAGAAATTTGGTGTTAATTTTGTATGTTAATGAACTTGATGGATATGTGTAGTACCTTTGATATATGTCACTGACAGTGTGACAGTAACATTCACTTGATTTATTGTTGTAGATTTTTTCTTTTGATAATTTTGTTGTGTTGTGTTAAACAAATGTGCATATGTGTATAGAATCATAGGATTTTGGTGTTGACTTTGAATGTTAATAAACTTGGTTGGCTTTTGTTATGTGTACTGCATTTGATATGTAAGACTGACAATAAGTAACAGTAGCATTCACTCGATTTAGTTTCGTGATATAGATATTCAAATGTCATTGATGTGTAATTTAGAATAAATATAAAATGCAATGTTTGAGAAGCTTGTGCGTGTTAAGTGTTTGAGAAGCTTGATTTAGGGCTTTAGTGAAAGAGATGAAGCTTGTGTGTGTTAAGTGTTTGAGAACAATATGTTTTTGTGAACTTAGTATAAGAGGTTTCCAAGAGTTATGGTAGTAGGTTTATAATAAAATAGCTTATAAAAATACAATTTTCATTAGTGTGAACTTTCAATAGCATAAAACCTTTAGTAAAAAAAAACATAAAACCTAATTTATATTGCATAATCAGTTTGCATAAGCTCAACCTTCCATAAAGGCTTTCAAACTTAACCTCTTAAGCACTGTTACGTCAAAATGACATGAGTCATATTCAATACATATTAACACATCTGATTATTTTAATTATTTACAAAAAAGTTAAAAAAAATTCGATGAGTCGTCGATGCACCCCAGCGGATGGTGCGACCAATTTATCTCATGACTGTTTTTTTTTTGGGATATGTTTTATTTTTGGATTGAAAGGGGCTTTAATCACGCCCAAAAGAAATTACACACTTATTATCCTGGAAGTAGAGACTCCCATTACATCATTATCAACTAGCTTTTGCACTTCTATATAGGTGGGAACTCAATTTCTTCAGAAATTGAACTCGAGTACTCTCGAATTGTTCCGATTTTTTTTAATCAAACAAACTTAATGCATTTCATTAACTAGGAAACGTTAAATGCATAAAGGAATAATCTCAAATCTACGGAAACTAGCCCAAGAAATGGCCGTCCGAGCAAGAGTATGAACAACCATATTCGCTTCTCTCCTAACAAACTTCACTTCAAATTTATGCATGATAACATAATTTTGATAGTGTCAGCAACAATTAAACTAAATTCCGAGTTACCACTACGCCTAGTTCGAATAGCTCCAGTCAACACCTGTGAGTCGCTTTCAAATTGTTCCGAATTTAATAATTGGAAAACTATAAATATTAATATTTTGGCAACATTGTGTTATTTAAATAATAATAAAATTAGAAATCATTAAAATATTAATTAAATAATAAATTTTTCGAATTATAAAATCATTATTTTTTAAATAGGAAACTGTAGCAAAAAAAGTAAAATTAGAAAATATTAAAATTTAATATCCGATTTATTTTTTATGCTTTGCATATGTTGAAAAATAAAAATATTTTATTATTAAAAAAACGAAAAAATATATATTTTGTTGAAAAATTGGTATATTAGATCAATTTATTTCCACATTTACAAAATTTTATAAGATGCTGGCATGTAAATTTAGTAATATTTAATTAAATCTATACTATATTTAATTAAATAAAAAGATGATATCATAAAATTTCAAAAATATATACTATTCTATAACAATATATAAAGGGGATAGGGGAATTTAGGCTGGCTTTTTTTGGGTCCATTTTACCCTTCACTATAATTTGAAATAACACTTAACAATAATACTAACAATACTCTTGATTTTTTTAGTAGCAACAAATTTTTTTAGTAGCAACAAATTTTTTTATTAACAACTCACAATAACATAAGACATATCTTTTTTTTTTTTTACATAAGTTAGACACAGGCAGGCGCGGAACGCGCTTTGTAACGACCCAATTTTCAAATTATTAGTTTTTGTGTTTTAAAATATTTTATTGACGTGGCATTTTAAATAAGTTATTAACTTAAGTTATTTATCAAGTACTTTAGTTATTAAGCGAGTATTGTGAGTTAACGCGTTATTGGGCCAAGCTAATGGGCTTGAAGCCCAATGGGCCTTGTGTGTGTGAGGGGCGCCCATTAGGGGCCAAGCTTAGGGAGAGAAAGTCATTTCTCATGTTCTTGTGAAGTTCTAGAGGGAAGGGAGAGCTCAAGAGAAGCTAGGGCAAGGGAAAAGGAAGAGATTCAAGATCAATCTTCGAGTTTTTCTTCGAATTCAGGTATGAGAGTAGGTTTCATAATCGTGGGTGACTCGAGGAAGGGGAGAATGTCGATTTCTCCTCACCCGAACTTCCTCCACCCCATTTTCGTTTTAGTTTTGTATGGATTTTCTTAATGGAAATCGATCCTAAGATTCATAACATGCTTAATATGCTTTTAACATGATGTATGGACGAATTTAATGATTAAAAACGAAGTTTATGAATGATTAAACTCAAGAAGTTTGTGTTCTTGAGAGTTTTGAGAAAAAGTGTTCAATCTTTACTTTTTCGATGTTTATGATGTGGATCTATGAAATGAACTGTCATTTTATGTTTATCCATGTTTGTTATACTTGAATACAAACTCATTTGGGATTTATAACATGAAAAATGAGATTTTTGGGGGATTTGGAGTGAAAAACGCAGGTTTTGAGCTTTTCTGACAGGAGGCCTTCGCTAGGCCTTCGCTCAGCGAACTGGTGGCGAACAGCACGCCACAGCTCGCTACAGCTCGCCAGGAACCAGTATCCCACTGGTGTGGTTCACCACTGCTCGCCAAGCCTTCGCTCAGCGAACAGCTCGCTACTGCTCGCCACTGCTCGCCATGCGTCAGTGACTCCCTGATGTTGTTCGCTACGGTTCGCTTAGCGAACAGTACTGAGACTGCAACTTTTGTTGATGTTTGTAAGTGTAATTAGACACTTGTAACATGGTTTAATGGTATTCTTACATGATTGTTGATGCTTGTTGATGCTTATAATGCTCATTGCTAATCGTTAATGATTGTTAATCATGTATGAAGTTATAAATGAAGAATATTAAGGTTTTGTTAATTTTAATGATGAAGTATTTTGGATAGTGTTACACATAGTAAATGACGAGCTTTATGCTAAATAATTGTGAGTGAATTCATGAAAAACATATACATGCATTCATGAATTAAATAGGATATTGGATATTCCAATAAAGAAGTATATCGAATTATATTTATCCGATAAAGAAGGATATTAGAGGTGAGATACTCTAATAAAGAAGATGGTACCACATGCATTTGAAATGTCTAGGGTGACATTCATGAAGTTGAAGCATTAGAGTTGCATTAGGTTATGTGTACATTTATGTGATAAGTGATAGGTGACACATGTTTGGCTAATTGTGATAATTGATAATTGATGTTTGAGTATTCGATTATATGTGTTTAATAACTTATAATGGAATGATAGATGTTGATGTATATGTATATGTATAATTGTGATTTATGCATGTATTATGAAGGAGTGTTTAAGTACCGCTTTACTTACACTTATATTTTGATTATGTGATCTAACTCTCATGCTTTGTGTTATGTGCTGGATCGTTGGGGGTTCAGATTCTCAGATTGAGGATCCGGCTCAGAGTTAGAGGTGTTGCTTGTGCTTAGTGTAGCACACTTTTTGGTGAGGAGTTTAGCTTAGACTACTCCTTTAGATATTTGTATATCTTTTTGATGGGTTGTATAGAATTGCTCTGATTAGGTGTTTACTGTGTCGGGTTATTCGCTTGAATTGTATTAAGCCCGTGATGGCATATTTGACCTTGCTAATCCTTACTTTTTGTTGTAAACATATTATCCTTGTTGTTGATATGGCCTAGAGCCTAGGGATATTGTGTGAACAATATAGTTATTGTATGATATGCACAATGAACTATATGTGATTTTAATTTCCGCTGTGCTAGCATGATTTAATTCTGCTGTGGTTTTGTATTATAATTGTGACGCCTAAATTTCTTAATTGATTTATTTATTTATATTCAATAAATTCGCGTTAAGGGGTTTGGGTGTTAAACGCTTGCCTGACCCGCTAGTATATATAAAGAGAAAACTTCAAGTCTTTGGTGTAGCCTTTTTTTAATTTCCATAATACCCTTAACCGTTTGTTTTTAAAATCATCTTACCTTTCACAATTTTTTAACACTATTTTTAACTTCTATCTTAATAACTTTTATTCCGTCAAAAACAAATCTTAATAACTTTTATACTTTTTTGTTTTCATCAAACCATCACATCTTTAAAGCGTTTTTATTTTAATAAAATCGGATCACACCGAACGAGATTCTACCTCATCGGGCTCCATCAACAATGATTGGAAAAACTAGGTGGCTGTTCAAGGTAATGAACAAAAGGCGATGGATGATATGTGGGGATAGGGAAAGCTATTGGGGTCAAGTTTAAGGGAGACAACGTGAATATGTTCAATATTCTCTCTCGGGCGGGCAAAGGAAAGAAGGAGAACTCAGGCCAGAGGTCGGGGGTTGGCATGTGAATGGGTGCTAGTTTGTGTGTTTCATCTGTTTATTGGGGGGGGAGTGTTTCTGATGAAGATTATTTCTCGGAATGTTAGAGGGCTGGGTGGTTTAGAGAAGAGGAAGTAAGTACGAAAGCTGGTGGAGGATCTGAAACCCTTTACTTTTTGTATCCAGGAGACGAAGTTGCAAAACTGTAATGTTTTTCACGGTTCGAATCTTTGGGGGAGCTCGTCTCACGGGTTCTCTTATCGACCCTTGGTTGGGGCGTCAGGGGGGCTCCTAACTTTGTGGGATACTTCTGAGGTAGAGGTGTGGTCAACAGAGAGCAATGAGTATGCAAGTGCACATAATCGCTACCAAGTAATAAAGTGATAAGTTTATCGTTCTCCACAAGGATTGTGCCAAAATTACTAGTTTCACTTAGGAATATAGATAGTTGTCTTCGCTTTGTTTGTTTGAAATGTAGCTTTGCGAGTAATAGTAAATGACAGGAAATTAAAGAACAGAAAGTAAATGACAGAAAAATAAATGTTGTGTGTGACCACACAGGTTGGTTAAGTGTGGTCGGATCCCTCCCTTACTCCTGCTTGGCGGTTATTCCCTTGTTTCCCTCTACCAGGAATTTGACTATTAAAAATAGGTTCAGAAGCACTCGTTCCCTATTTCTATTACAAACTGTTCAGAGCCTAGTTAGTGGTTACCCTTACTCTGTTTAAATATCCTTGCCCCAGGTTCCATTTTTTTGTTACAAACGTTGGTATCATTACCTTAGTGGCTCCATGTGTCACAAGTTGTCACGTGTGCCTCTAACTAGTCCTAACTCTGCCTCAGGTAGAAATTATCGTTCGTTCTAATCCTATACTAAGATCTCAGATATTGAATTTAATGGTCTCATCTTGGCCATAGCACACCGTCCTTCATTCGGGATTACTAGCTTCGTTTCCTATGCGATATCCACTAGGTCCTTAGATTTTATTCTAATGTGATCAGTATTAAAATAAATATAAAACCAGACGATAAAAGAGTTTGAAAGTTGAAACAATTGAATTTATACTCAAATTATACAAAACCAAGCATTCGTAAGGGAGTTCCTCGACTCCACCTAACCTAGGAAAAATAAATTACAAAGACAGAAAGAAAAGAACTTTATTGGCCTTGGAGTTCCTTTGCCTCCTTGCCTCCTCCTTAGAGTTCTCCTAACTCTAGAGTGAATATTCAATGTCTCTGAATATTTATGAATGAATAATAGTGAAGGAGGAAGGCTCTATTTATAGTTTTTCAGCTGGGTTTGAGCTTTTTCTGCGCGTCCATCGCACCTATCGTGGCCACGATAGCGTGTATTTTTGCCTCATCGTGACCACGATGGATCATATCGTGGTATGATGGAAGATTTGATCATGATTTTTTGCGTTCTTTTGTTGTCATCATCGTGCCACGATGACAAGTCATCGTGGTAATATGGAAAAGATTTGTTGCAGATTTTCTTCAATTTAAACCGCCTTCTCATCGCGCCACTCTGGAATCTCATCGTGGGTACGATGGCTGCGTTGTTTTATTACGTTTTTGCCTTTTTTTCCTGCTTTTTCCACTTTTCTTGCTTATGGGCCAAGTAACTTCACTTTTCCAGGTATTTGCTTGATTTTGAGCTTCAATTGCTATTAAAATTACCCTAAATTACTACTAAAAACATCATATAATTGACTGTCATCATGTGGCTAATGTTTATGCGCCTTGTGATGATGGGGCTAAGCAAGGGCTATGGGATTTTCTTTCTGTGCGGCTTCATCCGCTGGTGGGGAAGAAGGTGTGTGTTTGTGGAGATTTTAACGCTGTCAAACATGTTGATGAAAGGCGTTCGTCTAGAGATGGTCATCGTTATTTGGATCATGTTCCTTTCACTCATTTCATCGAAGACAATACCCTTATTGATCTTCCCTTGATTGGTCGTAAGTTTCCTTGGTTTAAAGGGGATGGTTTTTCGATGAGTCGTCTTGATATGTTCCTTCTTTCTCTGGAGTGGTGTTTGGTCGGGCCTAACTATAGGCATGTTTACTAGGTTGAGAGGGTTATCAGATTACTATCCCCTGGTCTTGTCTGCGAATGAGGAAGACTGTGCCCCCGCCCGTCTGCGAATGAGGAAGACTGTGCCCCCGCCCGTTGGGGAGGATATGTGCTTAAGGAAAAACTTAAGATGATTAAGGAAGGTCTAAAAGAGTGGCATAAGGCTCATACTCAAAACCTTCTCGGGCGCATTGAGACCCTTAAAGGTAGGCTTTCGACTCTTGACGAGAAGGGGGAGGAAGATGATCTTTCTGAGGAGGAGTTGATGAAACTTCATGGGGTTTCGTCTGATATACACTCGTTGTCGCGGTTGCATGCTAGTTGCCAACAATCCTGTTCGTTGTGGCTTAAGGAAGGAGATGTCAATTCGAAGTATTTCCATTCGGTTTTGGCGGGTCGCTGTCGTAGGAATGCTATGTCCGTTATTCAGGTGGATGGTGTTACTGTAGAGGGCGTGACCCCTGTTAGATAGGCCGTGTTTTCACATTTTGAGTCGCACTTCAAGGCACGTAACGTGGAAAGGCTTAGGGTTGATGACGTTTAGTTTAAAAGGTTGAACCAGGTGGAGAGTGCTGGTTTAACCAAACCATTCACAGAGGTTGAGGTGAAATCAACTGTGTGGGATTGTGATAATTATAAAAGTCCTGGCCCAGATGGGGTTAATTTTGGTTTCATTAAAGATTTGTGGGCTGAGCTACGGGATGACATTATGCGTTTTCTTTCTGATTTCCATCGTAACGGCAAGTTGACTAAGGGTATAAATTCTACTTTCATTGCTTTGATTCGTAAAATTGATAGTCCAAAACGACTTTCAGCCTATTTCGCTTGTGGGAAGCCTGTATAAAATTTTGGCGAAGGTTTTAGCAAATAGGTTGCGTATAGTGATTGATAGTGTGATTTCCGAATCTCCGACGACGTTTGTGAATGATAGGAAAATCCTCGATGGCATTCTTATTGCAAATGAGGTGGTGGATGAGGCGCGGAAGTCTATGAAGGATCTTATGTTGTTTAAGGTAGATTTTGAGAAGGCCTATGATTCAATGGACTAGGGCTATCTGGATGATGTTATGGGGAGAATGTCTTTTCCAACCCTATGGAGGAAGTGGATTCGAGAGTGTCTGTACGGCTACGACGTTTGTGTTAGTTAACGGCAGTCCGACTGATGAATTCCCTCTCCAGCGGTGTCTTAGGCAAGGTGATCCGTAGTCCCGTTTTCTCTTTTTATTGGCTGTTGAGGGTCTGAATGTGCTATGGAGGTGATGATAGCACGAAATTTGTTTACGGGGTACAATATTGGTGAGCAGGGCTCGTTGACGGTGTCACACCTTTGTTGAGGACAAAATCCTTATTTGATGTTGTTGGTGTTTTATGTTGGCCTCATTTTGCTAAAACAAATATTCAAGTTAGATGTTGAACTGAGTTGGATAGAATGCTTCAACATTGGATACGACATCCAGTGCTTCAACATTGGATACCACATCCAGTCCGCTCTGTTTTCGCGAATGATATATTTTTGCGTGAGATCTTTGAAAGATTTGATTGAAGAATTAATCCACGCCTTTTAATTTGTGTGCCAACACACAGGTGTTTCCAGAATCTTCAGAAAGCGTTTTATGTGTTATTTATTCCTCAATATTGTCATAAAAGATTTGATTTTAAAATATATTTTGTGAAGATTGTTGCAAAAAATATAAAAGATTTATTTCAAATAAATCTTTATGGTTCAAGGAGATTATTATTGAAAATATATTCAAGAGATTGTTACTGAAAATATATTTATGGACAATAAATATATTTATGGAAGGAATAAATATTTGGTGAAAATATATTTGTGGAAAATATATTTTTCTTCTAGAAGACTTCTTGGATCTGAATTATTGTGCAGCCTGTTTACTCATCAAAGCCCATGCTGCTTATGCTATATAAAGAAAGGAGCTAACCCTAATTTATTCACCGAAGTCATTGTTCATCAAGATGTAGTCTTTAGGGTTTCGTGTCATGTAGCCACTCTCTAGGAGAGTTGGTGTAAGTGAACCACTCGGGTTGTGAGATGGTCACTATGTCCTCACTCAGAAACCTTTAGGTAATGAGTAGAGTGTTGTAATATCTCTAGAGCTTCTAAGCAAGGAGATAGTATGTGTGAACCATTCCTAAGCTTTGAAGTACGGAATTGGTGAATGTTTAAGAAGTGTGTCTTCATATACAAGTTGTTATGTGTACGATCACAGTGGCTGTGATTAAGAGGAGTCGAGCGGAGGTTCTCATACCTAGGTGTGTCTTAGGTAGAATATAGCACGGGTGGTGATTAGGTGATAAGTTGTAAACGGGCGAGTTTAGCTTTGAACTAATACTATCATAGTGGATTCACTCCTGGATTGGTATCCCCCAGATTAGGTGACGTTGCACCGAACTAGGTTAACAAATAACTTGTGTTTTACGTTCTGCACTTTATTATTAACTTGTCTGTACTGGTACGAGATGCTTAAGCATCATGTTCAACATCAGTATACTATCGCTCCTGACAAATGTTGGAGCATCGTGTAGAACATCTACTGTTTACGTTTTTTTCAGTATCTGTTGTTAAGGTTATATGTCTTCCCATATTATTCATGACAGAACAGATGTTTCGCCATCCTGTACAACATCTGGTTCTGCTATACCAGAATTTCAATTGGTATCAGAGCAGGCATCCTGTTCTGTTTTCTGGATGAGATCCTAGGGAAGATACTTTCTGGTTATGGGCAAGAAAGGAATACTGAAAAATTGTTTGAACTTGGAGAAGTTCATATTGATTGAAAGGTCCCTAGAAGTGGAGGATGGACTATTCATGACAGGGTGTGTATTAGACCTGTCTATTGTTGTTCAGGCGTGTGGATTTGGTAATGAGTTGCTGTATGGTTTGATTTATTTTCAAACTGGTGTTAACCTGCTGTACGGCTTTGATAGAGGATTTATTTGTGTGCTCCTGTAGAAGGGAGTTGATGCCTTACCAGATGTTGGAACATCAGACGAGCAGATTTTGCAGAATCTTGTTGGATGATAGTAGGGCATGGCAGATGCTTGGGGGCTAAACAAATGTGTATTTATGTTTGGAACCTTCTCCTGATCTGGAAGAGGAGACATCTGTGTCTGAGATGTTTTTCTACACTAGAAACATGTCTTATATGAGTATGTTGGTCAGGACACGATCAACTCATGGTTGACCTCTTGGGTTAGTTTATTTCTGATTCAAGTAAGTGGTAGTTGCAGTTGTGTACAATGTTGATGTGCTATATGATGTTGTGATATCTGGTAAGTAGTGTAGTCGTGGTATGTGTTATCGGATGCTCTACACATACATGTTGTTCTGGTATGTGCTATCTGATGTCTTAACCATGCATGTTATTATGTTCTAGTGATAATATCTATAGTTGTATGAATGTATGATTAAGCAAGGAGGAGTCATTACTTTTGGGACCAAAGGATTATGGTTCTCTGGTATTTTTGGTGAAGTTAATTTCTTTACCTTGTGAGTTAAAGATGTCTCGTGAAGTAACAATGACGAAATTTTACTTTCTTTCAAAGATGTGTATTTGTGTTGAAGTGAAAGAAGGTATATGTTGTATCCCTCTCTCCATTGTCTAGTGCACGCTAATCAAGGGAAATCCCTATGCTGCAGTTAATTCTGATGTTGGTGCTTCCACTAAGGTCACAAGTGAGTTTGTTGATGAGTCTCTCAAGGGAACTATATCTGAGACTGATGTTGTGCCAAATGTTGACACATCTGTGGCACCTGAGACTGATGTTGTGCTAAATATTGTCACATCTGTGGTACTTGATACTGTGGTAGATCAGAATGTTCCAGATACCTGTTAGAGGGAATCTCCTCTATAAGTGCAGAAGAATGACATCAAACATCTCAAAGTAAGACAAGAGGTTTGAACATTAGAAGAAGTTTATTAAGATGTATAATATGCAGGTCCCTGCATGTGTGGATGATTCGGTATTGAAGGTTGATCAACTACTGATGGTTGATCCTCTTGTGTCCCCTTGCAAGAGTTATGAACTACTGTGGTATCTCCAGACCATAGTTCAGCGTGAAACTCATGGGGTTGAGATTGATGTTTGACTTGATGCTGAAGCATTATCTCAAGGATCTGCCTCTTCAGCCAAGGATGTTGGTTCTACTCAAGGTGGAGTACAAGGTCAAGCCACTGACCTAATCTGAATAATTTGTGGTAAGCTGTAATGACTGAGTGTCATCTGCTGGTGTCAGATATGTGTAGAAGAAGGATGTCAAATCAAATGTCCTACCATGTATGAGAAGGTAATCCTATCTGACAAATTATAATTTCTTTAATGGGAGCTGATATCTGTCTATCCTCTGTTGATGTTATGCATAAGACTGATGGTGAATACTTTGACGAGAGACTGAGTATTTTTCTGGGAGTAGTACTGTTTGTCTGATGTGGCTCAATGCTCTAATATATGCTGAAGCATCGTTTTACTTGAGAATTTATTTTTCTCAACTTTGAGGGAATTTATTTTTCCCAGTGATTCTTTTATGAAAGTTTATTTCTCTCCGTGGTATTCAGGTTTGAAAAACTGGGATGATCTGCACCAATAGTACTCCGTTAGGAGCTTCTTGAAAGATGTTTATGCACAATGAGTCCTTTGAATGATGATTTACGAACCAACGAATCTGGGTTCTGAAATCAGAGGCTGATGAGCCAAATGATGTTGGAACATCATAATTATTGATGGGTGTTTTGTGGAAGGTGCTTGGGATTGTGCATGAGAGTACTCAAGTAGTATGGTTAGAAGTGGCGCTTCTGACTATGTGAATCAGAATGTGGATGATCTGATCTTTGTTTTAATAGTATGTTCTGGCTGTGCATGACATCTTGCCTATTCAAAAGGTCATGATACAAAGTGTGGTTCTGCAAGGAAAATGATCATATGAGTCCTTGATTAAGTGAAGAAGTCAGAGTGCTTGGATTAATTCTCAAGGAGTGAGAATATCTGACTCAAGATTGACTCTACTGAGGGAGTTAATGTTGCTCTCCAACATGAAAGGATGAAGTCTTTCGCATGTTTACATCTTGTACTCAAGGTTTCATCTTCTGATGGAGCATTGGTTATCCATGACGGGGAGTGTCATGTGTTTATCTGTGAACTGTTGCTACAATGATACATATATTGTCTAGAGTGTTGTTCAAGCTTGTGGAAATCTTATGCCTCATAAGAGGATATGATGTCAGACAACATGTTGTGACATTATGAAATTATTGGTGATCTTAACAAGGAATGGTTGATTCTAGCCATGTAAAGCTGGATAATTATATCAGTTATTTCTCAAGTGGTTAAATGGTTAAGTTTGAGAGAATTTATTTTTCTCTACAGATTTTTGGAAGGACTCTCCAAGAGTCTTTGTTGTTGATGAGATTGTGTTTGGAGGAATGTCAAACCAGATGGTCCAACATTGGCCAGCAGATGCAATCTGAGTTTGATATGAAGTAAGTTATTGGTACTTGTGACTATGATATTCTGTTCTCCCATGGTACAAATTCTATACTGGTGGAGTATTGTGTTGTTGATTGGATAAGAAGTGGTGATGATAAGAAAAGTACTTATGGAGTTTGTTTCTTTTTGGAGAATAATCTGATTTCCTGGTTTATCAAGAAGCAAAATAATGTATCCTTGTCTACTACAGAGGTTGAGTACATAGCAGCTGGCAGTAGTTGTTCACAACTCGTGTGGATGAAGCAAGTGCTGAAAGAATTCAATGTTGAACACAATGTTGCATTATCTAGGAAACCTGTTTCTAAATCTATTATCCAGTTGTCACCCCTAATGTTGAATCAAATGTAATTACCTCTATTAAAGGTTCTGTCGGTTTGAATGTTGTGGTTGCTGATGACATTGTTTTTTTTTTTTAAAATTGTTCATGTGTCATCTTCCAAAGTTGATGGTTCTGACACTCTGTCATCCCCCACTAAAGTTGTGGTTATGTCTCCCAAAGAAACCTCACCTGAGTCTGATGTCCTATCGGATGTTGAACCATCCTGGACCAACCTGCTAATGTTGTTGAAACCTGTTCTATAATTCCCCAAACTGAAGTTGATATGGTTCTGAGAGTTCCCTATCTGATGAAGTTGAAGATCAACCAAATGGTTGTTTGGAGTATTTAGGTTTTGAATGTGGTGGAAGAAACTGATTCTGATGATCTTCCACTTGATCAAGTTGTTGCTCAAAGTGTGACTGAAAGAGATCTAGTCATGTTATGGATGTTTGTGTGGATGTACATTCTGCTGAGAAGTATTATATGTGATCAGATGTGATAATGCTCAGATATGTGATGTTCAAAACGTGATTATTACTACTATATCTGACGGTTTCGGATTCGTTACTAAAACCTCTGGCTTGAGGTTCTTATGTGATTTTTGTATGTACCTCTTGAGGCTGAAACTGGTTTATATTCATATGTGTGTGACTCTGAGCCAGATGTTGAGGATGATGTGTTCAACATCATGTCACCTGACAGGAAAAAGTTGACATGTTAGTATCTCTTATGCTCTCTTAGATAATGTCTCTCTCATTTTGAAGGAAGTGTTCAGAAGTGAAAGTCCGTGTTTTAATGAAGATAAGTTCTATGAGAAGCTGAATTTTGGAACAATGTTCTCTTAGGCCCTTCTCATGTTGATGTTATGGTTTTTCCTGCTATGGGCTGATTTGCTATGTCTATGTTTGAAGGGGAGTAAATTCTGCTTTCTACTCTGTGTTGTGTGCATGCAAGGATTTCAAAAAGCATTTAAACTTGTAGCATAGGGCATGATCATAATCTTATAACCATAGAAATATGGATGATTCTTCATGCTTAGTCATAGTCATAGAAATATGGATGACTTTTATGCTTATGTCACATTCATAGCAATATGGGTGACTTAGTTAGTTACAGTCATAGAAATATGGGTAACTTGTACATGCTTAATTATGAATACACACATGTGTGTCTAAAGCAATCATTAAGCCTTGATCACTTTGATTGAATGCTTCCGCTATTACAAGGCTCAGGGTTATATGGATGAAGACACAAGAATTTGTTAAAGATCAATAGAATTGTGTGAAGTCATAGTGTGCAAAGAAAGGGAAAATGTCTATTTTATGAGTGCCGACTATGATGTTTGATGTGGTGGATATGATATGTTTCCTCCATTATTGATGTAATATGTATCTCATAGTGTTATCTTCGGTTGTAGTAGCTTTGTGCACTATGTGATTGATGTGATGAAGATAGTATAGGTTTGTGCCTTCTGACTTATGATCTTCATGCTATATTGCTGGAGTTTGGTTATGGTATTATGGATGAAAGCTCACATGTTCTCTTTCCACTCTTCTGTTCTCATGACATTTGTGAGTTAGGACCTGGATAATTTGAAGCACCGTGTGTGCATCTGGACTGTGATATTCTGCACTATGTCTCTGGATTTTTTGCTATTTCTATGAAGACCCTATTTTGTCAAAAAGGGGGAGTAGTTGGTAGTTGGTAGTGTGCAGTATGCTGATGTGCTAACTGATGTTGAAACATATGCATGCTCTTCTGCTAGTTTGTGTAGTGGTTGGACGTGTTCTGCTATATGGATGCGTTCTACTATATGATGTGGTGTCGGATGCTTAGACATCTGCTAACCTGTGTAGTGTAGTATTGAATTTGTGCTGTTGTATGCTTATGTGCTGATATGGATGATAAAATTGAGGGGGAGTAAGAATTGCTTTCTGATTATCATTATGATAAGCATGTGTCGATGTATTCAGGGGGAGTGAAATTAATTTCTCTGATTCTGATATTGAGGTGGAGTAGCATAATGAAGTAAGCAGTTACTATTTTGTTGTGTAATGCTCTGTTTGATTGCTCTGGCTGATTCTGTACTTGAGCGTGGCACAATATCCCGACAGATGTTGAAACATCCTGGTTGTCTGAGAATTTATTTTTCTCAGTTATGTTGGAATTTACTTTCCCAACTGCTACTCTGTGGTTTGCTTAATGCGTGGTTATTTGTGAGAATTTGTGGCTTAAAAGGGGGAGTGGTGATCTGTGATGTGTTCTGTGTACATGATGTGTTGACGGATGCTCTAACATCTGGTGTGGCACGGTAGCAGTATGTGATGTCTAGTATCTGATGTATGTGCTCTGCATATGTTTTGAATGTGCTCTACAAGTGTGGTATGTGATCTGTTACGCTCTGATACTCTCCACTATGTATATTGTGGTGGTCTTTACTATTGTTCTTAATGCATGAAGTTTCTGTTTGGCATATTTTGTGTCTAAAAAGGGGGAGAGAATTGTGCCTGATGTTCTGAAGTGATGTAGTGCTCTGCTTGTATGCGCTTAATGTATGTCTGGGTGTTGTGATGACCTACCAAATGTTGAAACATCCGGATGATGTATTCTTAAAGAGAAATTATCTCTCTCTATTTGAAGGAGTTTATTTCTCCTTGTGTGGTTCTACTGTGAGAGTTTATATCTCTCTGCTGAGGTATTATGTGAAGTCAGATGTGTTCGTATTCTGCTATTGCATACCTCTAGTGTTTATGGAATGTATGTGTTTGTATCTCTCTGGAATGGTTAAACGGTCTAAGATTGTTTTAGCCAAAAATTTGCCAAAGGGGGAGATTGTTGGTGTTTTATGTTGGCCTCATTTTGCTAAAACAAATATTCAAGTTAGATGTTGAACTGAGTTGGATAGAATGCTTCAACATTGGATACGACATCCAGTGCTTCAACATTGGATACCACATCCAGTCCGCTCTGTTTTCGCGAATGATATATTTTTGCGTGAGATCTTTGAAAGATTTGATTGAAGAATTAATCCACGCCTTTTAATTTGTGTGCCAACACACAGGTGTTTCCAGAATCTTCAGAAAGCGTTTTATGTGTTATTTATTCCTCAATATTGTCATAAAAGATTTGATTTTAAAATATATTTTGTGAAGATTGTTGCAAAAAATATAAAAGATTTATTTCAAATAAATCTTTATGGTTCAAGGAGATTATTATTGAAAATATATTCAAGAGATTGTTACTGAAAATATATTTATGGACAATAAATATATTTATGGAAGGAATAAATATTTGGTGAAAATATATTTGTGGAAAATATATTTTTCTTCTAGAAGACTTCTTGGATCTGAATTATTGTGCAGCCTGTTTACTCATCAAAGCCCATGCTGCTTATGCTATATAAAGAAAGGAGCTAACCCTAATTTATTCACCGAAGTCATTGTTCATCAAGATGTAGTCTTTAGGGTTTCGTGTCATGTAGCCACTCTCTAGGAGAGTTGGTGTAAGTGAACCACTCGGGTTGTGAGATGGTCACTATGTCCTCACTCAGAAACCTTTAGGTAATGAGTAGAGTGTTGTAATATCTCTAGAGCTTCTAAGCAAGGAGATAGTATGTGTGAACCATTCCTAAGCTTTGAAGTACGGAATTGGTGAATGTTTAAGAAGTGTGTCTTCATATACAAGTTGTTATGTGTACGATCACAGTGGCTGTGATTAAGAGGAGTTGAGCGGAGGTTCTCATACCTAGGTGTGTCTTAGGTAGAATATAGCACGGGTGGTGATTAGGTGATAAGTTGTAAACGGGCGAGTTTAGCTTTGAACTAATACTATCATAGTGGATTCACTCCTGGATTGGTATCCCCCAGATTAGGTGACGTTGCACCGAACTGGGTTAACAAATAACTTGTGTTTTACGTTCTGCACTTTATTATTAACTTGTCTGTACTGGTACGAGATGCTTAAGCATCATGTTCAACATCAGTATACTATCGCTCCTGACAAATGTTGGAGCATCGTGTAGAATATCTACTGTTTACGTTTTTTTCATTATCTGTTGTTAAGGTTATATGCCTTCCCATATTATTCATGACAGAACAGATGTTTCGCCATCCTGTACAACATCTGGTTCTGCTATACCAGAATTTCAGATGTTTTAAAGATAACAAACATGTTAATTAATTTTAATTATGATTATCTTGTTATCTACTAATGTGTTTTGTGAGAAATGTTTCAACGATAATGATATCATCTGTCAACGGTAATGTTATGGATGAGGAACTAATGGACAAGCAAAACATTACAAGCATGAGTAGAAACAAAGGTCTTGACTTAAATGATGAAGTGCTTCACAAAGATATTATTCCTTTGCCTCATTAAAAGTGGTAACATTTTAAGGAAAGACTTATGTAAGGAATATGCCAAACATGGCATAAATTGAATCATGGGCCATAAAGCCTTTTTGGACTAAAGTAAATAAAGGCCCCATTGAACAAACAAAAGAAGCTTCCATCAATGATTGAAGAAGATTTGAAATTCAAATAAAAGCCACATCACACAATGATGCCTTGGACGAAAATTGGCCAACAAGGTGAAGTCACACCATAAGGCAAGATGTAGCAAGTCTCATTCTCATCAAGGGAACATAGAGGGGACAAGAATCCAACAAGAGTTATCCCTTTGTGAACAAAGGACAATGAGTCACCAAAACAAGTACAATAATTACTTGATATTTTTTCCCACTTGCATACAAGTTGTCCAACCCTAAATTAGGAAAAATTCCTTCTTATGGACATATATGGGCCACGTAAATGCAATGGTTGCCATAGATTAAAAGTGAAGTGCAAATTGCCATAACGGTAATGTTACTGAAGCAACGATCACGCACTATTCACAGCAAATTGACAGCACAACATTGTGACATGTCAAGTTGGATTTGAAATTCAAATCCCTCTCTCATACGCTCCTCCAAAGGTTATATTTGCCTATAAATACAATGGAGCTACATGAAGGAAAGATTAAGAGTTTGCAAAAAGAATCAATCATATACTTAGTTGAAGCAAAAATCAACAAGTCATAAACTCTTCAAAAGCAAAGCAAATCATCAAAGATATCATTCATAAATTTGTGAAAAACAAATAGATAAAGCTTGCTATTATCAATCTCTCACTTGAGTTGATTTAACCCATATTCCCCACAAATATTGTAACCCTCTCAAGTCTTTCTTTCATGTTAGATTGAGTGTTTGTGAGAAAGTCTTTTCGAGTGAAGAAAAGCATTTTGAGTGAAAAAATTTTCGAGTGAAGAAAAGCATTTGTGTAAAAGTCTTTTCGAGTGAAGAAAAGCAGATTGTATTGATCCAGTTGTGATCAAGTTTTTGATGCAAAGCAGAAGGTTCTGATCTTAGCATTTTTAGTGGACAATCTCACAAGGACTGTGAGGACTGGACTAGCCCAAGTTGGGTGAACCAGGATAACTTCTGTGTGTTTTTCTCTTGGACTCTAAAATCCTTAAAACATACTAAACTAACTAACTGAGTAATACCAGAGTGCTCTGGGCCTTAAACATTTAATTATTCAGCAACTAACTCAGTATTTATATTGTTCAGTTATATTTTATTGTTGCTAACTATATTTCTTTTTATATTGTTAATTGTTAACTAACCAATTAAAAGAAATATTGTCTTGAGTTATTTTAAACTAACTTAAAAGATTTTAAAAAGGGTCACAATTCAAACCCCCCCTTTCTTGTGACATTTATTGCTACTTCAACCTTCAGTTTGTAGATGACACTCTTTTACCGGGGGTTAAAAGTTGTGCTAATTTTCGGGCTTTGCGAGCCGTTCTTGTGCTTTTTGAGACTATGTTGGGCTTGAAAGTTAATTTTAATAAAAGCTTGTTGGTTGGGGTTAATATTCCTGATTCCTAGTTAGGCAAAGTTACGTCTGTTCTGTGTTGTAAAGTGGGAAAGATCTATTTCCTTTATCTGGATCTTCAGATTGGGGGTGATCCGAGACGTTTGAGTTTTTGGGAACCGGTGTTGATTCGATAAAGAACAGATTGTCTGGGTGGAAGAGTCGTTTCTTGTCTTTTGGTGGTCGTCTGGTTCTGTTAAAGTCTGTCTTGACCTCTCTACCTGTCTACGCTCTTTCCTTCTTCAAAGCTCCCTCAGGTACTATTTCCTCTATTGAATCTCTTTTCATTAAATTGTTTTTTTTTCGGGGGGGGGGGGGGGGGGGGGGTTGTGGGGATTCTAGAAAAATTTCTTGGGTTAGTTGGAACTCTATTTGCTTAAGTAAGGAGAGTGGAGGTTTGGGGGTCAGGCGGTTGAGGGAGTTTAACTAGGCTCTTTTAGGTAAATGGTGTTGGAGGATCCTAGTGGACAGAGAGGGGTTGTGGTTTAGAGTGTTGGCAGCTCGGTATGGGGTTGATGGAGGTAGACTTAGAGATGGAGGCCGACGAGGGTCGTGGTGGTGGAGGGAGATAATGCGTATTAGGGATGGAGGGAGTGAGCCAGGGGGCAGTTGGTTTGGGGAGCAAGTTTTGAAGAGGGTGGGGGACGGGTCAGATAGTTTTTTCTGGACCGATCCCCGGGTAGAGGGGATTCTTTTGTGTCAGCGGTAGTTAAGGGCACGAGAGAAGGAGATGTTGGGGGAGTGTCAGTCTTTACTTCTTAACATTTTCTTGCAGGCTCATTCTATTGATAGGTGGCAGTGGCGCCCTAATCCTGACACAGGTTACTCCGTTAGAGGAGCATATCAGCTTCTTACTTCTCATGCTTCAGTTACTATGGATGTTGCGGAAAACCTCATTTGGCACTCCCAGGTTCCTTTGAAGGTTTCCATCTGCGCGTGGCGTTTATTGCGTGACAGGTTGCCCACGAAAGTAAACCTGGTTACTAGAGGTGGTTTATCTTCTACAGCTCACTCTTGCATTTTTGGATATGGAGAGGCCGAGTTAGCCCATCACTTATTCATCTCCTGCAGCACCGTTGGTTCTCTTTGGGATTTAGTACGCTCATGGATTGGTATTCCTTTAGTTGATTTTACTACTCTGCGTGACCATTTTGTCCAGTTTGCATCTTCAGCAGGTGGTTCACACGCGCGCCGTTCATTTTTGCAGCTCATTTGGCTTGTTTGTGTTTGAGTTGTATGGCCGGAGGGAAACCATCGATTGTTTACAAGATCAGCAGACACACCGCATATTCTCTTTTAGGTGGTTGAAGTCGACGAGTATTATGTTAGCTTCTAACTACCATAGTTGGTGGTCTAGTATCATGCTTTCTTTGGGCTTTGTATGGTTTATGATTTTGTTTCTCTGACTCTTTGTAAACTTTTGTAGTCTATCTCGGTACGTCTTGTGCTGGGGAGGCTGTTGTGATAATATATATATATTTTTTGACTAAAAATAAAGGATATTCATTCATTCAAACTGATAGAGTACATCGATATAATACAAATTCAAATTTGCTAAAAACAAAAAGGATGGATCTGCAAACAAACTCACAGCATCCATGTTAATAGCATAAAACGGCAAATTACATAAGCCTACATATATGACTATATTGAAGTGTCTGGAATGTCCATGCCCCCAGATCTGCAGCATTGATGACACAAAAGTCGACATTGGATAGATTTGTACTTGACCGGATCTAATCCTTCAACCTGAAACAAATGAACACCGCACAAAGACGGGAAAACAAAATACACCGCACAGAGACGGCACAACAGAATACACCGCACAAGAACGGGATAACAAATAACACAAAACCAAACAAATATGTGAAAAATCACACTTATTTAATAACGAGAAAGAAAAAACAATTTGGAGGGGTTATTTTAGGTCAAGATTTGACCTGAAATCACCCCTCTTTGATAAACTAAGAAGGAGAAAAAAGATGACGGCTAGGGTTAGATAATATATATATATATATATATATATATATATATATATATATATATATATATATATATATATATATATATATATATATATCATTTTAACTTGTTCAAAAAAAAATTGGCTTAACTACACATTTGGCCCCTTACGTTTATTTTAAGTTTCAATTTGGTCCCTTACGTTTAAAAAGTATCAATTTGGTCTCTTACGTTTATTTTAGGTTTCAAGTTAGTCATTTACGTTAGTTTTGTCACTAACACTGTTTGAACAATACACGTGTCAGCGTGTCCAAGTGCCACGTGTCAGTCCACATATGCAAATTGGCTGCCACATGTGACAAAATTGACGGAAAGGACTAACTTGAAACCTAAAATAAACGTAAGGGACCAAATTGATACTTTTTAAACGTAAGGGACCAAATTGAAACCTAAAATAAACATAAGGGACCAAATGTATAGTTAAGCCAAAAAAATAATATACGTTTAAAAAAATTAGGAAACTAAATGTGGATATAAAAGGGCAAAAATTTTACTGGTAGTGACATCGCATATATTAAATTTAAGATAGAGATCATTTGTCCGCGTGAGCTTAACTCGATTAGTAGCGACATCGCATATACTATGAAGGATTACGTCGAGGTTTAAGGGTTGGTTTAAACCAGCTTTTTTTAGAGCTTATGCAAACAACTTATGCATCTCCTAGCTTTTGGCATGCCTAGCACAACCGTGGTGAGATCCCACACGGTCGTGGCATTCTCAACCTAATGTAAATTCTTGACTCGACATTTAATGACGGTTTTCTTTGGCTTTTGATAACAACCAACACTTTATTACATTGAATTTTCATTTTCTCTTCATTAAGAAAGGGCTTAAACTATTATAATTGAAGTCTTTTGGTCAATAAGCTATGCACCTTAAAATGCATCAAATGCCATTATGCATCTCTGAAAAATCAGAAGATCAAACTTGGAGAAGAAGGAATTCGAAGCCTATAAATAGCTTCACATTCTCGGTGTAAAAGGGACTTTTTGCTTGGCACGTCAAGTTATTATGACACTTTAGTAAACCTTTATCATCAATAAATATAATTTTCCTTTGAGTGTTCACCAAGAACAATACAAAAGTTACAACGTGATTAAAATTAATATGAATAAATTAATAAATTTGGTGGTAATCAATTTTAATATATTAGAAGATTAGATAGAAGTGGATTAGAAACCATAAAATAATAATATAAAAAGTTAAGTGAAGTCAATTTATATAACTTACCTAAATACAGGGCATATTTGAATTTTACTTATGAGTTTAATTTTTTTTAACGAAAAAAATACAAGTTGATTTAACATTAAGGAATAAATATTAAAAATAGAGTGCATAATAATATTTTTAAAGATTAAAAATTAAGTAAGCACTAACTTTTTTATTTATTTTTCTTAGTAAAAAAAAAATATTTTTTTTGAGATAGTACATTTCTTTTGAAAAACAAATTTCAGTTCCACTAAGCCCTTCATCTGATCTCTATCATCCGATAAACCCTTCCCGTCTCTCTCCTGCGATTCTCAGCCGCCGTCACGTTCATTCCGACGACCTCCGCGCAGCCACGCCGTCACATTCAGGTTTGTTCCACCTTCTTCATTCTTCCATGTTTCCCATCCTATTTGTTCCCATGGCTGAAACTAGTTTCTTCGTTCTTCACATTGATTTCTTTTTAGAATATACGAAACTGGTTCATTCCTTAAATTGATTTGTTCTATTTCCATTACAGCGAGAGATTCATTTCGTTTTCTCATTGGATTTGAAAGAGAGATTTTGATAGAAGAGAAGAAAGGTTGAATTTGGGGGAAAAATGGTGGTTAGGATTCGGCTATCACGTTTAGGATGCAAAAATAAACCATTCTATCGTGTCATGGCTGCCGATAGCAGATCTCCGAGAGACGGTAAACATCTCGAAGTTCTCGGTTACTACAATCCTCTACCTGGTCAAGATGGTGGCAAAAGAATGGGTATCAACTTTGATAGAGTCAAGTAAGTAATCAACACTTTCACTAACTAGCTCTAACACCGACACTTATGATCGAAGGTGTGTTTGGTATCTGACACTTGACAGTGTCCGACACAACACTGACATGTGATTACAATTTAATATATAGTTATAGTCTGCGATGAGAAAAATTGATTTTGAGTGAATTAATTTTTTATTGATTCCGACTAAAATAGAGTTGAAGGTAAAATGATTTATGTTTGGATATATTCATGTAAAATGGGTTGAAAAATAAATTTGAGTGTAAAAATCAATTCTAAAGCTTATGTTTGGAATCATTGTGGGCATGCCAGAATCACGGTGACCCATCGTGATTTCATAGAAGCTACAGTGTGTAGCTTTTCAAACATCAAGACAGATCACCGTGATTCTGGTATATCCACCGTGATACCAAACATAGGCTTAGAAGCTACAATTTATAGCTTCAAGTAGAATAAATTTTGGAGTCCAAATCAATTCCTCTATAAAGAAACAAGCATGTCAAACTCTAGATTTATTGGTATTCTTGACGTGTGCTCCATAGCTAACTAACTATTTTTTTATGCCAATTGCTTAATAGTATCTGATAGTGTTGTTTTTCTTGTTTTTGTTTTAGGTATTGGCTTTCTGTTGGAGCTCAACCGTCGAATCCTGTTGAGCGTCTTCTGTTTCGAGCTGGGCTACTTCCTCCACCACCGACTGTGGCTATGGCGCGCAAAGGTGGACCACGCGACACACGTCCTGTTGATGCTTTAACCGGCCGTGTCATTGGTGAACAGAAGCCTTCTAATTCCAACAAGTGACACTACAGTAACTGAAAACCCTTGAAATCTATGTGTTTCATTGCTGTCTTTAAGAGAAGAATAAGCTGTTATATATTGGCGTGTATTTGAAACAATTGATTTCAACTCATAGGATATATTTTGTACTGCGCTTTATGGTTGGTTTCTTTATTTTCTGCTGGTGCAGTGCAGCATTTTGAAATATTATCTGCTTATCTTGTTTCTGCTGTGAATGTATTTATTGGAACTGTGTTGTGTTGCTGTTTAACTAAGGTGGTTTTCATGCTAACTTGTGGTACTTGTTTTTGTTACTTATGTGGCAATTAATATACGGAATTACGAATAGGTGCATGTTCCTTGTATTTTATTTGTTGAGAATTGCTCCAGATCAACCTTAAGAATAAGCATTATTTCTATTTTCTAGTGTTGTGTAGATTTTTCTGTTAATGCATACTAGCTGTCTGTTTAAATAATTTGTTGGGTAGAGTAGAGCTATTTATTGGAATTCTGATCTAATCTAGTATGAATTAATTATTATTGTAAATTCTTTTTGGCATAATGTTGGTTTGAATTAGTTTAATATAGTTGTTTAGATCCATAAGAAATAGGAAGAAATTGCATTCAAGCATGTCTATGTGATAGAACAGAGATGAATGCAAGAAATGATGTCTATTTTATTGCAATGGGAAATGTGGTTACAGCAATACCCAGAGGCCAGAGCAATGTTGCTCCTCAGAGAAGAAATTCTCTCTGCCTACCCTTAGGGCCTAAACAGAATACACCATGAATGATCTTTTCCTTCCTACCTCCCACTAATATATCCTCTTCAGCCCCTCCTTTTATCTCTTGGCCCTATCCAGAATCTTATCACTATGCTAAAGCTGACTTAGTATCTGATCGGAATATGAATGTGGAAAATTTGAACCAAGTGGAAATGCGGCCCAACCCAATAAGATTTGGAGGGTTTATTATAGAAAAACGTGGGAAGGGAAACAAAGGAAAAGGAATAAAGAATGATGAGGTAGCAAGTGTAGGAGGAAAAGCATGATTTAGTTAGTTATATAGTGGAGGAATGAGACAGAAGGGGTAGACTTGTTTTCTGTTATGTTGAGAAAATGGTGAGATGATGAATATCTCATTGTAAGGGAAGCTCTAGTAGCTTTGGGCTGGTAGTTTATCTCTATCGGTTTTTCTACTTTATTTGTTTTTTTTATGCAATTGTCCATTCATTCAATACAGTTACAGAGATTTCCACCATTTTTCTGTGTTTATTCTTGATCTGAGTTTACTGTTCCATTAGTATCAGATGAAAACTGGGAAAATGGTCTCTAGTTGTAGTTATAGCCTTATAAGATTTGACTTGCCTCAGCTGGAGGGTTCATCTCTAGATAAGGATTATAATAGAGACTTGAATGTGAAAGTGGGCCTTGACTTTGGCCCAAGACTAAGGTGCGGAAAGAAATGATGAGGTGGCATGAGAGCATGAAATGCACGAGGACTTATTCTACTATATAAAGAGTAGTGAACACAAGGAATAACTTAGCTAGAATTTCAGTTAGAATTAATGGGATCACTTTTAGTGATTTGGGACACTTAGTGCTTTGGAGCTAGTAGACTCTCTCTACTAGTTTGTTATCTTTGTTATTTTCATTCTCCATTTTCATAAATTGTGTAATTGTTCATCTGTAACAATCAATACAATTACATATTTCTCCATTTCAATCTTATTTTCATTATTTGAGATCTAGAGTTCCATCAATTGGTCCGACCTACCGGATCCATATAGCACCATAAACAAGATGGATGAACGGATGGGAGTTTTGAAGACATCGATGCGTAATGTTACACCAACGCTGCAAGAGCTTGCTTAGCAGATGCAACAACATACCCATCAAATGCAACAACAAAGTCTCGTGTTGAGTGAATTGATTAAGCGGATAGGTCCGAAGTCACCTCCGCAGATAGAAGAGATAGAATCTGAATCGCTGTAGAAATCATCGGAATTAACGGCAGCAAATTCAGAAGATGAGATGAAGGAGAGAATGCAGAATGAAGCGACAGCATTCACAAGATGCATAATACCAATGTCTAAAGGTCACAATGAATCGGTGAGTGAGTTTGAAGGAATTGTTGATGCAGCAATTGAGATGAAAGAAGCAGATAACTGAGCGGTGAGTGTTAAGATAAATCCAGTGGTGGTGGTCGATTCGTCGCCGGAACCGCTGAATGCAGAGAAGGAAATAGAAGAAAAGGAGAGAAGGCACCACCGTTGCCGGAACCGCCGAAGGAGAGCTTACAAATTTTGTTCTTTCCACCGCCTTGGAAACCGCTAGATGCTGAGTCACGAGTCGTGACTCCCCCACCTCCACCAAAACCGTCGGAATCGTTTGAATCACACGTAGCAACAGTCACACCACCACCAAAACCACCAGACGACTCGCCACCAATCACCGTCGGGACGGCGTTCGCTTAGACCGCCGTCGTCGAAGGCTCTTCTTGGTTGAAGGAATTTGCGGATCTGATAAGGAGAGACCGAGGGGCAATCTCGACAATCCGTAAGTTGAATAAATTTTTTATCAAGTTGAGTAAAAAATTTATTCTATTGGGCCAGGCCCAAAATGATCTTAGTGTTTGGGTCCAAGAGCAAAAACAATGGAAGCTAATTTTGGAATTAATGTGTCAAAACCAAATAAAAGCTAAGGAGAATAATGAGTCATTGTTGAGAGCACTATTAAAGGGAGTTTACTTCAATCTCTTGCTGGTCTCATTTGTGGGAAAGACACTAGTCTGGAAGGGTGCAGTTAAGCAACATTCGCCTGTCTCAATTGAATTTAAGAGGTGGCAAACAATAGACTTTGGGTTCTTTCTAGTAGATGAAGAAATGGTCAATGAGCTCCTTAAAAGGGTGAAGTATTGTGACCCTTATATGTTGTACTGTCCTTCTCATTGCTCATATTACTTTCTTTGCAACAATGGTGTTGAATGTTTAGATCATTGGTGCCCTTGGGTGAGCCAATGCATGGAATCGAAGAACACCTATCGCAACTTTTGGTTTGTTTGTTCAGCAACTATGCGGTGTACTTATGTGTGCTCCACCTCAATTTTCTACATCAAGGTTTTGAGGTATTGTTATTATTGGAATGTGATGAAGGTAATAAAAGAATCTTGTGCAACTGATATGACAGTTCTTGCTATCAATGGAATGAATAGAAAAAGGGAAATAGTATTCTCACTGTTATCTTTTCTTATAGACATTTTCTTAATGGAGGATACATCAAGTTGTTTTGTCATGTGTCTCGAAAATGCTATAGCAAATGTTGCCATGCTTGTTGTAGAAATTAACTGCAACATGCACCCTAATGATACCTATTAGTGGAGTGAAAATGAAGAGATGTCACCATATACAACAATGTGGAACTCTGCACAAGGGATGTGTGTGGAAGTGCTGAAATATTTTAGGAGTATGATGTTGTTGGTGCATATATGTTCAAGAACTTTCATGAGTTGGTTCATAGCATATGCTGATCCATTGTTGTTGTCAAATGGAAAGGAGGTGAATGGGTGCTCATTGAAATCTTTGGCTAATAGAAATCATTTGTTGTCAACTCCTTTGATTGAGATGCTCGATTTTGGAATATTGTGATGAGAACTTTGGTAGATATGAAAACTGGATTTGATTGTGGGATGATGTTCTTGCATGCAATCAATTTGAACAATGGGACCCAGGAGAATTCAATTTTCCTATGGCAACTACAACCGATGACTATTGCTAGGGTGGATTACTAATTTTTCCTGGATGGTTCAACTTTGTATTTGATAGAGGCAAGTTTGATGGATGTAAAATAAGTTCAACCTTGAGGACAAGGTTGTTTGAAGGGGTGGGTATTGATAGAGACTTGAATGTGAAAGTGGGCCTTGACTTTGGCCCAAGACTAAGGTGTGGAAATGAATGATAAGGTGACATGAGAGCATGAAATGCATGAGGACTTATTCTACTATATAAAGAGTAGTGAACACAAGGAATAACTTAGCTAGAATTTCAGTTAGAATTAATGGGATCACTTTTAGTGATTTGGGGCACTTAGTGCTTTGGGGCTAGTAGACTCTCTCTACTAGTTTGTTATCTTTGTTATTTTCATTCTCCATTTTCATAAATTGTGTAATTGTTCATCTGTTTCAATCAATACAATTACATATTTCTCCATTTCAATCTTATTTTCATTATTTGAGATCTACAGTTCCATCAGATTATGAAGTGTACTGCAGGCTGCAGTGTAACAAACGAGGTTTCTGAGAAAAAACAAATTGGCAATATGTAGGGGATTTGAAGTTTTCTGCTAGAAGCTCAATAGATGATTATTTTATTGATTTATCAGTTTAATCAAGAGAGTGAGGACATCTGATTTATCATCTGATTCTATCAGCTGTTCCATTTTGGATTATTTTAGTTTCGTTAGACTTTCGATTCTATTAATTGATGACGCTTAAGCACGGTACAAGTGTAGCATGATTATTTATCATTGGATATAAAAATTAAACATCAGATGATTGTGAATTTTAAGGGCAAAGTGCTTTTAGAGGTTCGAAAGCATGTCTCTTGATTTGAAACTAGTGCGATAACACAGATGAAAACCCTAACTAGTGCCATAACTAGTTCGACAGCCTTCCTCCATTGGTGGTTCTCTCATTCAATGCGGAGGTTCACTTTGAGGCATAATTGATGGGATAGTTAGCGCTGCTTACATAAGGTGTATTTGTCTGAGGGTGACTGTTTCGTTATTAACTGTTGTTTTGGAGTTTGTCTTTGTCAAATCTACTATTTTGAATTTTGATCAAACCATATTTAGTGTTTGGTAAGCTTTTAATATCAAGTTGGCCTTGTATTGTTTTGCTCGATAATAAACTTGTGATAGCTGCATGCATAACATGGTGCTAGGATTCCATATCTTTTGTTGATTTATGATCCCATGAAACTTGACATGATTGTTTAATATTTTTCTTAACGAGAAAATAGATTCTAGGGACGAAACCGATAGAATCAAGTCTCAAAGTAGGAATTCTAATGAATTGAATAGAATTTGGTACAAATGAAATTATGCAAGCATAAATGAGAGAGTTTTGAGAGAAGAAGATAATTGTTCATTCATTGATTAGTTTTCAAAGTGAGGCACAATGCCTTTAAATACAACCCTAAAAGATAAAAATGTAAAATGATATATTTAAAATAAACTATTAATTAATACTTAATTCGTGTCACAATTTTTCCCCTTTCGTCTTCCTTTCTCTTTCTTTTACGCTCTCTGTTGGAATGACAAACGGTAATATGTTATGTTGTGGGTGGGGATAAAACTCTCAACCTATATTGTTTATTGTTCGTAGCTGCTTATTGTTTGTCTACGTATATCCTCTCTAGCTCATTCTCTTTAAGATTCTTCATCCCCTTTGAGGCATTAACTCAGAGTGTTCGGATTTGTCATGTCTACTATGAATTGAACGGTTATGTCAACCTCCTAGCCAACTTGGTACACCAACGAAGGTTGTTTTGGATTATTGTGGTGTGCATCAAGGTTATTAGAATCTAGTTTTTACGTCAATTCGATATGGCTAAGTGAAAACAAAACGTAGATTCAACTCATAAACTTATAGAGTATACCTCATATTAAAATAAATATATATAATATGGGTTAGGATGAAATGACACCAAGGTGTCAAACTTTTTATATGACACCTTCGATAATTTTTTATCGGATAATCGTATTACAAAATCGACCGTTGGATTGAAAGATACCATAACACATATCATATATATATATATATATATATATATATAACATTAATCAGAAATCGTTTGATACATCAATGAGATACATCAAAATTAACGTCTTACGAACAATCAAAAAATGAGTTAATTTTGATGTATCTCTTTGACACATCAAATGATTTCCGATTAATGTTATATTCTATATATATGATCTATGTTATAGTATCTTTCAATCCAACTGTCGATTTTGTAATACAATTATCTGGTAAAGAGCTATCGAAGGTGTCATATTTTTAAGTTTGACATCTTGGTGTCATTTGATCTTAACCCATATAATATATATTTAAACATTTAATTTTAATTTAGAAATTTAAGTGTTATGAATATTAATTAAAGAAAATATGACAAAATTAATATAATATTAATTTTAAATTAAAACTAAATTTTAAATATTAGACAATTCACACTCATTCTTTTTTGACAAGAATTCACACTCATTCTTATTAGTTGAATATGACTATATTCATGCATTACAATAACAAATAACACAACAACGATATGTCTATCAATATATCTTGTAAAGAAATATTATCTCTCATTTTTTACGTATTAAATATGACTCTTTGAATCATGTATGACATGTGAGATTGAATATTATATATAATTGAAATACAAAGTGATTGTATATTTTAACTCCTATTGTTTTATTTTATTTTTACAAAACCCCTATTATATCAAATAACTTATTATATTTAAATGTTCACAAATCTTAGCTCAACTGACAGAAATGTCGAAATTGCTGGGTCGTAAACCATTTCATCTATCTATTAAAAAAAACTCATTATATTTAAATAATCGCACAATATTTTGTAATATTATATTATTTTATCAAAATATAATTATTTATTTGTTTTGTTTCTCAGTTGTTTTCATCTATTCTTTTTTTATTGTTTTTTTTTCCTACTCACACATGCATAAAAATATGAGACATATTATATAAAAAAAAAGGAGACATTGTTGTTAGGAACACACGAGTACTAAAAATTATTATCTGTCTAACTTTTAATGTACTCCCTCCGTTCCTCTGTCCTCTTTTATAAGCAAAAACATCTCTTTTTGGATATTGAATAATTCATGTACTTGGTCTATAATATAGACCAAATAATCAATTATTCAACTATGAATTTTTGTTTTATAAAAAATAACAAAAATAGTATATTATTATAGAAAATAATCACAAGTGTAAATAATTGTTACTCATATATAATTATTAGGCTTAAATGCAGTTTCGGTCCCTCTATTTTGCTAAATCTGCAATTTTGGTCCCCTATTTTATTTCCCGCAATTTTGATCCCCTTATTTTACAAAATTCATACATTTGGACCCCTCTTCGTGTTTCCTTTTGATGACACGTCATTTCATTAAATGTGGCATCGTGGTACATTGATTATTTGGCCGCCACGTTAGATTTTATTATTTTTTTCAATTTTTAAAGTAGATTTTATATTTCTTAAAGGGTTAAATATGTTTTTGGTCCTATAGTTTCACAGAATTTTCGTTTTAGTCCCTAAAGTTTGTTTTCACACTTTTTAGTCCCTGAAGTTTCATCACTCAATGTTTTTAGTCTCTGTCGTTCACATGGGTTTAACGGAGGATGACGTGGCACTGCCACGGGTTTTTTTTTGCTTTCCATGTCATCAATCAATTTTTTTAAAAAATAAAATTAATTTTTTTTCCATATTTTTTCCTTAATTACCGATCTTGATCAACCGCAGAAATTAGCTGAGAGTAGTAATCCTTCAACTCTACAAGATGTAGTCTCACCTCCGAAAGAAGTAGTGCGTAAAGAGAAAAAAGAAAATAGCATTCGCTGATGAAGCCTGTGGAAGGTTGTCCCACGTTAGATTCTACAAGGAAGACGAGGGACATTTGTCTGAATCCAAGTGAAACAAAATGTTGCTTTAATAACATGACATCATGACATTTTCTGTATATTCAATTGATACTTTATCTAGTGAAATCAAATTTTCAATTTCAATTTTTCTTTTAATTTGGTCAGATTTGCTCACTGTATATAAAACAAAAGAAAACACAATTTAATACAGTAAGAACAGTGTTTATGGCACTGTATATAAATTTGGTCCATAAAACAAAAGAAAATTTGAGATTCAATCGATCAATGGCTATGATGTGGCACCGTGATGATCTAATAGAAGCTTTGTCAATGACTATTAGGAATTAGGAATATATATACACCTATAAATTTGCACAATTCAAATATACAGTTCCACAATCTTGTACATAAATTAATTTTATTTTATTTTGATTTGGGATTCTGGGCTCGATTTTTCAAAATCAAGTTTGTTCCAGAACCGAACCAGTTCCACAATCTTTGTTTATACAGGTTATTTTTTGTTTACATCCTATCAATGCATAGTATGGTCTCTGTGTAATGTTACATTCTCTTATTTTCTACTTCCATTCATGACAGATACATACAACATAGCCAATTTTCAGATATTGATTTCTTTACCATTAGGTGGTGGAATTCTGCCTGCTACCTTTGAAGCAATGCATCCAGAGGGATCCCTTCAAAGAGCTACATGACCTTATGTTGAAGATAAATCCTATCTTTGGACATGGCTTTTCTGGTACCCTAGCTTACACTCTGTGTCGGATTCTATATTCCTCATTGTTAACTTCTTATGCACAAAGGCTTTTAAGCTATGAAGTACGAACAGACACGGACATCAGGCACGACACGGACACTGACACGTCAACACCGATAATAATTTGAGAAAATGACATAATTAAGTGTAATCATAATTTGAAGCAATAAATCATCCGGTAAAAAAAAGTTGAAATAAACATTTGTTCATTTCTCTACCCTTATTTACTCTCTCACAAGTGCACCTTGTGTTCTTGAACTGATAATCATCTTTCGGCTAACCTAGCCTCCTTCCGTTCCTCGGGACCAACAAGAGGTAGTACAAGAATATTCACTTGTTGTCCATCGGCTATGCCTTTCGACCTAATCTTAGGCCGAATCACCCTCTTAAGGAAAAAGATTTGATATTAAGCACTTAGAATCAATCAACATAAATGAGATTGTGTTTACTAACAAGCATTTGATTACAAAATTACAAACTAGTGGTGGTGACACTAACCAACCACTTGTTGGGAGGTAAAAAACTCACACTAAATTTCTATTTATTAATATAAATAAAAAACATTGCAATGAAACTGAACAAAATTGAAATGGTCAAGAATATGGTCAAGATCATGTTCCAAAATTTCAATAACCCAAGTTTAGATTCTAAGTCCTTACAATTCTCTTGTATCTTCATCAAATCCACTTCAAGACTTCTTAGCCAAATATCTTCACCAACAGATACATTATCTTCAAGTCCTTCAGGACCATCTGGACTCCATACTGCCATTTTTTATTTATTGGTCAAACCCTAAATTAAAAAAAAAACAAAAAAAAAACATGGGTTTGCTTTGTTCCATTGCTAATAACAAGAAATTTGAGTTGAGTAGTGAGAGAAAAATGAGAAAGAGAGGTACCTCAGTTAGTGAATTGTAAAAGATGATCCTTTTCTTCTTCTTCAGTGAAATTAAGCTGTGAATCGCTTTTCGATGTCCCTTTTATGTCAGAGCACCCTATAGTTCATGTGAGAGCCCAAATTTTAAAGAAATAAAGAAATGATTTTTTTTTTCTCGGCAAACGTATTACTCTTGGAGTTTAAATATAAACAAAGATTCTAAATTCATTGAACTATTTTTGTATTTTAAATATTATAAATTCATTCGATCATTTGTGTATTTGACTTATAAATAAATAAATGAATAATGCTAGCAACACACTCTTTAACAAACACACTCTAATACACTCTTTTTTATTGGTTGAAATTCACATGGGTCCCATAAAAAAATGTGGACCCATATAACTTTTATGGGACCCATATAAATTTTAACCAATAAAAGAGAGTGTGTTAGAGTGTGTTTGTTAAAAAGTGTGTTGCTAGCACTCCTCTTTATCCTCTATGTCATGTGGGTGAAATTTTGTATTGTGCTATGTATTTTTTTGTTGTTGTAATGTAATTCCAATATTCCTTATTTTTTTAGTTCCTCATTTGTTATCTAATGCATTTGATTGTATTAAGCAGATAATGTGGCATTTCGTGTCGGCAATTTATAAAGATTTCACATTTTACTTACTATCCTACTCAACAATTTTAAACAAAAATATTAACTAAAAATGGATAATATCACTTTTATCCTTTGTCATTTGGGCGAATTTTGATTTTGCGCTTGTAAAATGCCATCAAGTACTACGTGGGATTACAAGGGTGTAATTGCTATAAAAAAAAAGGAAAGTGCTATTAACTAATTATTTTTCTCTATCCTTCGAGTTTAATTTTACGCTTAGGGTCTGTTAGATAAACAATTCATTTGCAATTTATAGCATTAAGTTCTTATTTTTTTATCTATATATCCTAGATAGTTGTGGATTTGTTTATCTAAACCCTAATCCACAAACCAATTAAAATCTTTCATTTAGTCACATCATCCACTTACATACATTTAATGTGGGGTACTAATTGTAATTATTATTATTATTATTATTATTATTATTATTATTATTGTTGTTGTTGTTGCTGTTGTTCATTTTATTATTTTGTGTATTTTATTTTATTTTTTTCAAAATAGTTAATGCTTTTGTTAATAATCTTTTGTCCAATCTTTGTGTATATAAGAAGTTTGTCGATTGTCAGGACTACTTCCTAATGTTAGTAAAAAAAATAGATAAAATAAAATGTACTAATGGTTGTTATGCCCTGTATGATTTTTATCATATTTGATATTTGAGTATGATCAGTTAAGTTGGATTACCTTTGCTCCAATAAGTTTCAAATTAATATAAATGTCAAATTCGATAATGAGGTAGTTTTTTGGTAAGGGACAATAAAGACTCCAATAAATTTCAAATTAATACAAATGTCAAATTCGATAATGAAGTAGTTTTTTGGTAAGGGATAATGAAGTAGTTTATCCAACTCAGAATCCTCCAATGAAATTTATAATATAAAAATAAAAAACTTATGTTTCAACATCAATTGTTTTCCATGGTCAGTTATATGTTGTCATTTCCAAAGTTATTTTAAAGAACGAGTTAAAGATATTGTTAACCAATGTATGTTAACAAAGAAGATACCAAAATAACTTCAAATGTGATGTATAAATAAGTTTTTCAAATGTATAAACACATATTTAACATCTATATCACATTTAGATAACTTCTATTGTTACACTATTATTTTGATAATACTTATTGTTTCAATTTTAAATTTAATACTTATACAAATAATTTTTTAACGTTATAGTATAAATTAGCGCATAATACCCGTGCATCGCACAGGTAAGTGTCTAGTACATTGTTATTATCAAAACATCAGAGTAATTATCCTAAAATCACTTTTGGTTTCACATTTTAGTCATGAAATCACATAAGTTATTTATCTAGTTTTTTTTTATTACTGTAATATTGGTACGAAATTTCCACCGTTGTTAGCAATGACTAATATTCGTTGGGGAACACCAAAGTGAGTTCTCCCCTTCCAACTGAATATTCTCCTTACACATGAGCCAGAAATTGAATCTCTGACCACATGCTTAAAAGGACCAAAATTTTTACCAGTTGCACCAATTTATTGTTGGTTTATTTATCTAGTTTTATAGCAATATTTTGTTATTTTTTCTATAACGATTTTTCCTGCAAAGTATTAAATTGAGAAAAATTGAGGAATTTGAGTATTATGCATGAGATCCTAGGTTCGATCCTCATTGCTAATGTTGTAAAAAAAAATTGAGAAATAAAAAATTATCTTAAAACTCTAAGTACAATATTTTTTTTTACAATACTAAGTACATATTTTTTTTTTTGACAGCTACGAAGTACAATACTATATTAAAACATCAATTTATTGAAGAATCGTCCTAAATAAATACAATTATAAAAAGACTTTGTTTAACTACTAACTACAAGAAGACCATAAGAAAATCAAATTGAATCTGTGAAAAAACTATTATGTGAAACATATATTTGGTATATGCCTCGGGGAATTTTCTAAAAATCAAAATCAAGAAACAGTACGTCTTATGGTCATGATCGGTGACAACATTGGGAACAAACTAATTTGTCCAAAACCAATGAGACTTTCAAACTACTTTGTCACGATGAGTACAAAGCCAGCAAAGAAGAACAAAAGTTCGAACTTCAAGTGACACAGCATACATTGTAAGAAAAATATGAGCAATGGCAAAGGTAAACAACATGTTCACAGCAACATTGGTGGCATGACCTATAGAGCGAATTGAACCTCAAGAGAACATAATATTTCACTAGGAACTAACCATCCCAACGGACCCCAAAACCATGCAAATGCCGCAACATATGTACATATATATAAAGAACAAGAGAAGATTGGCTTCATTTTTGGTAACCGATCCTTCACCGCTTGTTGTGAATTCGGATCGAAAACCACACCAATAATACTTTTGATGTGTGGGACAAATGAATTGAAGCAACCAAATCAAATGGATGAGCAATAATCAACAAAAGCTAAAACACAATAAAGCGATAAAAGAACACGATGAATTTTTTTTACCCAGTTCAGTCAAAACCGACCTGCTCTGAGGGAGAGAGACTCTCCGTTCCACTATCGATAGAAAACTTGATTACAACGAGATTCAATACAAAAGAGTTGCAAGAATTTGACTTCAACCCTAATTCTACCCTTTTCCCAAATCTCTTCCCATGACCAAGAGATTTAATCAATAAGTGTTTCCCAAGGTGATAGAATGATTCCCCCAACCCTAGAGTCTTCCCAAGATGTTACTCTTATAACCCTAGTTTGTTTGTTGGCCTTAGAAACGCTAAAATCCTTGTACAAATATCAGAAAAAAGTGTTGTATTTATAAACCTGCGAAAATTCCGCCTGAGGCACGAGATTTTCCGCCTGGGGCGAAATTTCTGCCTGAGGCACGAGTTTTTCCGCCTGAGGCTCAGAAACAGAAACCAGCCCCTTTTCTGCTTCAAAATTTCGCCCGGGGCACCAAAACAACAACTTTTGCTGTTTTTCCATGTTTTCAAAGCAATTCCCAACACCGCTGACTCCAAATTTGATAGCAATCATGCTTCCGACAACAATCTACAATCAATGATTATAACTTTATACTAGTCATGCTTAGAAAACGGCTTAGCTTAAATGTTATATGTAAAATAATTTTAAAATATAAAGAATTAGTTATTAATTAAGTTGCACTTCTCACCTAGGAAATCAACATTTGGACACCACCTTCAAAAAAACAAAATCCTACTTCCAAACTTGTCCACCGTATCGAAACAAAAGTAGAAACAACGTTGACATCTCCGGTAATTACTGTTGACATAAGGGAACTAGCTAGGGAAGCATGATAACATTGATGCCAATGAGTTGTTGGAAGGATGGAATAAGAGAGCAAAAAGTGAGTTGAGGCCTAGGTTTGTGTAATATTTCTGGAGGTGCTCCTTGTTAGCACTTCCGCTTCTGCTTAAAATAATGTCCTTATACAAATATTTCATATGTTAATGGATCTTACTATTTTTATAAATAGGTTTAATTGTAATTTTGGTTCCATATTTTACAAGATTCACGATATTTGTCCTATTTTAAAATCAAACATTCTTGTCCCCTATTTTGATTATTTTTGGAACTTTGGATCCTCCACCACATTTTTTAACCAGCTAGAAGGAAAAATACTTATATGACAATATCATGTGGCAAATAACGTACACATAAAAAAAACAAGTAAATCTTAACATATATTATTTTTTGTTGATGTGTACGTACTTGTTATTTGCCACATGGTATCGTCACATGAGCGTTTTTTCTGCCAGCTAGTTATAAAATACGGTAGAGGACCAAAAAGTGCAAAAAAAAATCCAAATAGCTAGGGGGACAAGAATGCTTGATTTTAAAATAGGGGGATTAAAGTAGATCTATAACTTATCTTTTTATATTGATGGGGTCCTATGAAAAATGGAGATCCTCAGATTGGAGAAGAAAACTGTTCAAAACAAGGATGGGGTGGAGAGCATTTTGAGTTATAAGGACATAATACGAGGGAGTAGTTCTCACCATTGACATTCCTAAATACAATGCCTTATGAGTGCAATATATTAAGGTTTAACACATTAAATTAATTTCAGCATCATTTTCTATATCTTTTTTCTTTTTGACAAACATTCTCTATATCTTCTTTTATATATGAGTGAGTTTAATGTATATGCATGTGTTCATCAAGCCTCAACAAATTTATGGGTGTTGTTCGAATCCTCTCTTCTGATACAATCAAGGCAACAAAATCAAATAATCATACAATTGATTTGACTCCATGGGATCTTCAGTTTCTAACTGCTTCACCCAACAAAAAGGGTCTTCTTTATCATCATCATCATCATCATCATCATCAGATAGTAGCAAACCAAATCCAACGGCTAAGACACTCTTTATCATCTTCTCTTTCCTTTTTTCAACCTTTAGCAGGTTGTCTTGAAATAACGGAACACGAAGATAGTGTTGCTTCGTGTTCCATAAAGTGCAACAATGCAGGTGTACTCTTTATCCATGCAGCAGCAGAAAATACTTCTGTTGCTGACATTCTTAGACCTACTTATGTTCCTTCGATTGTCAATTCATTTTTTGCTTTTAACGGAGTTAGAAACTACGAAGGCACGTCACAACCATTGTTGGCAGTGCAAGTCACAGAGCTAGTTGACGGCATCTTCATTGGTTGTACATTCAACCATGTGGCAGTTGACGGAAATTCCATGTGGCATTTTATCAATTCATGGGCCAAAATCTCACGCGGTTCTTGTGATCAAATATCCAAACCTCCAATACTTGAGCATTGGTTTCCAAATGGCATTCAACGTCCCATACAATTTCCTTTCACTATGGAGCCACAAAATAATTCCTCTGATACGCTGAGTCTTTCATCATCTGATGAAGAAGAACTCTGTATATCAGAGAGGTTATTCCATTTCAAAAAGGAGAAAATCGTGCAACTAAGATCGAAAGTCAATGCAGAGATTGGTAGTAGTACCAATAAAATATCTTCTCTACAAGCGCTTTTAACTCACCTTTGGTGTTCTGTGATCCGTTCCAAACAACTTAACCCACAAGAAGAAGTCCATCTTATGTTCATGATAGGAGTTAGACCAAGATTTGTTCCACCATTGCTAGAAGATTATTTTGGAAATGCAATTATAGGTTGTGGGATTAAAATGAAAGTTGGGGAGTTATTGAAGGAAGGTGGACAATGTAAAGGTGCTTTGGAGATGAACAAGTTAATTGCTACACACTCTAATGAGATGTTGAAGAATCACTATGAATCTTGGTTGAAACATCCAAGTTTCGTTAAGCTTGCCGGCATGACAAATAATAATTTCTTGGCCATTGGCCATTCACCTTGGTTTGATGTTTATGGTAATGATTTTGGATGGGGAAAGCCAGTTGCAGTTCATAATGGAAATAAAATAAATGGATTAGTTAATGTGTTTGCTGGAATAGAAGAAGGTAGTATTGATCTTAGAGTGTGTCTTCCGTATAAGAATTTGGAAACAATGGGAAATGACCCTCAATTTATGGCTATTGTTTCCAACTAATGTAGTATCAAAGTTTGTAATGTATGTTTTGTACCATATCGGTTCAATCTGTATTTTGTGTAAAAACCTATGAATCTTGGTTTTGTTTTCTCTTTAACTATGGTAAGAAGGTTTGATTTATGGTTTGTGTTGATACAATGCATATGCATATGGTTACTACCGGTTCAAATTTCCTTTTGTAATAGCAGGCCGCAATAATAGATTTGGAAGTCTGATTTCAAGTTAACGGTCGAGATTGTTTTAACCAAAAAACACAGTTTCCAATCTAAACAGTCCGATTTAAGATTAACGGCTGAGATTAAAAGTTGTGTTACTGCATTGATTTCTGCAGTGGCTAAGTTGCATTGTCCTATTCTTTTTCTTTTTTGTCAAGTAGTCTAGTCATTAGCGGTCGCATGAATTTCACTCCTTAAGGTGAATAAGTGGAATATACTGGAATTGAACAACGATCCCTGCATATTGCAATATGGTGAATCCCATAACTCTGACCCTTACATACTGCTTTTCCATCTCGAGGTACCACTACACTATCAATATTGCATTTTATCCAACTCACATTCGGGAAAGTTCACCCCACCAAATTCGGTTGGCTGGATATGAGGGAAGTTAGGCTTACTGCAGGTTATCTTAAAATATAAAGTATATATGAACCTATTGTATAACAGATTGCTGTGCAAAAGTGTTACCAAAAATCTGGTTATTTTTATTCAACCAAAGAGACCAAATTATGATACCAAACAAGTGCCTTGTAGAATTAGTAACGCACCTTGTTGGCATGAAGATCTTTCTTGAGCAATACAATATCGGAAATGGTAATTATATTAGTACCATATAGGCTGAACATAGATCGGTGTCGATCCAAGCATGAGGTGGCCCAACTTTCTATGCCTTTGCTTTAGTCTCCAAAAAAAAAAATTTAAAACGATAGAGGATAAGCTAGTTGACTAAATGTGGAGATGATTATGTTGGTGTTGCAGGAAAAATCAGTTCACAACAAACCATAAAGAAGTTCTTCCAAATGGAGGTGCCATTGACATAACTTGCAATGCAAACAAACAAGATACTCCCTCCGACCTTAATTATCAGCAAATACTCACTTTTCAGATTCATTGAATAATTGATGTATCTGGTCTTATATTAAATGTCAAATGCATTAGTTATTTAATGAATCAGTGCAGAAAATATTTGCTTATAATTAAGGCCGGAGGGAGTATTGATTAATTTAGTTTGCATTTGGTACAACGAGCATGGAAGTTTTGACATTTGATAAAATTACTTCTAAAAAAAGAATGCCAAAATTGCATGCATTCCTTGAATCATTTTGGACTTTGGAGAAACCTTGATCAGAATTGCCTAAATTCACATTTGCAGTTAACAAAGCAGCAAACTATAGAGGAGGATTTATACTCCATATAACTTGAAGAGGGATTGATTATAGAGTAATTTGCATTGTAATTATTGTCACGAATATCAAGGCCTAACTCATCCTTACAAAACCGGCTTGTAAGGTGAGGATTGCCTCCTCTTTATAAACTCTTCTCAAGAGTCCTATCTATCCGATGTGGGACTAAATCCCACCGAGTGTTGGCCGCTAACACACCCCCTCACGCTTCAGCCCGGCCTAATGGGCCTGAAGCGTGAACGATGTCGGAAGCCTAACGATAGACCCGATAGGCTCTGATACCATGTCACGAATATCGAGGCCTAACTCATCCTTACAATACCGGCTTGTAAGGATGAGTTAGGCCTTGATATTCGTGACATGGTATAAGAGCCTATCGGGTCTATCGTTAGGCTTCCGACATAGTTCACGCTTCAGGCCCATTAGGCCGGGCTGAAGCGTGAGGGGGTGTGTTAGCGGCCAACACTCGGTGGGATTTAGTCCCACATCGGATAGATAGGACTCTTGAGAAGAGTTTATAAAGAGGAGGCAATCCTCACCTTACAAGCCGGTTTTGTAAGGATGAGTTAGGCCTTGATATTCGTGACATGGTATCAGAGCCTATCGGGTCTATCGTTGGGCTTCCGCCTTCCTCCGTCGTCCACGCTTCAGGCCCATTCCGCTGGGCTGAAGCGTGAGGGAGGGTGTTAGCAGCCAACACTCGGTGGGATTTAGTCCCACATCGGATAGATAGGACTCTTGAGAAGAGTTTATAAAGAGGAGGCAATCCTCACCTTACAAGCCGGTTTTGTAAGGATGAGTTAGGTCTCGATATTCGTTACAATTATGTCAACTTGAAATTGAGAGCCAAAAGGTTCACAAGTTATATATACTGAGATCTTAGAGTGGTATGTAACATAAGGTGGCTACTAAGACATTAACCTACAATTGAAACAAATGAAATCACTATATAGAAAAGTATGCACCTGATAATACATTATTATCTTCATCTAATTCTTCGTTGCTATCTTACTATTATTAGGCCTTGCAATTCCTATTGATGTGGATGAGGATGATGAAGAAATGGCAGATCTATCATACTCCTCTTTGTCTTCATGGAATACTTTATTAAGAACTTCTTGAAGCTCCACGTACCGTCTTCGCTTCGCTTGTCGATCTTCGGGGCTGTCATTACCCATACACGCAAGTTGCAATAGGTCATCGGCATCCATGATCTTGTTCAACACTGCTGAGCAACGAGGGAAGAAGCGTTTCCCTAACTCCACTGCTCAAAATGAGTAAAAACAAATCAGAAACTTTAAAAACTTCCTTTAATCAGCCGGTCTGAAAAGGCCATATGCTGTATATATTACCTGATCTAGACAGTGCCTTCATCCTAATTAGATGCTCCTCTTTTATTTTGAAAGGTGCCTCATTTAGGTCCATAGTTGTCCTCTGGCAACCACCCAAGTTTGGAGTAAATTCAGATGTGCCATCAATTTGAGTAATATCCAACACAACCTTTGCTTCCATGGGAAACAACAGTTTTGCTAGTCCAACTGAAAACAATGAATCATCACACTTTACTTGCTATATTTCTAGTCGATATGAGACTCTCGACAATATAATTTATATGTCGGTCATATTTCTAGTCGACATGAGACTCTTAACAATCATGTTTACTCCCTCTGGTCATATATAAACAAAGATTCTTTTTTCAGATTCATTGAATAACTGATATGGATCAGATACATAGTTATTCAATGAACCTGAAAAAGGAATTTTTCCTTATATATGAGACCGGAGGGAGTATATCTTAGACATGTTATCATGTCAATGTGGCACAAACGGTGATTCAAAAATTTTATTGAAAAGTGAAAATAAATCGAAGATTACGGACATGTGAGAAAATACCTCGATTTTCTAGGTACAACAATTTCATACGCAAATCATCCCCGGCCATAGCAAGAGAAAGAGAAGCCTCCCCAAGTAAAGGCTCCCGTCTCTCAGCTTGCTCCAATATCTCTATACACAATCGATCATTCGACGAAATGTTTCCATCTTCTGTAAATTTATAATAATTCACAGCTTTTGTACAACGCTTCGAAATCTGAAGAGCTTTTCTACCATCCAAAGTGAGTTCAGAAGGCTGAGCTCCTTTTGTTAAAAGAGACACCATAATCTTCGGTTCTTTTCTTGTTGCAGCGACATGAAGCACGCTATAACCCCTATTGTTTTTATGATTTACATCAGCAAGTCCAAGATCAAGAAGCTCAGTAGTAGTTTTCACATCACAATATGCAACTGCATAGTGAAGTGCATGAGCCTCATCTAGAGTAGTGTGTCCTTCTTTCAAAAGTAACCTCACTAATTCTACATCATCTGAATCTAGTGCTCTATGTATTCTGTTAACATGTTTATGTAGAAGATTTAAAGTTTCGGATATGTTTAAGCCGAGTTCGTTTCGTTTGTGGATTATTTGTTTCGATACAGGTTGAGGAAGTGATTTTTCAAGAGTAGTGATATCAACATTGGAATTAACAATTCTCTCTGTGCACCTTGTTAGCAGTTTATCACATGTTTTACCACATATATTTGCTACAGAAAGAACCTTTAACATGTCATCTATTGCAATCTTGTCAAAAATGTTTAGTAGATGATCCTGCAAGTAAAAAAATGTAATGTTCAATCATTTATTCATTATAACATTCTGTATAGATTTTATTATGCTAATTTCCTCATTCGAGTATGCTAGATAAGATGAATTTATCAAAAATAAGTTTGCATTGCAGGGATAGTATATGGTTTAAGACATGCAGTGTTGAATTTTATGATATATATTATACATTATATATATTGTAGCAGAGAAGTGATACTTATGAACGGAATTGTTGTTCAACATGTTTTGATCGACTTATTTGAATTTATATACTTAAATAAACAATTGTTAGGTACTGCCTCTGGCCTCATATATAAGCAAAGATTCATTTTTCAGGTTCATTGAATAACAAATGTATCTTTGCTTAATAAACCATATATAAACCAGATACATCTGTTATTCAATAAACCCGAAAAACAATCTTTGCTTATATATGAGACCAGAGAGAGTATTTGAGAGAGCTTATGAAAATATATAAGTTGTTCTAAACTTATTTTCAAAAAACTAAGAGCGCTTAGATGAAACAACACATGTCCCGTGTTCAAAGTTCAAACGCAAGCTTGGGCATGAAACAACCTACAACGCAAAAGAAGAGTTGGCCACCCATTTTGAGTCCTACAAGACTCGACTAATTAGTCTCCGCATTTACGCGCAGAGATACTAGTTTAACAACAACAACAAAATTCTCCAAGATAACTTATACCAAAACATTGAAAGAGCATGTATAAGTGCTTAAGTGTTACCTGATAAAGAGCAATCAATTCAGATATTTCAAAAGTGAATGAAGCATAAAGCAGTTGAAGCAAGAAATCAACAACAGGCCAACACCCAAAATGAGAACAATCATCATCCACACAAACACAAACACCTTTAGCAGACAAAGAGTGTTCAACTTTGCCACTATACAAATAACGCAGAACAACATTAAGTGCATCAAACCCAACATCATAATCCTTAGCAACTTCCTTCAAATCAATCCTCTTTGTAACTTTCTCTTTTGTTCCACCAAACATGTTCTTAAAGAAACTACTCCTCGCCGAGAGAATACACCGGTGCACCGAAACTTGTTTACAGTCACCGGTGATGATCTTTGCATCGGAAAAGAAGTCAAAGTCTGCAACATCTAGGATTGATGCTAGATTGTCTGAGAGAAGATATAGTGGTGTGATTGTGTTATCTGTAACAATTGAATTGACATCTGCATTGTTAGTTATGCAGCATATGCCACTGCTGTTGCTGATTTCGTTTGAATCACAGATTCGAGTTCTCTTGTACATTATTACAAGGTTAAATATGTTTTTGATCGCTATAAAATATATATACGAGTTGTTAAAAAGACAGAAGAAAAAAGAGAGTGAGTGAATGAGTTGAGGGAACATAAAATGAACTATATATACTACTACTAGTAGTGGAAGAAAAGAAAGAGAATGTGTTTGTGTTTTGGTGCCAAAAATCACTGAAACTCACCAGGTCCCAAGTTGGGATTATGGATTGACTGCAGTCAAATAATGATGTAGTTTGACACAGTAATCAATCATGGACGTCGATTTGAGATCAAACGGTTCAGATTTAAAAAACTGTAACTCAACAATTTCAGTCGCCGATCAGAAATCGGACGGGCCAAATTAGTTACAGCACCCTGCTGTCATGGGCGTTTTTTCAGCCTAGCAAGCCCAGGCAGTTGCCCAGTCTCACGCCAAAAATTTTGGTAGTTTAGGGTTTAGTTTAGGACAAAACTGAGATTTTTTGTTCAAAACTAAAATAAACTGAAATTTTTAGAAGTTAACTTAGAGCAAAACTAAAATTTTTTGTTTGACTAAATTTTATCCAAACTCAATAAAATTTCTCTCTCCGTCACTACATGCTGTAGGAAAATCCAACCCCCCAAGTTTCAACCTAGGTGTTGAATATAATAATATTGTCGGTTGATTTATAACTTATGACGAATATGTTTGTGTTTAGTTAATGAGGATCTGAATCTGAACAATAAAATGGTGGCCCTAGCTAGCATGGGAAAGGGTGGTAGGTCTCCCACCATGGGAAACTACCCTTTACTCTTAGATCATGAAGGTCTATCATAAGTCATAATAAAGTGTTCACACCATATTATATTGTCTTTCACTAAAATATTTTTTTATCATTATCAAAATCATCTTTTAATTTATATATTATTATTAAATTAATTATATGTTATTATATTAAATTAATTTTTATATGCTAGAATTTTATTTTAATGTAATATATATTTTACGTCAAAGTTTACATGTACAATAACAAAGGTGGAAAAAAAATCTAAAAATTGAACTTAAAAATAGAGAAGGTCGAGAGATGAAACACATATAAGAGGAAGTCTCATTGTACTAAATATCTCATTTTATTAATTTAATATATCTTTTTTATACTTATTCATTTTAGTTAACAAAATGTTTATTGCACAATTTATTTCAAATAAAATTTAATTATTAAATTTATTTAAATTCAGTTCAAAACAAAATTAAAATTCATTATATTTGTTTAAACATTTATTTATAGTATTGAATCTGTCTTTAATTAGTCCGAAATTTGTCTGAAAAAGTTTCGGACGGATTTTGGGACGAAATAAAAAATTAGCCACGAGGTTTTTTTGGATAGGGTCCAGTCTGTCTGAAATCCAAATCCGTCTGAAAATAAAATTCCGTCCCAAATCTGTCCAAACAATGTCCTAAATCTGTCCGAAATTCCGTCTAAAAAAGATATTTTCTACTAGTGAACAATGATAAGCTATAAGCTCATAAGCTAATTTAAATCACGTTTAAAAAATAAGCTATAAGCTCATGGTAAAATTATCGTCATCACACTGCTCTTTCTTAGTTATATGAGTCTATAATTTATAAGCTAAAACCTAATTTATTGGTCTTTCTAAACATATCCTAAATCAAATTTTTGGTCTTGCAAAACAGACCTAGAGTAAAATAAAAGAGGAGAGAAAATGAATACAAAAAAAAAAAGCCCAGTAAATACACACAAGAGTACATTGGACTTTGCAAAATTTTACCACTACAATGAAAATAAATTGAAAATAAAATTCCAGTAAATAAAAATTAATTTAATAATAGTATAAAAATGAGATATTAAATTAATAAAATGAAATATTTAATACAATGAAACTTCCTCTTATCTGTGTTTCATCTCTCAACCTTCTCTATTTTTAATTTCGATTTTTTTAGGTTTTTTTTACCACTTTTGTTATTGCACATGTAAATTTTGAAATAAAATATATATTACATTAAAATAAATTTTGGTATATAAAAATAAATTTAATAATAACATATAGTTTTTTTGAATCAATAATAACATATAGTTAATTTAATAATAATATATAAATTAAAAGATGATTTTGATAATGATACAAAAAATATTTTGGTGAAAGAGGATAAAATATGGTATGGACACTTTATTATGGTTTATGGTAGACCTTCATGATCTAAGGGTAAAGGGTAGTTTCCCATGGTGGGAGACCTACCACCCTTTCCAATGCTAGCCAGCGCCTAAAATGGTATATTCCAGTGGATGATGATTGCTGTTCTTTAATAGCTGCTGTTAGACATCATCATATATTTCATTCACAACCGATATATAGCTTTGGAACTTGGACATGCATTTATGCTCTCTGTCTACAAATATTTTAGTATAGTCAGAAAATGTTGTTTCGTGGACATCTATACACCTAGTATTTCATATTGTGGGATAGAACAAGCTAGAGAAAATAATGCCATAGATATGATAGGTTGGTGATAAGATAAATTAAAACAGAAAACTGAAAAATTAAGATGTTGAATTAATGTTAGGAAGATAAGTGTGTCTAAATATCATAGTTAGTATATTATAGATGAATTATACGGACATAGAGGACATGATTGGTTACCATCAAAAGTTTCTGGCACCGTTACCGAATGACTAATATTTGTGGGAGAACTTATGGGCCACATAAAATGGGTTCTCCCTTATCAATCGAATTTTCTCCATAGGGATTAAACATTAAATCTCTAACCTACTTAAAGGAACCAAAACTGTTGGCAATGTTGATCAATTCATTCTTACTGATTAATTCTCTTTTTCTATAATAACTAAGTATTTATTATCTCATTATACATATTTCTCTTTCTAAAATGCTCTCTCTTTTCTAATTATAGAAAAGGAAAATGTTAACTAGTGTCTCTAGACACGAGACATAGATTTCCTATAGTTACTGCATTCTACAGTAACTGATCTCAGCCTTCTGATTTAAAATTGGTGGCCGGATTGTTTTGATCATAAAACTGTGTGTAATATCAAAGTTGTCCGATCTTAAAAGAATTACTCAAATTTAATACGGTTTGGACTGTTGGAAAAACATACAGCATGGAATTTAGATCCCTAAAACACTATTAAAAAAATATCTCAAAATTTGTGGATTCAATTTTATAATGGTGCGATCTTCTAACTTTGGTAGACTCACTCACCCAAACTTAGCAAAATGATGCATTTTAAATTTAGAAATTTTGGCCAAGAGAAAAGTGATCTTTTGGTGTGGAGCTGGATTCTTCATTGATACGTTAAGCAGTTAGGTTTGCATTAATTAATGGTTTTAGGATAAAGATGGCCATCAAAATTCAAAGTCAGTCGATGATGAAAGCTAATAGGAGTTCATGACATTGGCCATGACCGCCGATTTGTTTCCTTCTTTAACTTTTGGATGCATACCCAATTTCCTAACCAGTAAGGTATTCTTGCTATTAGAATAGGGTGTTACTTGTTAGACCTAACTCAATTCTACATGACCATTTGTAAAGTGAGGAATGTACTCGTTTGAAAACATATATTCAGGTCATCTTGTAACCGATGTAAGACTCTCTGTTTTAGACATAGTATCGATACCGAGTATGTATCGGGTACTGGTAAGCGTATGGTACTCCCATGGTACGTACCCTCAAAGTACCGAGTTTTTTTTTTCATGCGGGTACACGTGTGGTACTTCTGGTACATACATGGTACATATTTCATCAAAAACTATTTTCATTTTTTTTTTTTTGCAACACTTTTCAATCCCATTCTTTTTTTATTTGTTTATTTTTTTAATAAAGATTAACTTTAGTTTAAAATTAGAATTGATTCGGTCTCCTTCCCTTTTTATCTATTTTTAAAAGTAGAGCTGCATAGTCTTACTACTACTCCTAATTTCATAAACGTGTAAGCCACAATATAACTATTTTTAAAGATTGCTATTTTTTAGGTTTAATTATTTGTTTTAAGAATATAATTTTATTATTTTAACTATATAACTATATTAAAAAAAATTAGACGAACGTACCCGTACCTTAGTTTTTATAAAAATATCGTACCACGTATTGGTACCAGTACCGGATACTGGTACCGTACCCGCACCTATGCAACATAGCTCTTAACACACTTTCTCACGTTCAACATAAATGGTGGATGATCCAACCAAAAACTTAATAACAGGTGGTACAACAGATCATATCTAAAACTTTGATACCATCTTAAAATTAAAAGATATGTCTAACTCAATTCTATAAAACCGACTTACAGATAAAAATTACCTTCCCTTACTATTTACTAACATATATTCAAGTCACTGTTGCAACCGTTTGAGACTTTTAGCATTTACATAATATTTTTTGCTATTATTTCTACATATTTCTAGTCACAAAAGTTGCATTTTGGTTGCATACATTAATGATTGTGTTTATCATATAACTCTGGCACTTGATTTACATGAAGAGTGCATTGAATTGAACACATACACCTGCATAGGAACAATTTTTATCTATAAGTCGGTTTTATAGAATTTGTAAAGACAGAGGGCATTATTTTAGGATGGAAAATATTGTAATTAATACGCCAGTTGACTGATATTGTGATTTCAATACCACATAATTGCTATCAATTATGTCTAGGCGTGAACATAAGAATCTTACATAGAAGTATCAATTTATTTAGCTTGATATTAGGAAATGTGATTATTAGTCTCTTGTATATATTATATTTGCACACTGCAACACATGAAATGCATCAGAGTAATTTTCTGTCACATGTTCCTTTAATTTGTGCGAGTGAGCCTAACACTATATCATTTGTATTTACGCATATACTAGCATTTCTCCTTCCATGGTAGTAACAAAGCCTACGCGTGCCGCAACTTTTAAAGGTAAGGCATTGATTTTTTTTTACGGTCAACTAAGACATTGAGCTCAAATGGTTAATGAACTTCTCTAGAACTAATGCTTTAGTGAACTCGAATTCGATTTTTAGTTGTTGTCTACTCTTGGCCATATTTTATTTACCGTAGGGCCGAATTCTGAATTACCGAGACCCCATCCTCTAAAGACGAAAAAGATTAATAAAAAAAAAATCTAACCATCAGATTTATTAGATAATAATATTTGCACTTGAGATATTTAACTTTCATGCCTATAAGTTAGTAGTATAGAGTTTTAGATTTTGCTATATATTTGTAATCCTTATTTTTATAAGTTATGGAATTGGTATTATTGGGATCCTAGTCTCTTTTCCATTTTTCGTATTTTTTTGGCTTAACTATACATTTGGTCCCTTACGTTTATTTTAGGTTTTAATTTGGTCCCTTACGTTTAAAAAGTATCAATTTGGTCCCTTACGTTTATTTTAGGTTTCAAGTTAGTCATTTCCGTCAATTTTGTCACATGTGGCAGTCAATTTGCATACGTGGACTGACACGTGGCACTTTGACATGCTGACACGTGTACTGTTCAAACGGTGTTAGTGACAAAACTAACGGAAAGGACTAACTTGAAACCTAAAATAAACGTAAGGGACCAAATTGATACTTTTTAAACGTAAGGGACCAAATTGAAACCTAAAATAAACCTAAGGGACCAAATTTGTAGTTAAGCCTATTTTTTTATAAGAAAATCGTTAGTATATTACAAAGTTATATTAGTTTTTCTCCTTACTAGGACTTGAATCCCAGGCCTTCAAAATTCCTTAACCCTTAACTCAATTAACTTAACCAATTGGGCTACCCATCCCACCCCCATTTTTCGTATGTTATATATTTTATTTACAATGTTGGCAATGAAGATCGAACCTAAGACCTTCACCTCATGCATACTACTCAAATTCCTCACCACTCGACCAAACTTAATGACTTCATGTTATATTTCTGTTGTTAACAAGATTCACATACTTTAAGTATGAGAAAACGAATAATCTCAAATTCGAATTCAAACGATTGGTTCTTAGTAATTACCAACTAAGTTGCACTTTCAGAACGACATACCTTTCATTATAATTCTAGTATTTTGCTTAAATTTAAGTCGAGCAATACATTACTCCCTCAGTTCAATAATAAATGACCAATCTGTAAATAATAATTGTCCAAATAAAACTTGGAGCACTAGTTTTTCATGTCATACCACCAATTCCAAAATGTTGCAAAATGATGAATATGATGAATATGTTGTAAAACAGTTTTCACTGATAATACATATCCTTTGAATTCAAATCATACATATTATATTATGTCTTTTATAAACAAAGCAATTTAATTTGTTGATAAGAATTGAATAATGTTATGCACCAGTTGTTGTGCATATAATCAGAATAAACTGTTTAAACAGTACTCTGCTGCAGAAAATGCAGTCACCTAACAATATATTCAAAGCCAAAAATTGCAGAATTCAAAACAAGGATTACAATCCAATGAGATGGCCTAGCTACAATACCTTCTAAACATCAGAAATTTCTTTTCGTGCGCCCACTACATTTTCATTTTTACCTCTTCCGTACTTAAGTAACGGACGCTATAAAAATGAGATAATTAGAATAAACATTGTTTGCTACTTTGCCACTTAAGTATAGAATTGTGTTTGTTACTATACAAATTTCATGATAAGTAGAGAATTGCATGAAACCTGTTTTTACCAAGACAATTTCGTATTCTTAATTTCGTATTCTTAAGTTATTTACGCTTTTCAGATATCGATGTTCCTATTGAAATCACTATTTCAGGAGCAACCAAAAATAATATACACTACAAAAATATATAAACATATGTATACAGTCTATCACATGTAATGTACATAACATTCATCCAAATCAAATTTAATTGAATTCAACACCATTCCATTGTAAGGAAAGAAAATGATCACTTTTCTTTCTTAGGATGTATTGCTTCGAAAACAGCTTCAAATTCTTCTTTTACTCTTTCAAAGACATTTGGTCCCTTAACTTCACTAATAGGAGTATTCTCATCAATATCATCATTCTGTCCATGAGTTTCCTTATCATGATGATGGTGTTTTGACTTATCATGATGTATGATGGATTTAATCTCTTCCTTAGCTTTCACAAATATGTTCTTTTTCTTTGCTTTTGTTTCTGTCAAAACATAATTACCATGTATCAAGTCAACAACATATGATTAGAGAAGACTATTATTTACAACACTGATTTTTACATTCACATTAACTAAATCATATACTACCTTCGGTCATTTTTATAAGAAGCAGTTGACTTTTTAGATTCATCGAAAACCTAATGTATCTGGTCTATAATATACACCAGATACATCGAATATGCAATGAACTTAAAAGGTGAGTTGTTTCTTATAAAAAGGACCGGAGGGAGTATAAAGCAAGGGATCCAGAGCAATGGATGTATTGACGGAAAAGAAATTGCACGGATCAAACGGATCAAATAAGGTTGGGTTCCTCTACAAAACCATTCTAGCTAAATTTGATTATTGAGTCCATACAGTTCAACTCACAAGTATGCAATCATTCAAAAAGTAAACCATGGTAGTAAGAGTTTCCTCTTATAACCTCAAGAGACAAAGTTCAAATCTCATCGAAGGCAGATGTGAAATGACTATTACTTTCTTTAATAAATATTCCCTCCGGTCACTATTATAAGCAAATTTGACTTTTTTTGGTACATTGAAAAAGTGTCGTATCTGTTCAATTTGCTTATAATAGTGACCGGAGGGAGTAATAATTTTCCTTTTAGCAAACCATCACAAAATCCTCGAATCATTGTTAAAACTTAAAACAAAGAAATGAATTTCACACCACCACAATAACATGCAAGTCCAAGAAGAAATACATAAAATTGAAGAGCCTAATGACAAACATTAGTTTTAAGAATGCATTAACACTATCTGGAATCTACTGCAGTAGAAAAAGCACAGCTATATGCATTAGTATCAACCAACAATTCGAGATCAGTCGACACTCTGCATACATTTCACTAAATCATCACTAAATCAGAATGATTTGGTAGAAAAAGTACACAGATATATGCATTAGTAGATATCGGCCAACGATTCGAGATCAGTCGGCACTCGGCATACATTACATCTTCACTAAATCAGAATGATTTATCAGCCAATGATTAGAGATCAGTCGGCACTTGGCATACATTACATCTTCACTAAATCATTTTCACCATTGATTTCAAATTGGACAGCCATAATCAGTAACTGTGTGACGCACTAAATGTGTCTAGTCCAAATCCAGTATTCTTATGTACAAAATCTTAAAATGACCATGAAAAAGAATAACTCCAACAAAGTAAGACATACCTGATGAAGAGCTTGAGATTTCTTGTTTATAGTGAGACTCAGTTGTTTGATTTTCCCTATGTAACAAAATAACATAATTAGAAATCAGATTTTGTCACCAGAACTATATACATTCAATAGTCAATTTTTGATATAAGAAAGTTATGATTTCAACCTTATATCATGAGTTGAAGCCTCCTCATTGTTGTGATGGAACACTTGAGCAATGGCTTCAAACTCTTCCTTCGCTCGTTCAAACAAATTTGGAGCCTTAACATCATCCAATGAGGTAGTCTCATCAATGTCACTGTTCCTTCCATGAGTTTCCCTATGATGATGGCTTGAAGATTTTTGAGGATGCAATATAGCTCCAAATTCTTCCGTTGCTCTTTCAACCAAATTGGGTCCTTTTTCTTCTTTAACTAATTGCATAAAACATCATAACAAAATCATCTCATAATTTCCATAATTACTTCCACACACACAAATAAACATAGATTTAAATTGAGCATGGTTCTTATTTCTCTGGAGAGAAAATTAAATTTTATAGGATTAATTCACCTTAATATATATATATATATATATATATATATATATATATATATATATATATATATATATATATATATATATATATATATATATATATATATATATATTCAAGATAATTATATAAGAATGGAAAGCAAACAAGCAACAAGTTGTGCCGCTAACCCTTTCTGGATGACAAAATCAATCCTCTTAAAAACTACTCCCATAGACCAGCATGAAAGGGTTGAACACTATGTTGTTGATCTCATATAGCGGCGCTATGACCTCTAAAAATGCAATAGCGGTATAGTGGATAGCCGGATGACCGCTTTTGTGAAGGCAAATGCACAAAATTAAAGGGACAATCATACTTGTTAACTATAATCAACTTTGTCATTTCCCATCAAAATAAGTTCTAAATGTAATTTATAATCAAAATAACATTCCAACTTCCAAGTTTCCAACACGTTCTAAATGTAATCAAAAAGGAAGGAGAAGGAACACAAAACACAGAAACAAAAAGGAAGGAGAAAACAAACCTTCGCTCAGAAATAGAGCAGCAATGCCAATGACAGAAACAGAACAAGGAATAAAGAAGAAGAATGGTGAACTCAAAGAGAAGAAGTAAGAAAACAAAAAGCGGCCACAATCTCCGCTTAAACATGTGGGTTAATAGATATTAGATCACCCCGAAAGGGGTAAAATAATAGCAAAATACCCTCACCCAAATGAAAACAATTTTAAAAATTGGTTTTTTCAAAATTTCCCCCCAAAAACACGATAGTCGGCACGAAAATGCTATTGCACCGCTGTCGCTGCCGCTGCTATGACTGCTTCTCTCAATAGCGCTTCGCGGCACCATGTCGTAGCGGTGGAGGGCCTCACCGCCATGCTATGCCGCTATATCAGCGTATAGTGCGGTATTAACAACATAGGTTGAACATTATTAAAACAGCAGTCATTTTTGAATAAAAAACTATCATCATGGTAAACCCTAATCCTTTACTGTTACAATTTTTCCTTCATAACATTAATCACTTCCATTTAATTGAATTTTACTGTAGTAGTTAATTGGTACCAAAAAATCACAATCATCGTGGATTCGATAGTTTTACTACTTGCGGAATTTTCCCACTAAGTTTTTGGCACCAATACTTCATATTGCTAGCATGTTCGTGTCTCATATACCTTCATTAGAATAATAAAACACTTAAAAGAAAATTATTTCATTTTTTCCCTACCACATAAAAACCATATATTCCTAATTTATTGTAAGATTATGAAAAGTCAATAATCAATACTACCGGATTACATATATTCAAAAACAAAACAAAACAATACAAACAAGACAAGACAATATGTGGAAGGAATTGAAAAAGAGTGTTTGTGGAAATGAAACAATATAAGTTGAATGAATGAATGGTCGGAAATAAACATGAAAGTGATTGTAGAATTGATACCTGATTGAGAGTTTGTTGTTGTTTCTGTCATGGTGAGTTGAAGTTGAAGGTTAGTGTGGAAAAACAGGGTTTCGTTAATGTGGTTGGGATTTTGCTTATTCCAATTGGGAAAAGTAAAAGAGAGGAGATGCAAAGTAAACAACGTGACGGATTGAGATGCCAACCTGTCATCCAGTCATAGTCACGTGTAATTTTATTCATTTTTTGACACAACAGTCACGTGTAAATAAAACCATAGATAACGGATTTTTTTTTATCAAAACTACAAATTTGACCCGTGTGGTGCACGGTAATAAAAGGAAAAATACTTGTTACGAAAAAAGCAAACAACGAAACGCATGAATTATTACCATCCGTCCATTTTTTTTTATTGGTTAAAATTTATATGGGTTTCATAAAAGTTATATGGGTCCACATTTTTTTATGGGACCCATGTGAATTTCAATCAATAAAAGAGAGTGTGTTGGAGTGTGTTTGTTAAAGAGTGTGTTGCTAGCATTATTCTTTCATCAATATATGGGCATTGATTTCCACCAAAAACAAATTTTATATTCTTTTATTTCTTTAAAGTCACGACACGTTGTATTCTTGCTTTTTTTACCTAATTGTATCGTACTATTTAGCAAATCCCCGGTAATAAAAGAGAGGAGATGCAAAGTAAACAACATTAAATGTATAAGAATAATAAAAAAGATCATATTTACCTAAAATTATTTAAAAAAATTAAGTATATAATTTATTAATTTGATTTAGTTTCTTTTATAAGAATCAAACTTGAGTTTAAGTGATATTTAGTACTGATGTAAAAATTATTTATACTTGCATACAATTATATCTCAATAAAATTGATAATTATGATAAACTAATACATCAATGTTATGTAAAATAAAATCGAATAAATGAGAAAAAATAAAATGAAATGGGTAGGGCCGGCCCACATGGCGCATAAGGGCTGGGACTGACTCATAAATATATAGCCCAATTATAATTGGGCTGGGCCGGGCTAGCACATACATATAGTCTGGCCCATCAGTCCGAGCTGGGCCAGCCCATTTGATAGCTCTACCTAAATATCGTAATGCTACGGTGGACCACATTCACAAGTGGTCCATTGTGGACAAGTGATCTACCGAATATGAATTTTACAAAATTTACAATTAGATTGAAAGTTTTATATCATATAGATTATCCGTAAAAAAAGTTTAGAAAAATTGAAAATTATTTGATATGTTATTGAAACCCATCAAGATTGCGGTATTTATAATAAACCGCTAATCTTGATGGGTCTCAAATAACTTATCAAATGATTTTCAATTTTTCTAAATTTTTCTAAATATGGATGACTTATATGATATAAACTTTCAATCTAACGGTGAATTTTGTAAAATTCGTATTCGTTATAATGTTATTCATGATTGGTCCACCACGGACCACTTGATGAAGTGGTCCATGTTAGAATTTACCGTTGTAATATCTCTCTTTTGAGTGGACCAAATATGACCACTTTAATTTATTTTATTATTTTCGTTTTCTGCCTTACCAAACAAAAAAGAAAGGGTTGATCAGGACCGTTTGATTGATCAGACGTCCCTGATTTGATCATGGAGAATGCATCTTGGGCATTGGATCAATCAAACGATTGTGATAGCGATGGAACAAGAGAGAGAAATGAGAGCAAGTAGAGGGAGAAGAGATAGGGATCGGTTGAGAGAGAGAGAGAAACAAAATAAGAGAATGAAAACTTTTGTGAGTTTTGGGTATTTATACCATCAGAATATGGTGTGACACGAATACACAGTGTTCCCTCACCATCGCAATCGTTTGATTGATCCAACGTCTCAGATGCGTTCTCCTAGATCAAATCAGAGACGTCTGATCAATCAAACGGTCCTGATCAACTCTTTCTTTTTTGTTTGGTAAGGCAGAAAACGAAAATAATAAAATAAATTAGGGTCTTGTTAACATGTGCATATAGGGCACGTGTTAATGTATCTTAATATAGAAATTCAACATTTAATGATACAAAAAATTTAATATTTGAAAAGTTAAAATGCACAAATTTTATGCTTGAAAAGTTAATATGCATATGTTAACATTCTCCAATAAATTAAAGTGGTCATTGTAATGAGGCCAAAAGAGGAGGACATTCTAGAAGCATATAATTCAGCAAAGACCCCACACAGTATGCAAGAGGGAAAGGTTGTTAGTAGTGATGCGCAAATGATGGGACCACGTAGGAGTGGGAGGTCACGCAATGAGCACAGCATGTGGAAGAATTATACCAAGTAGTGATACTATATATATTGTACTAGGCACCATTATGTTAGTATGTGATTGGTGTAGTTATTACTTCTCTCCCTAAAACTCTCTCTTCACATCATTTGATATTTTCTGTGCACTGCAAGTGTTTGTTATTATTCCCTATTCCATTAATATACTACTCTTCCGTTCATTCCATTTTCATATCATCACCTCATTACTACTTATTCATATCACTACTCATTTCATTGGTGCTTTCATTACACCATGGCTCCGAGTGATGAACACACGTTCGAATCCGAAATCAAGCGCAATACAGAGGAGACGAAGCTGCTTCAGGCTGAAATCTTCGAACGGTTAGCAAGATCTGAAGCTGAGAACGGTGCTAAGTTTGACAAGATCTTTGCTGCGCTTGACATCCTCATTGATCAAACACCATCGAAGCATCACCATGGTGCTGGACTCAACAACAACCGGCCTCCGTTTCAGGTGAGAAATGTGAAACTCGAATTTCCGCGTTTTGATGGAAAAAATGTGCATGAGTGGATCTTTCGTGCTGAGCAATTCTTTGAATATTATGATACACCAGATCCAGACCGTTTAACAATTGCATCGGTCCATCTTGATAAAGATGTTGTGCCTTGGTACCAGATGATGCAGCGAACTCATCCATTCATGTCATGGATTGAGCTTACTCGCGCGCTGGAATTAGATTTTGGACCATCCATCTATGAATGTCCTCGTGCTACATTATTTAAATTGCATCAAACTGGATCTGTGGCTGATTATTACTTGCAATTTACATCATTAGCAAATCGTGTTTATGGTTTGAGCAATGATGCTTTGGTTGATTGTTTTGTGAGTGGATTAAGCAATGAAATCCGTCGTGATGTCTTAATTCACACACCACCTTCACTGGTCAAAGCTGTGTCCCTAGCTAAGGTTTATGAAGAGAAATACGCTTCAAACCTCAAATCACAGAAATCCAATCATACCAACTACTCTACCAACCAACCATTCACCAACAAACCAGAGACTATAACTAGAAATTCAGCCCCCATCCTCAACACACCCCCTACACGACCTATGAGCCAATTTCAAAAGAATCCTAACATCAAACGTATATCCCCTGCTGAAAGGCAAGTTAGAAGAGACAAAGGACTTTGTTATTGGTGTGATGAAAAGTTCTCTTATACTCATAAGTGTCCTAATAGGCAATTGATGCTCTTGCAATATGATGATAATGAAGAAGAAAATGTTGTTGAAATCCCTAGTGATCCATCAGAGTTAGCCATAAATACTCTTGAGACCACACAACCTGAACATCATTTATCCTTCAATGCCATGAAGGGAAACTCTAGCATGGGTATTCTCAGGTTTTCAGGCACTATTGAACATATACAGGTGCAGATATTGATTGATGGAGGCAGTTCAGATAACTTTTTACAACCAAGAATAGCTAGATTCTTGAAGCTACCAATTGAACCAGGGCCTGTTTTCAAGGTACTAGTAGGCAATGGGGAGATTATGACTGCTGAAGGTGTAATTCAGAATTTGGCTCTGAATATACAGGGCACTGAATTACAAGTGCCAGTTTTCTTATTACCAGTAGCTGGAGCTGATGTTATCTTAGGTGCATCATGGTTAGCTACACTTGGTCCACATGTGGCTGACTATGCATCCTTGACATTAAAATTCTTCATCAATGGCAAATTTGTGACATTACAGGGTGAGGCAACTCCCAGACCTGCAGCTGCTCAATTTCACCATTTCAAGAGATTGCATTATACTGATGCAATAGCAGAGTGTTTCACTATTCAATGGTGGAAATCACATACTGATGAAGATATTTTCAGAGACTTGCCTACCAATATTGAGCCAGAGATTGCAATATTACTACATACTTATAAAGAGCTGTTCAAAACACCAAACACATTACCTCCTCACAGGTCACACAATCACAGCATTCCACTCATTGAGGGACACAATCCAGTCAAGGTGAAACCATACAGATATCCTCACAGCCAGAAAAATCAAATTGAATTAATGGTGCAAGATATGCTACAACAGGGTATCATACAACCCAGTACAAGTCCCTTTTCTTCTCCAATAGTTCTGGTCAAGAAAAAGGATGGCACATGGAGGTTTTGCACAGATTATAGAGCACTGAATGCCATTACTGTTAAGGATTCGTTCCCTATCCCTACAGTAGATGAATTACTGGATGAACTGTTTGGAGCCAAATTTTTCTCTAAATTGGATCTCAGGTCTGGTTACCATCAGATATTATTGCAACCAGAGGACAGATACAAAACAGCATTCAGAACTCACCAGGGTCTGTATGAATGGCTAGTGATGCCATTTGGCCTAACTAATGCTCCTGCAACATTCCAAGGTTTGATGAACCACATTTTCCAACATGCTTTGAGAAAATATGTGTTAGTCTTCTTTGATGACATTCTGGTATATAGTAGCACATGGCAGGATCATTTAAGTCACTTAGATACTGTGCTCAAAACACTACTAGACAATGACTTGTTTGTCAAGTTATCTAAGTGCTCTTTTGGAGTCTCTGAAATTGAATATTTGGGTCACTTAGTAACAGGACAAGGTGTTTCAATGGATAGAGACAAGATTCAGGCAGTTTTGGAATGGCCTATACCAAAGAATATTAAACAGTTAAGGGGATTTCTTGGTCTTACTGGCTATTATAGAAGATTCATTAAGCACTATGCAAGGTTAGCTGCACCTTTGACTGACTTACTCAAAAAAGAGAACTACAACTGGAATGCTCAAACTGAATTGGCTTTTCAAGAATTGAAAGCTGCTATGACATCAGCACCTGTATTAGCACTGCTAAATTTTCAAAACCCTTTTATCCTTGAAACTGATGCATCTGGGGTAGGAGTGGGTGCAGTGCTGCACCAAGATGGCCATCCCATAGCTTATTTTTCAAAGAAGTTAGTACCAAGGAACCAGAAAAAATCTGCTTACTTCAGGGAAATGCTGGCTATCTCTGAGGCAATAGCAAAATTCAGGCACTATCTATTGGGACACAGATTTATTATTCGTACAGATCAGAAAAGCTTGAAGAGTTTAATGGACCAATCACTACAAACACCTGAACAGCAGCAGTGGTTACACAAATTCCTGGGATATGATTTTGTGATAGAATACAAGCCAGGCAAGGAAAATTTAGCAGCTGATGCTTTGTCTAGGGTAATGACTTTGGCTTGGTCAGAACCTATATCTCAACTTATCACTCAGATAAAGGGTGAAATCAAAGCTGATATATACTGGAGTGATATTATAGAGAAGTGTATCTCACAAGGGAACTCTTATTTGCAATATACTCTCAGAGATGGAGTGTTATATTGGAAAAATGGAGTAGTGATTCCCCAGAAGAGTGCGTTAATACAGCAGGTGCTACATGAATTCCATTCATCACCAATTGGTGGACATGCTGGGTTCACAAGGACCTTGGCTAGAATTAAATCACAGTTTTATTGGGTTGCTATGAAGAAGGATGTTTTGGAGTATATACAAAACTGTGTTATCTGTCAGCAGGCCAAGACCACAAACACACTACCTGCAGGGTTGTTGCAACCTCTCCCAATACCTACACAAGTATGGGAGGACATAGCTATGGATTTCATAACTGGATTACCATTATCTTATGGGTACACTACTATCTTAGTTGTGGTAGATAGATTGACAAAATATGCACATTTTTTACCTATGAAAACTGATTATTCTAGTAAATCAGTAGCTGAGGTTTTTATGAATCATATTGTCAAGCTACATGGCATGCCAAAGTCTATTGTCTCGGATAGAGACAAAGTTTTCACAAGTTCCTTTTGGCAGCATTTGTTTAAACTGCAGGGTACTAGTTTGGCTATGTCATCTGCATACCATCCTCAATCTGATGGCCAAACTGAAGTCTTGAACAAGGGGTTGGAACTATTCCTGAGATGTTTCACATTTAACAATCCCAAGTCATGGTATAAGGCACTGGCGTGGTCTGAGTTCTGGTACAACACAGCCCTACACACTAGCATTGGCATGACTCCCTTCAAGGCCCTGTATGGAAGAGAGCCACCTACTCTCACCAGATATGAAGCTCAAGATAGTGATCCTCCAGCACTTCAAGAAGAGCTGAAAGAAAGAGATAGGATACTACAGCAGTTGAAAAGTAATCTGGAGCGAGCACAGCAGTACATGAAAAAACAAGCAGACAAGCACAGAATTGAGGTTAAGTTCCAATTGGGAGATCTGGTGCTAGTCAAACTTCAACCCTATAGACAGCAATCTGTGGCACTAAGGAAGAATCAGAAATTGGGAATGCGCTATTTTGGACCATTTGAAATTATAGCTTGTGTGGGAAAAGTAGCTTACAAGCTCAAATTACCGGATCATGCAAAGATTCACCCGGTATTTCATGTATCCCAATTAAAACCATTCAAGGGAGTGCCTCAGCAGCAGTATATGACACTACCTCTCACTATGTCTGACAATGGGCCAATGATACAACCAGTGGAGATACTACAAGTCAGAACAATCATGAAAGGAACACAGAGGATTCATCAGGTATTAGTGCAGTGGGACCAATATGATATTGCTGAAGCTACTTGGGAGGATATAGATGACTTGCAGAAGAATTTTCCCTTGTACAACCTTGAGGACAAGGTTGTTTTTAAAGGGGATGGTATTGTAATGAGGCCAAAAGAGGAGGACATTCTAGAAGCATATAATTCAGCAAAGACCCCACACAGTATGCAAGAGGGAAAGGTTGTTAGTAGTGATGCGCAAATGATGGGACCACGTAGGAGTGGGAGGTCACGCAATGAGCACAGCATGTGGAAGAATTATACCAAGTAGTGATACTATATATATTGTACTAGGCACCATTATGTTAGTATGTGATTGGTGTAGTTATTACTTCTCTCCCTAAAACTCTCTCTTCACATCATTTGATATTTTCTGTGCACTGCAAGTGTTTGTTATTATTCCCTATTCCATTAATATACTACTCTTCCGTTCATTCCATTTTCATATCATCACCTCATTACTACTTATTCATATCACTACTCATTTCAGTCATATTTTGTCCACTACATGTGCAGCAAACCAGATTTTGTCCCCTGAAAAGGAATATTACAACAATATTTTTAGGAGGGAAATTGTTGTAATAAAATCGGGACATGAGGGATATTTTGATCAAAAATTTGTTTTATTTAGTATCTAATTAGTTTAGTTTGTATTTTGGATGCATTCAAGTGAAACTGACTTATAAGAGATCAGTGATATCTCATCGAAACACTCTTGAGCACAAATAGTAACAAATATTATAACATGTGAAGAGTTTTATTAGTGAGTATTGTAATTTGAAAATAGTTCATAGTATAAAATAAGGAGGAAGATATGGAAATGGTAGATTTAGATATAAGAATATGTGGGTGACTTATATTTTTACCAAAGAATGTGGGTGACCCTTTGTCTTTTTTTCAAATAAAAGATTATGGTGATTTGTTTGGTCTATATTTTTTTTTTGTCTGGTAATCCAAAGTTTAATCGAGAGATAAGTAAAGTTTGATTAATAATTATTTGTATTAAGAATTGAACTAGAGTTCTTCCAAACTATTTATTTTACAGAGAGATCATTAACCACATCAGTTCAATGACAATATCTTAATTAACCCTCATCAATTTGGGTTAGTTTGGTCTATACTTTACATTAATGATGGTTAGTTTGATACGGATGATATTAAAGTAATAAGTTGGAAATGAAGTCTAAAGAGATTGAAAGTGTTTCCGTGTATGTTTTATCAATGAACATGGGATCCGGGAGAATGTCTCCGGCACTAATTTTTATGCTTGCTTTGCTGTTGTGTTGTCTTGTTAGGGATGCCGCTGCATTTCTATTGTGTGGGTGGTGGTTTTTTATTTTTCCTTGTGTTCAGTAGTTGTATCATTGTAGTTAGGGGTGAGGCCTTGTGTTCCGTTAATAGGGGACGGGTTTTGGTTGTTGCTGGGTAGTTTATGTTGCTACTTGGTTTTTTGTGTTTGTATTCCTGTGATGTTTCTCCTATTGTACATCTTGTTATAGAGGTGGTTATATTTTTTTTTTACAACGGAGCAGAGGATCGAACTCAAGACTTCATGGATACTATATTACCCAAATCTCTCACCACATGACCAAATCTAGTGGCTTAATGAATGGTTGCTTTCAAACGATGATGATTAAATTAGTTTTGTTAGTAATTTGACAAACGATACCGTAATTAATGAGAATGGATCCTCTCATTTTTTTTCTCTCAATTTTTCTCAATTTTCACATCACAACCATCAATCAACTTTCCTTCATTTATTTTAAATATAAATATTGTCCTACATTTATAATCTAATGGTCTAAAAGGCAACATTATTTCCTCAATTTGATTTTCAAATTAAGAGATCCTCTCTCGTAATTAATTATTACAAGAAATTGCCTACAAGTGGTCAATAAATTTTTCTTTGGACGAATTATGTAGAAAAGATTGAGTTTGTTGACTTATAAAATAATAATTTTTTGTTCTGTCAATAATAATAATAATTTTTTGTTCAGCATATTTTGTTGCGCCAACATTTTTTTTATTTTTTTATTTTTATTAAGTAGAATAAGTTGAATTCTTTTAACATATTATGTTAAATATTAAATCAGAGTTAAATTTTATTGATCTAGTAATTTATTAATTTAGTTAAACGTAGATATAAATATTCATTTAAATGTGTTCTTATGAATTAAATTTTTAAAAAGACTATGTCAAACTTTTAAAAAGTTAAACTCAGACTTATAAAATGAACTTATCATACATAGGTTATACGGTAAATTTAAACTTTCAATATTTTGACGGATCAAATTTAACTCTGATAAAATCTAACTCGACCTTACCAATTTTTACATTTTAAAAAAACAAAATTCATTCTCGCCCTTAGAAGATCTACAATGGAGATACTCATTTTTTAGTACTTAACTGGCCCCCATGTGTACACATCACTCATTTATAATTTTTTAATAATAGTATCTAATAAGTACTCAATCCCTCCAACTCAACATCTCTTAAAAAATTCTAAATGGGCCCTACAAATAACACATTTGACGGTGGTTCTGCAAGTGCACAGAATCGCTACAAAGTAATAAAGTAGTAAGTTTATCGTTCTCCACAGGGATTGTGCCAAGGTTACTAGTTTCGCTTAGGAATATCGTAGTTGCCTTCGCTTTGTTTGTTTTGAAAGGTATCTTTGCGGGTAATTAGTAAATGAAAGGAAATAAATGCTGAAATTAAATGACTGAAAAGTAAAAGGTGTGTGTGTGACCACACGGGGTGGTTAAGTGTGGTCAGATCCCTCCCTTACTCCTGCTTGGTTGTTCAATTCTTTCACTCTATTAGGATTTAGACTGTTGAAAATAGGTTTGAAGCAATATCTGTTCATATTTCTATTACAAACTATACAGAGCCTGGTTAAAGGTTACCCTTACTCTATTTAAGCATCATTGCTAGGGATGGCAGAAAAATCCAAACCCGTGAGACCCACCCGAACCCAAACCCAAGTCAACGGGCGAAACCCGAATTGACTGGGTTTGGGTTTGGGTTTGGGTGACACCCGAAAATATGGGTGTGGGTTTGGTATCACTCAAACCCACACCCGAAACCCATACACCCACCCGAAACATGTTAAAATTACCTAAATACCCCCACATATATATATAAGTGTAAAAGTAAAATTAGGTTTTTCACAAACCACAAACCAAAATTGTGTTTGAATTTTGCTTGAAAGTTGGAAGAACTTAATTTTGGTTTAGTTGTAATTTAATTTCTTAAAAGACTATTTTGTAATTTTAAATTCCCTTGTAATTTTAAACCTATGTTTTTGCTAAGTGATTGACAATATGTTTAAATTCCATTGTTTTTGCTTAAATTTACCTTGTTTTGCTTAAATTTGCAAAGTAGTACAAAATGTGTTGTGGGTTTGGGTTTGGGTGTAAAAAACCCGAACCCAATGGGTGTGGGCGTGGGTGTGGTTTTGCCACCCGAACAGATTTGGGTTTGGGTTTGGGTTTGGGTGTTGATTTCGGGTGTGGGTTTGGTATCACTCAAACCCGCACCCGTGGGCGCCCATTGCCATCCCTAATCATTGCCCCGGAATTCCACTTTTTTGTATATAAGGTTGGTCATCGCACCCATCGTGGTGCGATGGAAGATCTTCTCAGGATTTTCTGCGTATTCTTCAAGTCATCATCGTGCCACTATGGAAAAGATTTTCTGCATATTTTCTTCAATTTAACCGCCTTCTCATCGAGCCACGCTGAGACTCATTGTGGGTATGATGGTTGCGCTGCTTTATTACATTTTTTGTTGTTTTTTCCACTTTTCTTGCTTCTGGGTCTTGCAACTTCACTTTTCCTGGTATTTGCTTGCTTTTGGGCTTCAATTACTATTAAAACTATCCTAAATTACTACTAAAAACATCATATAATTGGTTGTCATCAACATCTCATCAATAACTATACATCATTATAAATGAGACCCATAAAAACAAAATAGATATTAATGCTTATTATAGAATTAGTACCTATTAGGTACTCAAATGAGTATTACTCTAATGATAGTATCTAATAAGTATCATGAATACCTAATAGATACTATACTATTGGAGATATGGACTTAATGACCATTGACTACCATCTTATTCGTATTCTGCGGTTAAGGTTCCTAACATTTTTGAAAGTATTTGTAGCCGGAATGAGTGACACATGGATGGTATGAATTGAATGCAAATGTTCAATTCCATGAAACAAGAGACACACTTTGAAGTTTGAATTGAATGCTTTTAATTTTTGACCATCTTGACCCGCATTCATGGTATTATATCCATCCTATTCCAAATAAAAAAATCAAGGTTGTCAGAACCGGACCGGTCATCGAACCGGCGAGCTCACCGGTTCAAGGTTCAATTGGTCGGACCGGGTTCAATCGGGGTCGAACCATTTTTAATTAAATATATATTTTAATTAATATATAAATAAAAATATATGAATAATTGCTCAATATTTCATAATTTCACACATTAAAAAGATTAAAAATCACAAGTCAAAATAAAATAAAATTTATAATTCAAACCAAATGAAAAAAAGATGAAAAACAAAAATCTTTCCTATTCCTACGACGTCGTTGTTTTGTTTCATTTTTTTAAAAAAAAAAATGTTAAAACGACGTCGTTTTGCCCTATTTTTTTTAAAAAAATAAAAAATCTGCAAAACCGCTTGAACCGCCCGGCCGGTTCACCGGTTCGTCCCGGTTCGACCCCGGTTCACGCGGTTTTTTGCCGGTCGGTTTCCTATCCTTTTTTTGCTCAAAACCGAACCGTTTTTATGACCGGTTCACGGTCCGACCGGCCGGTCCGGTTTTGATAACCTTGAAAAAAATTGTACTACTAATCTAGATTTTTTTTTAATCACTGCTACTACTAATCTAGATTTAGGGGTGGTCGGGCGGCTTGTTTATACCGTTCTTTTTGGTGAGCCAAACTTAAGTTTTTGGTTTGGTGTCTTAAGTTGATCTGTTCCATCTAATCCGCTAAAACATTGGGGTTGGATGGGCCGAGTTGGTCCGCGGACATTTTATTTTATATTTTTTTAATTTGAGATAATAAATGAAGGAAGGGCTTAAACTTTATGGATCATCAGTTCAATCTATTTTTTTTTTCTTCTCTTTTTACAATTTTATACCCAATCATAGATAGGGTTAAACTAACCTTTACTTGTATTGTTTAAATTCTCAATCCAATTTATTTTGACACTTATTTAAATGATTGAATTTATTTTGAGACTTAAAGTTGTTGGGTTTTTTTTTTTTTTTTTATAAATGTTGATGCTTTATTTTATTAGGACTTTATTTATTTTAAAGAATGACAATGATATTGCGAGAATATAGTGAATTAAACTTAAATTAACTATTATGTTGAATTATTAATTATTACTACTATTTACTAAATGATTTGAGTTATGTTAATATTTTAGGTTGTTTTCTACTATATGCGTTGTTGAAAAATATTTATTTTTTCATAAAAAAATAATAAATTATATAATAAAAATCTATAAGTAAAAAATAAAAATAAAAATAAAAAATGACCGATCCGCCACCCCTAATTATATTTATCCGGTGATTCAAATTATGAATAAAACGTAATAAGTATTTTTATTTTTTTTTGCCATGAACGTAGTAAGTAATTTAACATGTGCAAATTTGCACATCTATAATGTGAAGGTCGAACTACAAAGGTTGAAGAGGGGTTGAGACAAAGTGATTTTCAATCACCGTTCTTATTTATGATAACTGTTGAAAGACTGAATTCCATGCTATGTGCTTTGATTAATGTTGGATTGTTTCACTAGTAAGTAATCTCTCATTTTTTATCATCAAAAAGATGCAGTTGGTGATTAATGTTAATTTTGAATGCACCATATTTCTAACGGTATAAAAAATAAATAAACACATATTATCTCAGTTTCAAAATATAAACAAAAATGAGTCAAAGGAATTTAATGTACTTAGTTAAAGATTTGAATCAAATACATTCACTTTTGTTGACCAACTTTTATTTCTATTTGAGACGCAAGAAATACTACTGTATATGGAGTTGGAAAAGTCAAAAAAAAACAAAGATAGTGTTGAGCAAACCAATGCAGCAACATAAACATAAGTACAGCTCGGGTAAGTCAACACCTCGTTTCATTTTATACGCAACGCGGGCTTCAGCTTGACCTTCAACAAACAAAGATTGACCCGTCCATGTTATCAGAGATTTTTTATTTTTTTTATTTTTTTTATTTTTTTTAACTGCTGTCTCAATTCTACTCCTGTTGATGTTAATGAATATGAGTCAACCCCAAGACATACCGTAACAAAAAACACAGTTAATAAGAGGGCATGTAAATTAATTACTCCTAAAAATATACGGATTAATTTAACCATTTCTTAAAATTGGATATAAATGGTGGGTGATCCGACAGCGAGTGGTCCAACGGATATTGGAGAGGTTCTGATACCTTTTTAGAATTAGGAGTTGTGTCTAACTCAACCCTATAAAATCGGCTTGTAAAGTGAATATTACCTCTAATTTATAAACATATGAAATTCTGGCAGGCTGACGGAAAGATGCTGCGAAAGATGCTACATAATCTCGTACCAGTACAGAACACAATAGACAATTTAAAAATAAATTAAGTGAAGAAAGATAAATAAGACAGATTGTTTTGTTAACCCAGTTCGGTGCAACGTCACATAATCTGGGGGATACTAATCTAGGAACTTATCGCCTAGACACTACCCGTGCAAATCCTACCTAGGAACTCCTAGATATGAGACACCGTCCCAATTCCTTCTAACAACACTCACAGTGTTGTTATCACTTAATAACGATCAATGATGGAGACACCCTCCTATGAAACTAATACCTAGCCAACACCGACTAAGTTCACAATTTGGAGTTGCTTACAAGCTTCCTCCAAGTACACTACTCAACTCATTACCTACAGGTTTTTGAGTGAGGACATAATGACCATCTCACAAACCGAGTGGTTCACTTACACCAACTCTCCTAGAGAGTGGCTCAAAGACATGAAACCCTAAAGACTACATCTTTGATAAACAATGGCTTCGTGCACAAATTAGGTCTGAGTCTTCATGTATTTATAGCCTGAGATGGCCTTGTTGTGCAAGTTAGGTCTTCAGACACACAGCTGGAAAATTGTGGCCAGCCCAAAGATATTCTTCAAATAAATAAAAGATTTAATTTACTTCAAAAATATATTGAGTTATATTTTTGGATTAAATAAAATACTCAAACCGCCTTCAGAGACTTAGAGAACAAGGCGCAACTTGACTTGACAAATAAGCATGAGTATATAATCGAAGCAAAACTTTCCAGAGATATGATATAAAAATTTTGCGCGCTTCAGGTCAGGACAACGCTGTACATACATGCTACAACATCTTGTTCAGCATCTGGCTAGAGATTGTTTTTGCAAAATGTAGCCAATACAAAAACCTCAACAACATATATTCATGTTATTTCACAACCGATGTGAAACTTCTTAACAATATTGACAAAATTCATTAGTGAGGTTAAAATGATGTTGAAGTTGTTAATGAATACCATATGTTTTTTACTTAAAATATTGTATCAATATAATGAATTATTTTCAGAACAAATAAGACGGAAGAAAAATATCAATGATACATCAAAAAGAGCACAATCAAGATTATAATTATAAAAAGAATGTTATTTCTCCCGAATGCATCACTCTGTTTTTCTGCAAAATCTCCTTGTATTTCGCAAAAGAGCAAAATTTTGATTGGTTGGTTCTAGTTCGCAAAAATTATTAGTGAGGCTAAAATGGCATTGAAGTTGCTAATGAATACCATAAACTTTTTACTTAAAATATTGTATCAATATAATGAGTTATTTTCAGAATAAATGAGACGAAAGAAAAAACATCAATGACACATCAGGCAGAGAGAGCACAATCAAGATTATAATTATAAAAAGAATGCTATTTCTCCCGAATGCATCACTCTGTTTTTCTGCAAAACCTCCTTATATTTCGCAAAAGAGCAAAATTTTGATTGGTTGGTTCTGGTTCGCGATGCTTTCGTGATGGTTTTGTTCGCATTATATGCATTGCTGATATTTTTTTTATATTTGTAAAATTATTTTGTGCTCTTTTTTTTTTTGTTACTTGTACTCTTTGTACGTATAATCTTTTTTTTTTAAACTACTAAAGAGCCAAATATTAGGCTTTGGCTAGGGTGAGAGAGTCTATCATATCTCTCACCCATGAGCAACTCGTAAAGGCCTTTAGATTAAAGGGTCTATAGATTTTATTGTAAGCATTTTGCATCATAATATTTTTTCCTTTTGTCTTTTTTAAATATTTTCAACCTTGAATCTTTCTACTTTTCTGTTATATAGTTTTGTTTCAAGCCTTAAGATTTATCATCATTGGTCAATACTAATTACTTTTTCTATTTATACTTTCTAATTTTGCAAAAAAAAAAAAAATTATACTCTATAACTGATACGTACTATTTTCTTCACTCTAAAATCAATATATTTTTATTTATTTTACTTTTATAGTAATAACGAATGTTTAAGAACTTTTTTTTAATAAGAAGCTATTTTTCCATAGTATTTTTTCTTTTTTGGGAGTCTAAAATCTTTGTTTGAATTGTCTTACCTCTGAGCTGGTCCTGACAAAGAAATAAAAATAAAATAGAAACGCAATAAACAAAAACAACAACAACAAAAGCAAAAATGTGAGAGAGGAAAAAATAAGGTTAAATTAGATAATTAGTCCTTTAACTTATTTATTAGTTTCATATTGGTCTCTTAACTAGTTAACGTTACAAATTGGTTTCTTAACTAATTAACGTTACAAATTGATCCTTTAACTTTAATTATGTGTGTCATATTTGTATTTTCCGTTAGTTTTTCTCAAAAAAAACATTAACTTTAATTATATTATTTAGCACACCTAATAATATTACTCATAAATAAATCATTTATGCACACATATAACGAATAACAAAATAAAATTAAAGTTAACGTTTTTTGAGAAAAACTAATAAAAAAACCAATATAAGAAACAAAATTAAAGTTATAAGGAGGTCTGCTGTTAGGCATTATTAAGAGGAAAATCAAGTGTCCCAAAAGTATCCATGCACCATCATAGTCTAACTGTTGTAATAAAATATTATCCTTGCCTACTATGGGAGATATTATTTGCTTGCCCCACGCTAGCACGCGCCCAAATATTAACACATTTTTTTCTCACCACCAATTAAATCTGATTCGAGAGTCAATTCTAGCATCAAGTAATTTTAGCCCATCCTAATCGCAACACATTTTCTAGTTAGCATAAGATATGCACAAACTAAAGAGATAAAGCCTATCAATTACTCGAACACAGATAAATAAATAAATAAATAAAAAAGACAAAGAAATAGCATCCTGCTGTTAACAATACAGATATACGAATACAAAAAGAGAAAGAGACGGCTAGGGTTTCAATAAAATATTATTGCATTGCTTAACATTACAAAAGAGTTATCAGAGAATATATATAAAACCTAATGGACTCTGAACTAACAGGCCCAATAACATAACCTATTATTTTATTATCTAACACCTACTCTCAAACTCATTATGCATCAACAAGAAACATTATGAGTTTGTCAAACAAAATACGAAAATAAAATAAACTACCAAATAAAATAAACTTCTAACATCACCCCTCAAGCTAAAACTTACTAAGCTTTAAGCTTGTTACAAATTAGCCCTGACAATAAATCAACCTAATTAATATCATGATCAACTGAGAGCAACCATTCACAGTCAATACAAAAATCATCAAAGAAGGGAGAAACAAATCAAATTAATCCAACATCCAATCTAGTCCGGTCCAAAGTCAATCAATCCAAATCGCACCAAATCAAACAAAACCAGACCAAACAGAAGAATCAGCCAATAGAGAGAGATGCAATCAAACAGTGCAATCAATCAAAAGAAGTGCAATAGGGAGAAGTGCAATACAATCAGAAGAGAAGTGCAATACAATCAGAAGTGCAATAGGGAGAAGTGCAATGCAATCAGAAGAAGTGCAATAGGGGGAGAAGTGCAATGCAATAAGAAGAAGTGCAATAGGGGAGAAGTGCAATACAATCAGAAGTGCAATGGGGAGAAGTGCAATGCAATAAGAAGAAGTGCAATAGGGGGAGAAATGCAATGCAATCAGAATAAGTGCAATATGAGAGAAGTGAAATACAATCAGAAGTGCAATAGGGAGAAGTGCAATGCAATAAGAAGAAGTGCAATAGGGGGAGAAGTGCAATGCAATCAGAAGAAGTGCAATAGGGGAGAAGTGCAATAGAATCAGAAGTGCCAATAATGCAATCAATCAGAAGAACAAATAGACGGAGAAGTGCAATCAATCAGAAGAACCAATATAGAGGGAGAAGTGCAATCAATCAGAAGAACCAATAGAATGAGAAGTGCAATCAAACATATATGAAGAAATCAACAAGAGGAAAACGATCAAAGAAAAGAAACCAACATACCGACAAAGATAGGATCAACCAAAGAAGAGACAATTAAAGAGAAGAATTGAGATCAAAAATTCAAAATGAGAAATTTTCACAAACATATTGTGAGTACTATTTTAACTCACCAAATTAACCAATTCAAACAAATCCAAACCCAACCAATTCAAGTTGAACCAAAAAAAACCACAACACAAGAGAAACAAAAATCCACTTGACTATGGATTTATCCAAAACTCACAAACAAACATAATCCACAAGACATGTTGGTAGTAGTCAAATACCTCCACCCATGTTATACGTTTCCCACCAAACCTGCTTGTTGATTCAAGTGCAAAGAAAGTTTCTATGCCCATGGAACAACAAAAACAAAACACTACGGCAAAAATCAAAACCACAAAGCAAGATGTACCTTTACGTCTAATAACAATATCGCAACTCGCAAGAACAAAGAGGCAACATTTGTATCCACCAACACCAACATTGCAGAAGAAACCCAACTTACAAATTAAATAAAACCAATCATCAGAACTTAAGCCAAACACATTCCCAAACTATTTTGGGAATTCGAGAGCGGAAGCCATTAATGATTCAAGGCGGATCGAACCATGCTCTTGATGCCATGTTAACAATACAGATATACGAATACAAAAAGAGAAAGAGACGGCTAGGGTTTCAATAAAATATTATTGCATTGCTTAACATTACAAAAGAGTTATCAGAGAATATATATAAAACCTAATGGACTCTGAACTAACAGGCCCAATAACATAACCTATTATTTTATTATCTAACACCTGCTACAATAGCCTAAACAACACAAAAGCATTTAACAAAACACGCACACACCCTCAAAGATCCTCAAACGTAACTCAAAGGATTTAAATCGCATAGTAGAAAATCACACTCAAAATTTTTAAGTCTTAGTTTAAACCACAACTAAGCATGTACCTTTATTTTATCAAGCACAGGATTTCGTTCAAAGGATTTTTTGTTGTTAAGAAACCAATCATTTTCAGCTTTTCAAATCATTAGTGTTGATGAATATTTTCTGATTAAAGAAAATGTTTGAAGGAGAGACTAAATTAATGATTAAAGTTAATCAATTTATAGTTTTAATCGCTTGGGACCTGAGAGTGTGCTCCTTCTTAAAATCTCAGATTCGATTTTCTCTGGTGTCAATTTATGTGAGCTAATTTAACTTCTTCAAAATAAAGTTTTAATCGCTATTTTGCATTCGAGACTAATTTCTCTAAATATTTTTTTGTCTTATTTAACAGGTTTTGCAGCGAAAATAAACTTTGTCAATTCAAATTTAAGTTTGGATATATAATAAGTAAAATCCGACTAAATACTATTTCAATTACATATCAAACTCGAATACTTTTAATTGATTTTTCAACTTTAATTGAAAGCTAGTAACCACTTTATAGTCAACTATTTTGATAATTCACTAATCCTTTAAATAAAATTTCAAATTTGGGTATGGAGAATATATACATTAGTAGAGTTCTTTTACTTTTCATATCAAGTCCGCCTAATTTGAATTACAACTAGAGTTTATAGATACTTTAGTTCATTAAACCATTATATTTGGTCTAGTGGTAAATTTTTGAATAGTATATATACATGAGGTTAGGTTCGATTCTCATTAACTTATAAATCCAAGAAGAAAAAAAAAACTTTAGTCTCGAGATTGTAGTCAACGAATCTCACAAATTTGTGAAAATAGCAATTTAGTACATTAAATTGGAAAATATCAGTCAATTAATCCCTAACAAAATACTATATATTTAGTAAACATCCATCAAAATTAATGATAGACATACATATCAACTTAAATAAATTTTTTTTTCTTCAAGTAACCTAATGAATAAATTCACACTGTAGAGAAGTGAAGAATTGCCTAAAATTCAAATTTTAAGTTTTGGAAAATAATATATATAATAGCTATCAACTGAAATATATTTACGAAAGAAATTTCTTGCTACGCGTATTTTAAATATTGGTGTAAAATTAAAATTAGAGATATAAAACTAAATTGATTGATTATTAAAAGACTAAATTATTATTTTATAAATTTGAGTAACCAAATTGACCAACATATATACAATTTTAAAACAAAATTTTATAGTTTAGTTATTAAAAAAAAAGAAACTAAAATTTCTATTTAGTAGATAATTATATTTTTTATGTCATGGGAATATCGTAGAAGCTTACATTGTTTGACTGCAGACTCACACCCTTGTTTTTTTTTCTTCCTATTGTTCTATAATTCTATGTATTTATGGTCCCATAATAAAAAGAAAACAAACACGACTTTACTTTATAATTTATGGTCATATACCTTCTAAGGGGTTATCTATCCTCCTTATTACAAACCAAAAAACTAGCTTTCAACAACTCAACAACCACGTGAATTGGACTATCATTTTATTTGTAAAGTATTCACACAAAGTAATTAAATTTGGAACTTTATAGCTTTATATTTTTTTTTCCTTATTAGAAAGTGTTGAGAAAATTCCTTGTGGAATTCAAAGACTATCCTTTTACTTTCTGTCTCACCTTTGACACGTATTTGAATACCAAACTTATATATAACCACTAAGATAGACCCATCATTATTCATTTTTCATTAATAAGTTAGTGCTATCTCTTTTTCTTGGAGTAAGATTTCAATTCATAGCTCAAATATACACACTTCTTCATAAGCTATAACAACAAAGGTTTGAATTTTACCTACCCTTTTCTTTTAATCAAGTTTTTTCTTTATATAATTATAAACATATCCATTATAATTTTTCCTTTTCAAAAAAATATGAACATATCCATCATCCATTTAATTTCATTGATTTTTATCAAAAAATAATTATTTTCTTTTTAATTAAAGTTGGCACCCAAAATTAAATAAAATTAAGTTGCATTTCTCAATTGTTCTATTTCATATGTGATTTAAACATATTTTTGCAGTTGTGCGCAGATAATACTCTGATAATAAAAAGAAATGTGGTTATGATATTTTTGTATGGTTGTTAATGATTTTTGATTAATGGAGGTGTTTATGTAATTTGAACAGGATTAAAAAAAAGGGTAGATTTCAATTTCATCAAAAGAATTGAAATTGGTGTGAATCAAAAGCTCTATGGGATTATCACTTTCCATATTAATTTCAGCTTGGGAAGAAATTGTTAGACATTCACTCTTTGGTCTATCATTCAACTATAGTTTTGGTTCCAAAGATGGTGCTATGATTTTAAGAACAAGAAGTTTAAACAAAAGAGAATCAGAAACAACAACAACAAGAAGAAACAATTCAAATAGGTTAGAGGATAATAGACCAGAACATGTTACACTTGAAAAAAATGTTCCAAATGTTGATGAGAAGTTGAAGCAAAAAGAAGTGCCTTTGCTTTCTTTGCCTAAAGAATTTGTTTTCTCTTCACCAAGACCAGTTTGTGAGCTTGATGCTGCAGCAACTAAGGTTCAGAAAGTTTATAAGAGTTATAGAACTAGAAGAAATCTTGCTGATTGTGCTGTTGTTGTTGAAGAACTCTGGTTAGTCTCATCGAAATCGATCTTTTTTATAGTTTGATATTTTATTAATCGAATAGTCAATTTAGTCTTTAAAATTGTATACTTCAGATAAGTAAGTACGTTTGTCTTTGAATTTAATGAATTTTTTAAAATATTCGTGAAATTGTAAATTTTCATTTATAATAGTCATCATCTGGGTCGGTCAATTTAGTTTTTAATATTGTCCTGAATAACAAATTTGTGATAGTTTTTTTTTTTTTTTTGTAATTATTTTGAAATTTGGTTAATATTAATGTTACAATCCTTAAGCTTATGCTAAATAAATTTTATTAATTGATGATTTTTAAATGATATGTAGGTGGAAAGCATTGGATTTGGTTGCACTTAAAAGAAGTTCTGTTTCATTCTTTGATGAACATAAACAAGAGACTGCAGTTTCAAGATGGGGAAGAGCAAGAACAAGAGCAGCCAAGGTATATTCCATTTGAATAATTCAATTAAATTTTTCAAATAATTAAATAAAGTTCTGCCAAGTTTTTCATGTTAATATTTTATTTTTTTGGTGTTTATAATTTGCTAATTTTTATTTCTCATACAGGTTGGTAAAGGTTTGTCTAAGGATGACAAGGCACAAAAATTAGCCCTCCAACATTGGCTTGAAGCTGTAAGTTATTTATCCTTTAATAATATTAATTAATTAACCCTTAAATAATATTAGTCTAATATAATCTTATCTTATAATGTACTTTTTTCTTATTTTTTAATAGATTGACCCACGTCATCGCTATGGACACAATTTGCATTTATATTATGATATTTGGTTTGAAAGCCAAAGTGTTCAACCATTTTTCTATTGGTAAGTTTTTTATTCTATGGTACCTAATCATCTATTATATATTATTATTGATTGTAAATATTGTAATGAAGCTGGTAAAAAAAAACTATAGAAATTGATAATCTTGATGATTAACTTTTTGTAGGTTGGATGTTGGCGATGGTAAAGAAATAAATCTTGAAAAATGTCCAAGGTCGACTCTTCAACATCAATGCATTAAATATCTCTGTCCAGTAAGTCATTAATATCATTATTTAGCATAAGTATTTGTGATACATTCATCCGATAGTAATTTTAAAAAATTGAATAGTTGTTTATAAATATAAGTATTTGTGTCGTGTTAGTATCAGATATCAGACGTATCTTGAATCTTACATGTCGATGTTATGTGTTTATGACTAATATAAATGTTTGATATTACCATTGCAGAAAGAAAGAGAAGAATATGAAGTAATTGTTGAAAAGGGGAAGTTGGTGTATAAACAAGATGGAAGGTTTGTGGAAACAGATGAAAAGTCCAAATGGATATTTGTTCTTAGCACAACTAGGGCCTTGTATGTTGGGAGGAAACAAAAGGGTGCTTTTCAACACTCTAGCTTTTTATCTGGGGCTGCAACCACAGCTGCTGGAAGATTAGTTGCACATCAAGGTGTACTTGAGGTAAAATATTATTCAAACACTCGCTTTTTAATCGATCCAAATTATGTGCAGTTGCAAAACTCAACTGTTAGATGATGATCAGACGATTTGTATATTTATTTTTATTTAAATTTGATTAACTATCAAAATACACGAATTGTTTGATCTTCATCTAAAGACCAATACTCGCAACTATTAAAACTCGTGACTATTAATCTATTAGTATTTTGCATGAACATTTTTTCTTACAAATAGTGTTTGTTGTATAAACATTGCAGGCTATTTGGCCTTATAGTGGTCACTACCACCCAACTGAAGAGAATTTTAGAGAATTTGTTAGCTTTCTTGAGGAGCACAATGTAGACCTCTCTAATGTCAAGGTAAATTTTTATCTAACTATGTGTATATGTATGGTATCACCATATTATGTCAGAATTACGATAACTCACTTTGATTTTGCAGAAGCTACAAAGTGTAGCTTTTAAAAAATTACAGTAAGTCACTGTGATTCTCACAGATTCACCGTGATACCAAACATAAGCTAATAGTAGTGAAAAATAAATAAATTATGGTTGTAGAATAAATTAACTAACTTATTTTTTTTTAACATTTTTCAGAGATATGCTATAGATGATGATGCTCCTTCATTTATTGTGACCAATTCATTTATTGACAATAATGAATCACAACAAATTTTATGTCCTACTCAAGCTTCTCAATCAATATCCACATCTAGCAATAATAATACCAACAACAAAGGAATCAAGGACAATAATGCAACACAAGTTAAAGACAAGAAATTTGAGGGACCAATATTTGACTTTTCAAAGAGATTATCATGCAAGTGGTCTACAGGAGCTGGACCTCGTATTGGTTGTGTCCGTGATTATCCTGAACACCTTCAATCAAGGGCATTGGAGCAAGTTAATTTGTCTCCTAGACCTGCTTCTGCAAGACCATATAGTTATGGCCCAATACCTTCTCCAAGGCCAAGCCCAAAAGTTAGGATTTCTCCTAGGCTTGCTTATATGGGTTTACCTAGCCCAAGAACTTCAATTCCTGCAAATTGAGACAAGTTTTGAAAGAATTAGGGTTGGTCGGCGATCGAACACACTTCATCCAACCCTGCTAGAGGTCGTAATTGGATTCATTTGATAACTGATAGTATTAGTCTCTCAGTCGTCAGATGAATTCAATGAACGGTCTCTAGCTACTGGAGTATAAGTGGATACCTCACAACAAGTTTGTTACCTAAGTTGGTACTTGAATTGGAGAGAAGTCTCGTATATTAGCAGCGAGAAAAGATAGACTAACTATTTATTTTAAATTTTGAGTAATTTATTTTGGTTTTAGATTTGTTTATTCCTTTATTCTTTTAGGAATTTGTGTTTCTTATAGCATATTTGGTTCTGTTTTCGAAGACTGTTTGACAAAGGTCATTTATTCTCTTGTAGTTTTTGTGGAACCTTTTTGAAAGGAAATAAAACATGCTATAAGCCTTTTACTAAGACATTGTATCCTTCACCTGAATTGTTTGTGACTCATTTATTCTCTTTTTTCTTTTTCTTTTTTTTTAAAAGGCAATTTAGACCAATTCATTGTAGTAATTGCCTAATTGGAGTGCAAATTTTATGCTTTTTTATATCAAGTGATTTTTTTTCTTTAAAAAAAAATTATGGATGATTTATACGATATAAACTTTCAATACAACAATGAATTTTGTAAAATTCGTATTCGTTATAATAATATTGGCAACTTGTGCACCAATGGAATACTCGATGAAGTCTTCCATGTTAGACTTGACCTATTAATCACTATATTTTTAATTCAAAATTGAGTAAAGGGTTAATTTTGGTTTGATTTGTTAAGATTATTCATAAATCTTTGAATGAGATTTTAGAAGTTTCAAAACTGAATAAGGAGAATGGGTAAAATTTGATTTTAAAATCCTTAAATTGTCTCCAATTCTGTATTGTATTTCACATTTGAGAAGTTGCCTCACACGGGTGACGCAGAACTGAAGCTATGTTGCATAGGTACGGGTACGGTACCGGTATCCGGTACGGATACTGGTACGCGATACAATATTTTTAGAAAATTTAAGGTATGGGTACGTTAATATAAAATATTAGAAAAATTATTTTTAAATGAATTATTATCATCATGCTTTGAAGATTTGATTTTTTTTTGTCCACCGTCTCAACTATTTTCATCAAAATTGAGTATTTGAAATATAATAAAAAATTATAATATTTTAAGAGATTTTTCAACAGCCAATATGTTTTTTCCGTATTCGTCATCATAAATCAAGCAACTAAAAATGGATACCGAATCGGTGCGTACCATACGAGTAGCATGAAGTATCCGGTACTGGTACGTACCGTACGGGTACTTCACCATTTTAGGAGTACATAAAACTGAAGGATTTGGTTGTTACACTAACTTAACTCCCACAAGCAAGCTCATTGTTGAAGATTCAGAAATGAGAAATTGAGGTAGTGATGAAATACAAAAAAGTCGTTTGAATTGTGATTTACAGTTTTGAATTTTTTTTTTTTTTACATAAATAATAAAAATATTTTTTATCAAAATATTTAAATTCTATAACACAACCCAAAAGAAGATAAATTAAACCATAAAGAATATAAGTAAAGTAAATAGAAAGAGAACATAGAATGAGACAAGGCACTATAGTTTTTATGTTGGTTCAGTCTTTATGGTTTATAAGGTGAGTTTGTCCTCCAAGGACTTAAATTCACTATAATTATATCACTATATTACAATACTCAATATTACATATCAAGTACATTAATGCATGAAACGAAGAGACAAAATCGAAAAATTTCTAATTTTTACATTACTACGACCATAGCGATACATGTTGTAGGAGACTTGTGTGTGACGTGACAAAGTTGTGTAAATGTGGACACACATGTACGTTCTCGTCTGGTTTTTAATGATGTCAAAAATCGGTTAGAAATAATTCGATTTGATCAAGGCAAAAATTTGGTTAAATTTTTCTAAACATTTTTTTGCAGAAATACGTCAAACAAAGTTCTTTTTTCCTAAAAACTAGTTTTTAAACCGGTACATACAAGAGAATGAGCTGGTGCATGCATATGACAAATTTGAGGAAACCTGAGACTATTTGCATAGTCTCAGATATACCTGTGCATGCATGTTCAAATGCACCTGAAAAAATTTATGATTCATTTCATTTTATCCACTTTTCAAACATTGGAGTGAGAAATCAATTTCGTTTCGTGATAAAATATCCAAACAATGGAATGAAACCTTTGTTCTTTTCTGTTCCATTCCATTCCGCTCTGTTAGTTTTCATTAATCTCTTAAAATTTTCAATGATTTTTGCATGCATGTTTAAATTTTAAAATGTCATATAAAGTTTATTTACTAATATTTAGAATTTTTTAACATGAGATGAATTAACTATAAATTTTTTTAAAGGAAAAAGATTTAAGATAAAAGTAACAAAAATCATTACTAAAAAAACAAAATTTTAACTTGTTTTTTTTTAAAGAACTTTTTATAATATTCTAATTTTAGACATTCCTGAAAAAAAATCATTCAAAAATACATATTTATATAATAATAGAGACTAAAACTAAAAATATAATAAAAAAAAATCACTAAACTTTATTGTCCCTTTGGTTAACAGAAAAAAAGTGAAAAGGAAAAAAAAAAACGAAAAAATCGAGAAATAAACTTGAACTAAGATTTGATTTAATTTAAGTTTATTCTGTTAATTAGGGTTGATTGCAATATAAATTCTTATTATGAAATAATAGAGCTAAAGAAGTAAAAATAAACAGGAGCGTAATTAACAACACAATAATATAACGTGAAAAACTCCAAAGTCGAAGAAAAATCACAGCCGTTGTCAAAATCGAAAACCAGAAAATAAACACTATGTGAAAATTGTTACAACATATAGACTTCACTCTCAACCACCCCATGACTCCATTATATCTACACTCTCCAAAGTAATATTTAAACTACATCTCACAATACTCTAAAACAAGATCATAAGAGAAGAAAAAAAAGAGTATAAACTTGAACTGTTTTCCACGTTATATTTTTGCTATTATGCATGGGTACTCCATTTTAGACAGAGTACCGATACGCATACAGTACTCACCCAGTACGCACCGACGCCGTACTTAGTTTTTTTTTTTTGCAAGGGGTACGCGCGTGGTACACCAATCCAAAAATACACGGTTTTTTTTCTTCTTTTTCTTTTATTCGTTTTTTTTATAGGAAGATTTAGGTTTTTATTTTTTCTATAATATAAAGGTAGCTACTACTGCTAAAAAACAATAACAAAGTAGCCACTAGAATTATTCACTCATTCATCGAAAAGGAATAGGCTCCATTCAAAGAGAGATGAAGATCTAGTTTTTATTAATATCAATATTCGTCTTCTCTCGAGAAAGAGAAATAGTAATACTTATAATGAAAGAGCAACAAAAATGTGGGATATTTGTAGAGATGAATGAGATTTATTTAATATATAGTTGATATTCTTGAAATTGCTAGTTGATGGTGGTTTCTGCAAGTGCACAGAATCGATACCAAGTAATAAAGTGATAAGTTATCGTCTCCACAGGGATTGTGCCAAAATTACTAGTTTCGCTTTGTTGGTTTTGAGAGAGAGCTTTGCAATTAAAAGTAAAGAATAATAAATTAAATGACAGAGAAATAAAAGGTTGTGCGAGTAGACGCACGGGGTAGTTAAATGTTTCGAATCCCTCCCTTATTTATACTTGGTAACCGGCGTTATATTTTACTTCACTATTAGTTATTATCCGACGGATTAATTTATATTAAAATAAGTTCAGTGTTACCATTCCTTATTTCTATTGCAATTTGAATAAAGATTAGTCAACCGCTAGTAGGTTTCCCCCTTGTTTTTATAATATCTTCACCTTTAACAAGTTCAGCCTTTAAAAAGGCGTCCTTACCCTTAATAAGTTCAATGTTTAACAAGTTGTCACGTGTTCACTCCTATCTTGTTTGATTAACCCTAAACATGCAGAATTTAACTAAGTGTAAATCTTAATCCTACCCCCTTCCTCAGGTATTGAATTTAATGGTCTCATGTTGGTCGGTTGAATTGTCTTTGGTTTCGGACTTATTAGTCTGTTGTCACGAGATCATCTAATTCCTATGTAACGTGATCTAGATTAAGAACAAAGAATTAAAGCAAGACAATTTTAGACAATAACTGAATAACAATCGAATATAAACTTGTTCGAACCAAATTACATGTCTCAAAGCATTCATAAGGGAGTTCATCTACTCGACCTAACCTAGGAAAATAAAATTACAAGGACAATAAAAAGAAAGAAACCTTATTGCCTCGGAGTTCATTCGCCCTCCTTGCCTCCTCCTTAGAGTTCTCCTAACTCTACTTGAATATTGGAGTAGCTATCAATATTTCTGAATGAATAATTGTGAAGGAGGAGGACTCTATTATAGTTTTTCAATTGTATTTTGGTTTTTACCTGCGTTCTATCGTATCCATCGTAGCCACGATACTGTTCAAAATCGTCTTATCGTGGTACGATGAAGATCTGATTTAGATTTTTCTATTTTCTTCAACCACCTTCATCGTATGTCGATGAATCTCATCGTGGGTACGATGGCTTGTGCGTTTTCTTCCGTTTTTGCCCTTTTTTTTTATATTTTTTCCACTTTTTTTGCTTATTGACCAAGTAATTTCATTTATCTAGGTATTTGTTTGCTTTTGGTCTTCAATTGTTACTAACAATACTAAAAACTACTCTAAAATAGTATTAAAAACATCATATAATTGACTGTCATCACTAGTCTTTCTCGCGGTGAACATGAACTAGAGGTCACTCTTTTTAGTGATGATGGAGAGGGAAATAATTGACTGAGCTAATTGCTTTTTAATTTTTCATATTTTGATATTTTGAACAATTTGAATTACTTTTAAAGTGTGGTGTGATATTATCTTATGTTTAATTATTTGTTTAACAAATATAATTCTATTATTTGATTTATATAATTATATTTTTTTAAAAAATTATAGGGACATATCCATAACTTAGTTTTTCTAAAAATTATATACTCCGTACCAGGATCCGTAACGGGTACCGGTACCGTACTCACACCCGAACAATATAGGTGTTGTTTATTGCGTTTCTGTTTAATTTACTTTTTTAGCTCTATTATTTCCTAACCCATTACTCAAGTTTCGTATTTTTCTTCATTCCAGCCAAACCCTCCTTAAAATTGATCATTTTATAGAAATTAAAAATAGATTAATCCCATTAATTATTTGATACGAGTTATCTAAAAAGTAAAAGTTTGATCCGAGTTGATATTAATCGAAGAAGAAAATGAGTGAACCATCATTCATCAAAATGTGTCTTAATAATGGAGATTTGTGCGTGCAGTGTGCTACAGAATATAAGCAGCTAGCTAGTACTATATAGGAGGTGCAGAGGAGAAGAAGGGAGGTACATCCCGATATCTTGCAGCGTAATCTGATATCTGATCTGGATAGTACATTATCAACCGGAACTGTCAAAGTTTTATTTATTTTTTACCCTCTGGTTCCTGGGAAAATGGGTCCTAGTTGTCCAGAGTTCGGGACGATTTTTGGTATCAAGTGGTTGCAGTTTCCTCCCAAATGCAGTTGTGGGGGATCGAACCATGGTCATCCCTATCAAGTTCAGTGTCAATCACCACTGAACCAACTAACATTTGGTAGTGTCAAAGTGTTTTAGTTCCCTGCAAAATCTCTTATTACTTATTACTAACTATTTCCTCCGGACCTAAATATAAAAGAAAACTTATTTTCTAGATTCATTGAGAATCTAATGTATTTGGTTCATAATGTGAACTAGATACATTAAATTCTCAATGAATTTAGAAAGTAAAATTTTTCTTATATTTTTGACCGGAGGGAGTAATACTGTATTTAGTAATGCCTCTCCATTTTTCCATTGTTGACTTGAGAATGACTTTTTCTTTTTAATTCTTTTTTAGGGCCACATATTAAAATAACTTTAAAATGGAAATTTTATATTAAAAATAATAATATGTCAATTTTAAAAAAATTGAATACACAATTTTTATAATGTGAAAAAAGAAATCTAATAATTTAGAGTTTAATTATGGAATAAGTGAAACTTATGGTGTGTTTGGTTTGAGAGAGTTAGGAAACAGAGAGTTAGAAGAGAGATAAGTAATTTTTCTTGATTGATTTTGCAAAAAAATTGAGTAGAGAGAGTTAAAAAATGTGGGTTGCATTCACGTTTTATTTATTCTCTCAAGTAAGGAGAAAGAGAGAACAGATACACCACTTTATCATATTTCTAATTTTACCCCTTTGTTTCTAACACAACTCACTTTAGCACAAAGATATTTTTATCTTTTTCACCATCAAACACACTTCTTTCTCCTCTATTTCTCTCTTTTCTCTCTTCTATCAAACAACACCATAAATCTACTCTATTTTTCTTTTATTTCTCATATATTTCTCTCTTCACATTTTCTTCATACTACCAAATATACCCTTAATAAAAAAAATGGTTGTCTTAAAAATTACTCCCTCTGGTCGTTAATATAAGAAGAAATTCATTTTTTAGATAATATAGAAAAGTAAACTTCTTCTTATATTTAGGATTGGAGGGAGTAAATTGAATTTCTTTTGTTTATTTTACTTTTGATAATATGGAAAAGTACTTCTTTATGTCATTTCTCATAACTGCAAAAAAAATGAGAAATGTTGACATTGCATTGTATCATCTAGGTTTAATTAGTTTATTGGTCCCTTAAAGATATTTTAGGTTTCACAATGGTCCCTTAAAGAAAAAAAGACTCAGATTGGTCCCTTAAAGAAAAAAATGTCCGGATTGGTCCCTTAAAGACATATATGTTTGCCATATTGGTCCTTTCCGCTAAATTTTAACTTCAAATATAACAAATAATTTCAATGGTTAAAATTTTAAAAATTAATAAGGTTTTTGGTAGACCACTCTTAATGGCATCCACAATCTAGTCAATTAAAACTAACGTTTTTTGTAAAAAAAATTGACAGAAAGGACCAATTGAGAAACAGATGTGTCTTTAAGGACCAATCCGGACCTTTTTTTCTTTAAGGGACCATTGTGAAACATAAAATATCTTTAAGGGACCAAAAGACTAATTAAGCCTATCATCTATTACATGTTAAGAACTTACAAGTCGATTTTGTAAAGTTGAGTTATGTTCAATACTCAATTCTAATAATATCAAAGTTTTGTCTATGATCTGTTGGGTCGCATGTTATCAGGTTACTGATCGAATCATTCACCATTTATATCTGCGTCCCAAGACCGTAGCATTGAATGTGAGGGGGTGTGTTAAGATGTCTCACATCAATTACGATATGACCTAAATATATGTTCACAAAAAAAAATAATTCTCATCATATAAACCGATTTTGTAGGGTTGAGTGAAATCCAATACTCAATTCTAAGAATATGTTGTTTTTTTTATTTTAGAAACCCAAAATGACCATTCAAATATGGCATTATGGCCCCTCGAGTATGACACTTCGACCACTCTTGAAAAAACAAAAGAATGGGATAAAAAAATTAGATGAAGTGAGAAGAAAGAGGATTCATTATGCAAAATTCTAGAATGGTTTGAAAACCAACTAAAGTCCTATATTTATAGGAGAAAAGATCCTCTCAAGTCTAAAGTTTTTTTTCCTTCAATTTTCCTTAATTTATACTCTCTCCGTCCTTCGATATAAGCCACTTTGTAATTTTTCACGCTTATTAAGAAATGTTGGTAGTGTAATAAATGTGTATTTTTTGAGTAATACAATTACTATATTGTCCTTTGTGAAAAGATGTGTTTGTAGTTAACTTTATGTACGTATTTCAATGCAAAATAGGGTTATGTTTGGAAAAATAATAATAAATATATCTATGAAATTGAAAAATGACTTATATTTAGAGGCAAATTTTTTCTTTAAAGGGGTGGTTATAATTAGGGACGGAGGGAGTACATCTTAACCATTGATAAACTTTTCTTTACTTTTTTATAATTAAAACATTATCACATGTTTTTGATTTAATGGTCTAGTTGCCTAGATTATTTCCTCAATTTTTTTCAAATGGAGACAATCTATTCTCCTATTTATAGAATTGAGTACCACCTCTTTGTCAAAAAAATATTTAGTGCCACTTGTACTTTCTCCAATCCTTTTTATAAGAGACAAATGATTTTTTAGATTCATTAATTAATTAATGTATTTGAGTTATAATATAGATCAAATACATCAATTTTATAATGAATCTAAAAAGTAGATCATCTCTTATAAAAAAGGCCGAATGAAGTACATCTCAACACAACATCTTTCACTATATAAACACTAATAATGACTTATCCCACTTCTTTAATTTACACTTTACTACTTTTAAGTCCCAATGCTTACTCTTCCAACCTCTGGTCAATTTTTAAAAATGGTTCAAAAAATATATAATATTGTAATTGGGTAAAAAAACCATTCTTATTTTTTTTATATAAACAAAAATATACACGGGACGATTATTTGTGATTCATAATTTATTCATTTAATAAGTTTTACAAGAAATAACACAACACAATAGTTTCATTTATATTTTAACAATATTATATAATAAATTTTTTTATATTTTATCCTCAATAAATTTTTATCTTAATATAATGACAAACTTAAATATCAAATAAAAATTAATAGACTCGCACGGGTCTTTTAACTAGTATAGTGTTATTATAGTACATGTTATATAAATTTACAATAGGGTTATTACACCATTTATTTTATATGGCGAAATACAGCATAATAACCCATGTAAGTACAGTACGAGTATTCTACAATCTTTAAAATGTGATGGGTCCAAATCAAATCAAAGTATGGTTCTTCACAAATCAACGTCACAAATTAATCCCACTGGTCTTCAGCTCCAACGCATGTTTGACCGTCATGACTCATCTGTTGAAAACAATTGAAATGTGTTAGAAGCTGATGAGCCATGATACGTGACACGATATCGATACGATACGACATCGATATAGTGATACAGGAAAATTTTCGAAATTTCCGATACGATACCTTCGGGTTATGTTTTTTTGAAAAAGCTAAAATGAGACAGCCTCCCCAGCACAAGACGTACCAATATAGGCTAAACAAGTTTACAAAGAGTCGTCGAAACAAAATCATAAACAAATCATAAAAAGCCCAAACAAAACATAAGACTAGATCACCAGCTATGGTAGTTATAAGCTAACGTAACACTCGTCGACTTCAACCACCTAAAAGAGAAAAGCTTGATCTTGTCCAACAAAATATGGGGCGTGTCTTCTGATCCTGTGAACAATCGATGATTTCGCTCCGTCCATACAACCCAAATGAAAGCAAGCCAAATGAGCTGTAAAAATGATCGACGCGCGCGAGAGCCACCTGCTGAAGATGCAAACTGAACAAAATGGTCACGCAGAGTAGTGAAATCCACCAAAGGAATACCAATCCACGAGCGCACTAAATCCAAAAGAGAACCAACGGTACTATAGGAGATGAATAAGTGATGAACTGACTCGGCCTCTGCACATCCAAAAACGCAAGAGTGAGCTGTAGAAGATAAAACACCTCGAGTAATCAGGTTTACTTTCGTGGGCAACCTATCACGCATAAACGCCACGCGAAGATGGAAACCTTCAAAGGAACCTGGGGGTGCCAAATGAGGTGATCCGCATCATCTATAGTAACCAAAACATTAGAAGTAAGAAGTTGATATGCTCCTCTAACAGAGTAACCTGTGACAGGATCAGGGCGCCACTGCCACCTATGAATAGAATGAGCCTGCAAGAAAATGTTAAGAAGTAAAGACTGACACTCCCCCAACATCTCCTCCTCCCATGCCCTCAGCTGCCGCCGCCACACCCACGCCTCGCCACCCTAACATCAGGGATACGTTATTTAAAACTTAAGTTTAAAATAAAATATATAAATGCACAATATATAAACATAACTAAAATCGATAATGATAAAAATTAACATTTAAATTACTCAAAATAAGAAAACAAGTGACAATTACATATATTAAGTTAAGTACTCCCCAAAAGGGGGGTGAGATGGGTAGCTTAACTGGTTAAGCTAGTTGAACTAAGAGTTAATGACTTGGAGGTCCAAAGTTCAAGTTATGACATGGAGAAAAACCAACAAAGACATAGTTGGTAACATCATACTCTAACATTCAATACTTAAGAGAAAATACGAATTGTATCAGTCTCATCTCCTACGTTTCTATCATCAAAGAGCTTTAATTGTCCAATACTTTTTCGATCGATACGCGTATCAGAGAAGTATCCGACAAATATTGGTTATATTTTATTTTAAAAAATAATATTTGATGAATAATTTGCAAGTATACAATTAGCCGTCAAGTAGTATAAAAATCGTTCTTTCCACAGGGATTGTTGTAATTCAAAAACAAGTTGAATACATATTTAAACACATAAATTTAAATGTAAAAAGGGGGGAAATTTGTTTGGTTCAAGTTTGATCATAAACTGACAAAATAACTTAGGTTTCAAATCAAATGAAGAAAAGCGATTGATCCTTTTGGTTCATCTAATTACTACTTCTCTTGGTAATTTCATGTATGATTACAAATTTACTCAATTTAGTTTCACGATTAGATTAAATCAAAAATGATTATGCCCAATGTCTTGGTAACATAATCCTCTCCCTTGATCATCGATTCCTAATGTCTTAGGTAATCTATGATCAATTGAGGATTACAAACTTTAATCTATAAAATCTCAATTAACAATCCGAAATGTCTTAAGTGAAAGTTAATCGATCAATTAGTCCTAGATCGATGATTCATTCCTATCGTCATAGTAAAATAAATCATTGAATTCATCATATAAGTAGCTAATTCATATAAAGCATTAAGCATAAGGAATAATCAAAGAAACTAACTTCGTAATTCATATATCAATTCAAATGAGAATCACATGGTTCAAGAGAAATAGAAATCAGAATCCCCTAAGGACCAATCATGGGAATTTAGTTACACATAGTATAAGAAAACATTACAATCAAAGAAATGAGAGAAAGCATGTTTACAAGATGATCTTGATGTGTTTCCACACTTCAATCCTTGCCTCCAAGCTCCTTGATCTTCAAAAGTTCTCAAAATTGATGTTTCCAATGCTAATTTTCGATCCATCATCTCAGATCTGCCTTTTCCTTTTATAACCGGAGTCAATAAATGAGAATTTCACCTCAGACACGAGCATTTTCGCCCCAGGCACAGAATTTTCGCCTGAGGCGCCAACATTTTCGCCCCAGGCGAACAGGCAAACAGAGAGGTGCTTTTCAACTGGGAATTTTCGCCTGAGGCACAGGAATTTTCGCCTCAGGCACAACATTTTCGCCTGAGGCACCAACATTTTCGCCCGGAGCGAAAAAAGCAGAATATTAGCTATTTTCTTCATTCTTCAGCTACTTTCATCCTTTGCAAATATCTTCAAACTAGTGCATTATTCTTCCATGAAATGAGTTACAATTCTTCTAAAAAGACTTGAAATTGGTCTTATTTTCATGTAATGACGCATGTCATCACAACCCCAAACTTATTTCATTCCTTGTCCTCGAGGAATATCCCAATCTCTAAGAAAACAAAACACTACCTCAATCCATTTGGCTACACAAACTCAAACCCAATCAAGTTAGACGTAATTTGCATAATATTTCAACGATCAATTTCGTCATGATTCAAATATTCACAGTTTCAAATTTAGGCAAAACAAAGAGCATCAAATAAAGATTGACCATACTTAATCTCTTCACACCCTCACCGACTCTCCTGTTTAAGGGTAATATTCACTCAATCAACACATCATAACTAGACTACTATAAATTTGCAGACATTCTCAAAAATCAATCACCATGTCATGAACACACACATTAGAGGACTTTTATAGGTTATAACGTGGCCTGGTTAAAAGGTGGATGGTGGCATTTCTGGTAAGTGAGTAAAAAAACTTGAAGTTAGATACCACTAAATTGAATAGATACAACACCCCACCCTACTTTTTAATAATTCATACTAGAGAACAATTTTCCTTCACAAAATTTTCTTTCAATGAATTCTTATTGTTTTCAAGAAGATCACCATGATTATTATTATTATTTTTTTCTTCGAACTTCTTTTCTTAGTGAACTTTTGAATTTTTCTTTCATAATTTTGTGTATATATATATATATATATATATATATATATATATATATATATATATATATATATATTTTAGTTCTCTAGTATACCCACCCCAAACTTAAGTTGTTGTTAATTCCAAAAGCAACCCCAAACTTAGTGACATGCATTGTGCAAAAACCACTAAAGGTATCTAATTCTCCAAGAAAATCATTTTTTTTTTATAACAAAACTTGGGTCAGATAACAAACAAAACATTTTTCTTTAAGCTCAAAGGGGTTAAACAAAGGATAAGCAATGATAGAGGTGGCTAAAACAGGCTCAAGATACCAAAGAACTTGCCTCGTGTGTGCATCACAACAATAAATCAATTAAAGAGAACATGCGCAAATTCTAGAGACATAGCTAAGTGTGGAATTCTCATAATCATCAAAAGAAATCAGTGTTTGGGCTCAAAATCTCACGGTTATGCTGGATTAAACTATGGTCAATATTTGTGAGAGTCCCTAAGCTTTGCCTAAATTATCACTATGATGCATCAGAAACAGTCAAAAATATCACACATTCATATCATGCATTTGGTCAACAATTTTGAATCTAAGATGGTAGCCAAACAAATTTCAAATAGTGTGAGGTTTTCAAAAAGACTAAGACATTCAAGGAAAACAACAAATAAAACAAGTATTTATTCATGACAAATAAAGAGCAAGTAACAACTTCAACATAAACGCACGAAGCAGGCCAAAAAGTACACATGGAGAAGGTAATATCTGAAAACCTGATTCTTTTTTTTTTTTTCCAGCTTTCGAATGCACTATACTCCAACTCCTCTATTGTCTTCTTGAACCTGCAAAACACAAAACAAAACAAAAAAAAATATTGTTTAGTGAATAAAACCTTGGGTTGCCTCCCAAGCAGCGCTCTTTTAACGTCAATAGCTTGACGGTCCATGACTTCAAATTAGGTTGGATATTTCAGACTTGTTTCACCCCAACTCCTCTTTTGCTCTTTCTTCAACCGAGAATTATTCTGATCAACAAGCAATGATTTCACTATTATCGGATGGCGAATGAACTTTATCTGCTTATTCCTCCCTTTCTTTCTTTTCTTCTTTCGTGCTCCTTTTGGACCTTCCTTAGAATCATCCACACTCTTTTTCCTAAAACTCATCATGACGGTTTCAACTAGCTTCGTCACTTCTTTCTTTACTAAACCTTCCAATGGAGGAATAACAATTTTACAAGCATCCACACCCGGATTGACTTCTTCCTCCTTATACACCTTGTGCAACCAAAAGGCAGGGATTATACCATTTAAATTCCAAGCCGAAGTGTCATAATCCTTCTCCAATTCTTTAACAAGGTCATCTTCTTCCAAAGGAGTAAGCAAGCTACTAATTATGACCGGTTGCTTTGAATCTTCTCCCAAGAATACATACTTCCAATTAGGAGGAAGTTCTTCCAACCCCGGAGGACTTGGCTCAAACTCTTCCTCCACTAGCAATGTCTCCTCCACTTTTAGCGTTTCCGCTACTTGGCACTCATCCAATTGTTGAAGAAAAAGTTCAATTTCATGATCCCATTCTTCTTCTCTCACATCCTTTGCCACATCCTCTAACACATCCACCTTGAAACATTCAGGTACCACTCCACAAAACTTTGTTGCTTCAAACACCTTGAAGCATACTTGTTCATTGTCTAGACGAAACATGAGCTCACCCATCTCAACGTCAATTAGAGCCCTTCCGGTGGCTAAGAATGATCTTCCCAACAAGAGAGGAACTTCAGCGTCCTCCTCCATATCTAGAATCACGAAATCAGCCGGGAATACAAATTCAGCACATCTTACCAAAACATCTTGTAAAATTCCATGTGGGTAGGTAATTGACAGGTCGGCAAGAGATAATTGCATCTTTGTCGGTTTAGCCACGGCACCCGGGATGCGCTTCATCATAGACAAGGGCATCAAATTGATGTTTGCACCCAAGTCACATAAAGCTCTCCTAACATGTAAGTTTCCAATAGAGCATGGAATGGTGAAACTTCCCGGATCCTTCTTCTTTTGGGGAAGCTTCTTTTGAATTATTGCACTGCACTCTTCGGTCATGTCTACCGTCTCATCATCAAGAGGTTTTCGCTTCTTTGTCAAAAGCTCCTTCATAAATTTCGCATATATAGGCATTTGTTCCAAAGCCTCTGCAAAAGGAATATTCGCTTGGAGACTATGGAGCATTTTCATGAAATTTTTGAAGTGTTGATGATCTTTCTCCTTGGCCTTCTTCTTTCGTGGATACGGTAACTTGGCATGGAATGAAGTGTTTTGTCCTTTGTTGCCATCCTTCTCTTCTAAGCTTTGAACTTTCTTCAAAGTGTGATTCTTTTCAACTAACTTCTCATCACTCTCTTTTTGAATTTTTCTCTCTCTCTCATTTTCGACTACTTCTATCTCACCTTCAATCTCATTTTCTACTCCACATTCTTTTTCAACTTCACCCTCATTCTCATTTTTTTCATCTCTCTTTTCTTTCACTCCATCTTCACTCGACTCACTTTTCTTCTTTGTCATAACCTCAGGTGAAGGAACCACTCTACTTCTCAAATTGATCGCATTGCAGCTTTCATGACCAGAATTATCTTTTGTAGAACCTTCAAAGCCATTATTTTGAGTAGCCAAGAATTGCCTTGACAATTGACCCATTTGAGTTTCTAGGTTCTTGATTGAAGCTTCATGATTCTTGTTAGCAATGTCTTGGTTAGCTTTCATTTGGTCTTGGCTAATCTTCATTGCTTCAAAATTTCCTTGAGTCACCTTGATAGCTAAGATAAGACTATCTTCAAAAGAATCTACAAGGTGATCTTCCGACTGTTGCTCTTGAGGAATTTCTTTATTTTGAGTTAAACATGAATTAGTTCCATAAGAAAAGTTCATGTGATTCTTCCCTCCAAGATTATAGGCATTGAAATATGGATTGTTTTGCTTCCCATTCCACATGTAGCTCATCTGCTCTTGGGCTGCTAATTGTGTGGTAATAATTTGTAGTAGAGCATTCATTAACTTGTAACTTGTTAAAAGTTCGTTTTGATTGTCTAATTCAAGCATGACTTCCTGCCTGGTCTAAACAACAAAGAAAATACCTTAGTAGCACTTGCACTAAACAATAGTGAAAACGAAATTTAAAATGAAACTTATTTTTGTATTTTTTTATTATAAACAAAACAAAACTAAAATAGTGAACTAAGTATGGTCCAATTGCCTTGTTGAATCAATCAACAATCCCCGGCAACGGCGCCAAAAACTTGATGAATAATTTGCAAGTATACAATTAGCAGTCAAGTAGTATAAAAATCGTTCTTTCCACAGGGATTGTTGTAATTCAAAAACAAGTTGAATACATATTTAAACACATAAATTTAAATGTAAAAAGGGGGGAAATTTGTTTGGTTCAAGTTTGATCATAAACTGACAAAATAACTTAGGTTTCAAATCAAATGAAGAAAAGCGATTGATCCTTTTGGTTCATCTAATTACTACTTCTCTTGGTAATTTCATGTATGATTACAAATTTACTCAATTTAGTTTCACGATTAGATTAAATCAAAAATGATTATGCCCAATGTCTTGGTAACATAATCCTCTCCCTTGATCATCGATTCCTAATGTCTTAGGTAATCTATGATCAATTGAGGATTACAAACTTTAATCTATAAAATCTCAATTAACAATCCGAAATGTCTTAAGTGAAAGTTAATCGATCAATTAGTCCTAGATCGATGATTCATTCCTATCGTCATAGTAAAATAAATCATTGAATTCATCATATAAGTAGCTAATTCATATAAAGCATTAAGCATAAGGAATAATCAAAGAAACTAACTTCGTAATTCATATATCAATTCAAATGAGAATCACATGGTTCAAGAGAAATAGAAATCAGAATCCCCTAAGGACCAATCATGGGAATTTAGTTACACATAGTATAAGAAAACATTACAATCAAAGAAATGAGAGAAAGCATGTTTACAAGATGATCTTGATGTGTTTCCACACTTCAATCCTTGCCTCCAAGCTCCTTGATCTTCAAAAGTTCTCAAAATTGATGTTTCCAATGCTAATTTTCGATCCATCATCTCAGATCTGCCTTTTCCTTTTATAACCGGAGTCAATAAATGAGAATTTCACCTCAGACACGAGCATTTTCGCCCCAGGCACAGAATTTTCGCCTGAGGCGCCAACATTTTCGCCCCAGGCGAACAGGCAAACAGAGAGGTGCTTTTCAACTGGGAATTTTCGCCTGAGGCACAGGAATTTTCGCCTCAGGCACAACATTTTCGCCTGAGGCACCAACATTTTCGCCCAGAGCAAAAAAAGCAGAATATTAGCTATTTTCTTCATTCTTCAGCTACTTTCATCCTTTGCAAATATATTCAAACTAGTGCATTATTCTTCCATGAAATGAGTTACAATTCTTCTAAAAAGACTTGAAATTGGTCTTATTTTCATGTAATGACGCATGTCATCACAACCCCAAACTTATTTCATTCCTTGTCCTCGAGGAATATCCCAATCTCTAAGAAAACAAAACACTACCTCAATCCATTTGGCTACACAAACTCAAACCCAATCAAGTTAGACGTAATTTGCATAATATTTCAACGATCAATTTCGTCATGATTCAAATATTCACAGTTTCAAATTTAGGCAAAACAAAGAGCATCAAATAAAGATTGACCATACTTAATCTCTTCACACCCTCACCGACTCTCCTGTTTAAGGGTAATATTCACTCAATCAACACATCATAACTAGACTACTATAAATTTGCAGACATTCTCAAAAATCAATCACCATGTCATGAACACACACATTAGAGGACTTTTATAGGTTATAACGTGGCCTGGTTAAAAGGTGGATGGTGGCATTTCTGGTAAGTGAGTAAAAAAACTTGAAGTTAGATACCACTAAATTGAATAGATACAACACCCCACCCTACTTTTTAATAATTGATACTAGAGAACAATTTTCCTTCACAAAATTTTCTTTCAATGAATTCTTATTGTTTTCAAGAAGATCACCATGATTATTTTTGTTTTTTTTTTCTTTTTTTTCTTCGAACTTCTTTTCTTAGTGAACTTTTGAATTTTTCTTTCATAATTTTTGTATATATATATATATATATATATATTTTAGTTCTCTAGTATACCCACCCCAAACTTAAGTTGTTGTTAATTCCAAAAGCAACCCCAAACTTAGTGACATGCATTGTGCAAAAACCACTAAAGGTATCTAATTCTCCAAGAAAATCATTTTTTTTTATAACAAAACTTGGGTCAGATAACAAACAAAACATTTTTCTTTAAGCTCAAAGGGGTTAAACAAAGGATAAGCAATGATAGAGGTGGCTAGAACAGGCTCAAGATACCAAACATTTGCCTCGTGTGTGCATCACAACAATAAATCAATTAAAGAGAACATGCGCAAATTCTAGAGACATAGCTAAGTGTGGAATTCTCATAATCATCAAAAGAAATCAGTGTTTGGGCTCAAAATCTCACAGTTATGCTGGATTAAACTATGGTCAATATTTGTGAGAGTCCCTAAGCTTTGCCTAAATTATCACTATGATGCATCAGAAACAGTCAAAAATATCACACATTCATATCATGCATTTGGTCAACAATTTTGAATCTAAGATGGTAGCCAAACAAATTTCAAATAGTGTGAGGTTTTCAAAAAGACTAAGACATTCAAGGAAAACAACAAATAAAACAAGTATTTATTCATGACCAATAAAGAGCAAGTAACAACTTTAACATAAACGCACGAAGCAGGCCAAAAAGTACACATGGAGAAGGTAATATCTGAAAACCTGATTTTTTTTTTTCCAGCTTTCGAATGCACTATACTCCAACTCCTCTATTGTCTTCTTGAACCTGCAAAACACAAAACAAAACAAAAAAAAATATTGTTTAGTGAATAAAACCTTGGGTTGCCTCCCAAGCAGCGCTCTTTTAACGTCAATAGCTTGACGGTCCATGACTTCAAATTAGGTAGGATATTTCAGACTTGTTTCACCCCAACTCCTCTTTTGCTCTTTCTTCAACCGAGAATTATTCTGATCAACAAGCAATGATTTCACTATTATCGGATGGCGAATGAACTTTATCTGCTTATTCCTCCCTTTCTTTCTTTTCTTCTTTCGTGCTCCTTTTGGACCTTCCTTAGAATCATCCACACTCTTTTTCCTAAAACTCATCATGACGGTTTCAACTAGCTTCGTCACTTCTTTCTTTACTAAACCTTCCAATGGAGGAATAACAATTTTACAAGCATCCACACCCGGATTGACTTCTTCCTCCTTATACACCTTGTGCAACCAAAAGGCAGGGATTATACCATTTAAATTCCAAGCCGAAGTGTCATAATCCTTCTCCAATTCTTTAACAAGGTCATCTTCTTCCAAAGGAGTAAGCAAGCTACTAATTATGACCGGTTGCTTTGAATCTTCTCCCAAGAATACATACTTCCAATTAGGAGGAAGTTCTTCCAACCCCGGAGGACTTGGCTCAAACTCTTCCTCCACTAGCAATGTCTCCTCCACTTTTAGCGTTTCCGCTACTTGGCACTCATCCAATTGTTGAAGAAAAAGTTCAATTTCATGATCCCATTCTTCTTCTCTCACATCCTTTGCCACATCCTCTAACACATCCACCTTGAAACATTCAGGTACCACTCCACAAAACTTTGTTGCTTCAAACACCTTGAAGCATACTTGTTCATTGTCTAGACGAAACATGAGCTCACTCATCTCAACGTCAATTAGAGCCCTTCCGGTGGCTCAATATAATGATCCTCCAATAATTTAGAGGGTTAAATATGTTTTTGGTCCTTATAGTTTTTCAGAATTTTTATTTTAGTCCCTGAAGATTTTTTTCCACACTTTTTAGTCCCTGGAGTCAAAATGATCAAAGCAAAATAACATTCGTATATGGTCAAAAGCAAAATATATGAATAATGTATATAGTCAAAATGAGTCACTTATTGTAGAACTAAGAGAGTATCAACTTTCGATCAACTATAAATTTTATAACATTCATACTCGTTAATACGTTATTTATGACTTGTACACAAATACTACTTGAACGATGCTTTTATAGTTTTATACATGGCCTTATAAAAGTAGTAACTTGAGTTGTTACTTGTTATGGACAAGTCAATATGGAACTGTTGAAATTAATCAAAAGTCAAGAAAGAAGTGGTTCTGCAGTCAAATCTTCAGGGACAGTGCAGCTCATACTGAAACCGATTCAGTGAAGTTCTTTCTAATTCTAGTACCCTGAACCCCTGCACTTACTTATTTATTTAATTTTGGTAATAGTACAAATGATGGACAAATAACTGTCAAAAATAAAATGATGGAGAAATAATTAAATATATTTGGTACAAATGGACAAATTTTTATATAGGACAAATAAGATTTTTAAATAGGATTATATTAGACATGTTTTATCTTAAAAAAAACTTAATTGCAATAGTTAATTTCGAGTTTGAAATTTGATTTAGGAATGTATTATCTTTAAAAACTTTAAGGAATTTTTTTATCCATTTAAGTCTCACAAAATTTATTGTTCTGATTTGCGCGGCGGATATCTATTTACAACCAAAAAAATTGTCCAATAAAACTTGAGTGTTTTAAAAAAAAATAGGATGTTGGCAGGTGTAACATCATCACCAGTAGACAATCTCAGTCGTCCATAATAAATTTAATGGCTTAGATTTACTTGTTCAATTTAATTAATTAATTTTATACAGAGTTTGATTTTAGCCATTTATAAATTGTTGATCAGTCGGTCAAAAATAATTTTTTTTAATTTTTTTGACGATAATCGGTCAAAAATAATTGTTGCATTGATGTATTAACTGCGTCAAATCTATTTTCAAAAATATATCATATATTATGCAACAGAAGAATTGCATTCCTATATCTCTCTTCCTCTTATATAGAGCTAGCTGGCCATCATTGTTTTTTCTAATAGCATAACATATATATCATTTTAATCTCTCTTCCTACAACTATGAAGAGAACAATGTGCTACATTCTAATCTTAACATTTTCAATTCTACTTTTGCGTTTGGTTTGTGTAATAAGCAAACCTTGGCTGTTTTTTGGTGCTGCAAATCAACAAGGTTAGTAAACTTAACACTTTCATCTCACTCCTTTCCAACCCTACAAATGTGTAATCTTACTTTTCTCTTTGAACTCAAAAAAAAGTTTGCTTTTGAAACATCATTAGAATTTATGATTTAAAAAACATCATTAACATTTTTTTTCACTGTATTTTAATTATTTCAATTTTTGTTACAACTTTCAACAGCATTCTTCAAAGTTGATCCCAGAACTAGAATACCTGCAGATGTTCCAAGACATTTTGACTCTATACAGGTTTATCTCTTGAAGGTACAATATCAAAATCTTACTAATGAACTACTGAGCTAACATCTTATGAACAATTGAAAAATATAGTTTTTTTTTTCGACAAGAAAAAATATATAGTTATTTTCTCAAATTTTACACTACAAATTCAAAGACTATTTAAGTTAGTGAATATTTTCTAAAAAAAATATTTTGATAGATGAATTTTTTATTTTTATGATGGATGAATTAAATTGATTGATATTTTTTAATTTAAAGGACTAGATTACTGTTTTGCAAATTTATAGAACTAAACTGATTACATAATCAAAGATTTAAATATCTATTTAATTACTCGTTCCCATGAACTTAATTTGGTTGATAGATACATTACATTATATATATATTGAGGTTGAGTCTTGAACTCAGACAACCCACTTATTCACCTTTAGTTTTTGTTACATCCACTTATTCACCTTAAGAGTGCGTAAAATTTCTAACCACTAAATTACTCGACGAAAATATTTTGTGGCATGTGATTTTACAATATATTAGTAATAATATTACATGTTTTTATACATATTTTAAATTTTATTTATTGAAGGGAAGAAAGGTATTGGAGGAATATGAAGAAGCATTGATGGGAGTGAGTAGGATTGGGTCAAGACCACCAAGATGTGAACACAAATGTGGAGGATGCATTCCTTGTAACCCAATTCAGATGCCTACCAACAAAAATCATATTGGTATTCAGTATGCCAATTATGAGCCTGAAGGATGGAGATGCAAGTGTGGCACTTCTTACTTTAACCCCTAATAATTAATTAAGGAAAATTCTTCTATTATAACAAGACCACCTTTTAATTAGTTACTTGTATGTTTATTTATAATTAATCCTTGATATATGATTATTGTTTTACCTTGAATGAATAGTTGAATGTTAGTGTTACAAGTTACAACTAATCGATCAAGATTTTGTGCTGAAACAACATTGATCTGTGATATGTTTAGGTTACCTTGAATGTTCAATTTTGATGTCGCAAAATTTAAGTAAAAATGAGTCAAACAAACTTGATGTATTTGAACCAAATACATTAACTTTTATTGACCAATACTAATGCTACGGTGGACCAGTTGGCGAATGTATTTTCCCGTCATGTAGTATGCAAACGGTGTTTTAGCCATTTTTGTAAATTTTTACACTCGCTTTGCAAACCGGGGGTGCTGAGAAGAAAAACCCAACAATCAGCCGTGGTGCAACAATCAGAGATTGCAAATTATGCAATTGTTGTATGTGTGAACAGTGCGTTAAAAGGAAAACCAAGAATTGGTAGCCAAACCATGTGAGAAAATTGGTAGCCGCACTGTGTGAGAAAACAGAGGGCGACGCGTGAAAGAGACGAATAATTGGTATCCGGTGACGAATGTGTAAACGTTACTCGTTTCGGCTAAAATTTGAGTATGTTGTTTTCTGTCACCTTGTTAGTTACTTAGATAATTTTTCTGACTAGTTTTGTCTTCTTTTTGGAGTTTTTTTCCGCCTCTTTTTTTCAGCGGTTTAAAATTGCCACTAAAGCCGATGCTAGTGTAACGACCCGACTCTAGTTGATAATAATTATATTATTATTTAGAGAACCCAATTATGAAGTTTTAGTAAAAGGCACAAATTGAGTTATAGAAGCATGAGGGGCAATGTAGACTTTTGACCATTTAAAAATATGAGTAGTAAAAGGGAACAAGTTATAGTGAAGAAATCACAATCTCCTTTCTTCCTTCTTTCTCTGTCAAACCGAACCACTCCCTCCACCACCACCATAAAACTCCATTATTCAATTCCTCTAAATCCTTCAACAATCAAGCCTTCTTATATATTCCTTTTTCTCTCCACCCATTATCATTGCAACATGGTAGATGTTAAGAAGTCCCACATCGGTTGAGAGATGGTCTGACTAAGTGTTTATAAACTAGAGGCAATCCTCACCTTACAAGCCGGTTTTGTAAAGATGAGTTAGACCCAATACCCATTTCTAAGATGATATTAGAAGTTGAAGGTATTGACTGGAAAAAACATGGTCAAAGGCTTACCTGAACTAAAAGATAATGAAGAAAAATGCAGTGATTGCTTGTCAGGGAAGCAACACAGAGACAGCATTCCAAAGCAGGCAAATTGGAGAGCATCTCAGAAATTAGAACTTGTGCATTCAGATATCTGTGGTCCCTTAAACCCTAAGTCCAATGGAGGGAACAATTCTCAAGGTATAAAGAGACAATTGACAGCTGCTTACACTCCACAACAAAATGGAGTTTCAGAAAGGAAGAATAGAACACTATTAAATATGGTCAGAAGCATGTTATCTTGCAGAAAAGTGCCTAAAAGATTTTGGCCAGAAGTAGTTAATTGGGCCACTCATGTGATGAACAGATGTCCTACCTTTGCTGTAAAAAACATCACACCAGAAGAAGCATGGAGTGGACACAAGCCATCAGTAAAATACTTCAGAATATTTGGATGTGTGACTCATGGACACATTCCAGATTCTAAGAGAGGTGAAGCCTAAAAAATTGTTGATCATGTTGGCGTTTTATGATTGACCTCATTTTGCTAAAACATGTGATCAATCTAGATGTGGAACTACATGCTTCCACCATCCAGTACAAGCAAGATGTTGCATAGAATGCTCCAACATTGGATACCACATCCAGTGGGCCGGGCCTGTTACATTGTGATCTCGCGCCTTTTTCTAATTATGGAATCCACGCTAATTCTACGTGTGCGCCAAGTAGCGCCGTCAGTTATGGTTCAGAAGACAACCATGACCTAGTTTTGTTTGCTAATCAGATCATCCAATTAAGGAAACAAAACAATTGTTCGAAGAATATTCCTTGAAGGAACCTATGACCCTGCTAAGTTTTCGAAGCCCAATTCAAGACCTAGCCCATGCTAGCGCAGGCTATTTAAGGAAGCGGACACCATTGTTCAAAGCACTGAAACCAGATTTGAGTTTTACAAAGCGTGAGTTTAGGTTTTAGTACTGTGTTATTGTGTTCTGAGTCTTGTGTTGATTTGATGCAAGATTAAGAACTGTGTGTTCTTTGTGTTGTAATATCTATGGAGCTTCTAAGCAAGGAGATAGTGTGTGTATACCATTCCAAAGCTTTGAAGTACGGAAGTGGTGTGTGTTTTATGAAGTGTGTCCTCACCTGTTGAATGTTATAGTGTACGATCACTGGCTGTGGTCAAGAGGAGGTGAGCGGAGGTTCTCATACCTAGGTGTGTCTTAGGTAGAATTAGCACGGGTAGTGACTAGGTGAAAAGTCTTAAACGGGTTGTTTATTGAGGGCTTCAAACTAATACTATCATAGTGGATTGACTCCTGGATTGGTATCCCCCAGAGTAGGCTTATGCTGAACTGGGTTAACAAATAACTGTGTTATTTTTGTTTTCCGCTTGTTAAGTTTATTGTTCATTTCGTATGCGCTGTTAGATGTTGAATCATTGAATCAAGCATTGAGTTCAACATCGGAACACGAGTGTGCCAGAATTTCAGATCATGTCAGTGATAGTGAAGACAATAATGATTTTGCAGTAGACAATGAAGATGTTAATCATAATGAGGCTGACATTGACAATGAAGATGTCAATGGTAATCATGAAAGTGACATGGACCTAGAAAACACCAGTGATGAATCACTTTCACCCAGACAAAGAAGGCCCCCTGGATATCTCAGTGATTATGTAACCAGAACTGAAGAGCTGGACAACATTGATCAATTGCAAAACCTTGCAATAGCCATGTTCAGCACAAGTGAAGATCCAGAAACTTATGAAAAAAAGCAAAATTGAAGGTTTGGAGAGAAGCAATGGAATCAGAAATCAATTCAATAGAATCAAATGATACTTGGGAATTGACTACTCTTCCTCAGGGAGCAAAAGCAATAGGTGTTAAGTGGATATTCAAAACCAAATATAATGAAAATGGCAAGATAGAGAAGTACAAAGCCAGACTGGTAGCAAAGGGATATTCACAAAAACATGGGATTGATTATGGTGAGGTATATGCACCTGTTGCAAGATGGGATACTATAAGAACAATTCTTTGCTTAACTGCTTATGAAAAATGGCCTGTGCTACAACTTGATGTCAAGAGTGCTTTTCTTCATGGAGAATTAATGGAAGATGTGTATGTGATGCAACCACTGGGATATCAGAAAGGGAATAGTGATGAAGTTTACAAGCTCAAAAAGGCCCTATGTGGTTTGAAGTAGGCTCCTAGAGCTTGATACAGCAAAATAGAATCCCACTTCATATCAGAAAAGTTTGAGAAATGCACTCATGAACATACCTTGTTTGTCAAGCAAGGCAGTAATCAGAAGATTCTGATAGTTAGCATATATGTGGATGATCTTATCTACACTAGTAATGATGCTTTAATGATGGATGAATTCAAAGCATCAATGAAAGATAAGTTTGCAATGACAGACCTTGGGAAAATGAAGTATTTCTTAGGAGTTGAAGTAAGTCAGAGTGAACAAGGAATCTTCATACATCAGCACAAATATAGTACTGAAATTCTAAAGAGGTTTGGAATGATGGACTACAAAAAAGTATGTAGCCCAATTGTCACTGGATGCAAGCTAGTGAAGGATGAAAATGGGAGAGCTACTGATGCTACTACATACAAGCAGATGATTGGATGTTTGATGTATCTGTTAGCCACTAGACCTGACATGACTTTTGCAGCGTGTTTGGCTGCTAGATACATGGAGAGACCAACTGAAATGCACGTTGCAGTGGTGAAAAGAATAATGAGATACTTGAAAGGAACACTGAAGTTTGGTATGTTGTACAAATGCAAGAACAACACTGAGTTAAATTTACAAGGTTGGAGTGATTCAGATTATGCTAGAGATCATGATGACAAAAAGAGTACCTTTGGATATGTGTTTACTTTAGGGGAAAGTGCAATTTGCTGGTCATCAAAGAAGTAACCTATAGTTACTCTATCAACAACTGAGGCTGAGTTTGTATCTGCAGCCTCATGTGCTTGTCAATGCCTGTGGTTGAAGAATGTGTTAGATCACTTGCACATTGAGCAAAATGGCTGCATTGTTGTCAACTGTGATAACAGTTCCTCTATCAAGCTATCTAAAAACCCTATTATGCACGACAGGTGCAAACAAAAGATGTGAGATTCCATTTCCTAAGGGATCTAAGAAAAGATTGAGTAGTTGAATTGCAATTGATGAATATTTTGCAAGTGTACAAATAGCCGTCAAGTAGTATAAAAATCATTCTTTCCACAGGGATTGTTGTAATTCAAAAAACTAATTGAATTCATATTTAAACATATAAATTTCAATGTAAAAATGGGGGGGGGGGGGGGGAATTTGTTGATTCAAATTTCGATCACAAGAATTGGAAATAACTTAAAATTGAAATCAATAGGAGAAAAACGATTGATCCTTTTGGTTCATCTAATTACTACTTCTCTTGGTAATTTCATGTATAATAACGAATTTACTCAATTTAGTTTCACGATTAGATTAAATCAAAAATAATTATGCCCAATGTCTTGGTAACATAATCCTCTCCCTTGATCATCGATCCCTAATGTCTTAGGTAATCTATGATCAATTGAGGTTTACAACCTTTAATCATTTAATCTCAATTAACGATCCGAAATGTCTTAAGTGAAAGTTAATTGATCAATCGTTCCTAGATCGATCATTCATTCCTATCGTCATAGTAAAACAAATAATTGAAAACATTACACAATTGATCAAGTTATGCAAAGCATTAAGAACAAGGAATGATTGAAGAAACTAACTTCGTAATTCATTAATCATAACATATGATAATCACATAGTTCAAGAGAAATAATAATAAGAATCCCCTAAGGATCAATCATGGTAATTTAGTTACACATAGTGATAAAAGAAATTACAATCAAAGAAATGAAAGAAAGCATGATTACAAGATGATCTTGATGTGTTTCCACCTTCAAATCCTTGTCTCCAAGCTCCTTGATCTTCAAAAGTTCTCAAAATTGATGTTTCCAATGCTCCTTTTCGATCCTGGTTCTCAGATCTACGTTTTCCTTTTATAACCGGAGTCAATAAATGAGAATTTCGCCTCAGGCACAGGCATTTTCGCCCCAGGCACATAATTTTCGCCTGAGGCACCAACATTTTCGCCCCAGGCGAACAGGCAAACAGATAGGTACTTTTTCTGGTGAAATTTTCTCCTGAGGCACAGGATTTTTCGCCTCAGGCGAAATAGCAAACAGAGAGGTGTTTTTCAACTGGAACTTTTCGCCTCAGGCACAGAATTTTTCGCCTGGGGCGATAAAAGCAGAATATTAGCATTTTTCTTCATTCTTCAGCTAGTTTCATCCTTTGCAAATATCTTCAAACTAGTGCATTATTCTTCAATGAAATGAGTTAGAATTCTTCTAAAAAACACTTGAAATTGGTCTTATTTTCATGTAATGACGCATGTTGATGACGGATCGTCACACTCTCTAATCCATGCCTATTTTAGCAACATTAGATGCATTTTAGTAGGTTTTTAGCAATAAATATAAGAGAAATCTAATCATAAGCTTGATTACTTGTTTTGCAAGAAAACAGGAAAAATTGCAGGAAATGGATGATTTTCACTACGCTGGGGGCGTAGCCCATCACGCGCCGCGTGATGGGGATCACAGGGAGCCAAGATTTTCACTCTGATCACGCGCGGCGTGATACCTGACCACGCGCGGCGTGAAGCCTTGTTCAAGAAGAAGATTGCTCTCTGACTTGATCACGCGCCGCGTGATACCGTTATCACGCGCGGCGTAGTTGATGGATCTGCAACCACGCGCGGCGTGGTAGATCTGGCGCGCGGCGTGGTTGCTTTCAGTATATATGGTTTCTGCATAATTCTGTTAGGGGTTGGAAAATTCTGCAATTTTGATCTACATTCTGGGTTTAGAAACTTCAAGATTGGGATTCAAGACTCCAGAGGATAGCTCCAAGCACATCGATAGCATGGATTCACAAGCCATGACGTTGAAGCTAGGACGCGAACGAATGGAGATGAGGAGCTAAGCTTCTTTGGAGGTAGGATCTAGGATAGCTTAGGATGTAGAGGAATCTCATGTAATCTGCTTAATTGTAAGGATTTACTCTGTTAATAGTGTTTACTTAATGCAATTCGTCTCTTAATGCTTTATGATCCTTCATTAGTGTTGTAATGATTTTGAGTTAAGTCACGTGCGAGAGTATTGATTTAATTTCTGAACTGAATTGCATTGAGCACTCGAGTGTTTCCGGTCAAGAGATTGAGGCATAGAGTGTAGCGAACGATCGACGCGCGTTCATATCATTCGTTGTAGGTAGCTTCCGCCCGAGAGATCGGGGGAGTATCGACAACGAATAGAGTGGATTTTGACAAGAGATTGCGATTAACTAATTTGTTGATCTAGTTGTGAACACTTGAGTAAATTCCTATGATTTAGTAGATTGCATGTGGTTTAGCTATAGACTAGGTGATTCCGATGATTCTACCTCGCTTTTCCATTATATCAAAGCACGTTTTCTAACAATTCATCACTCAACATACCCCCAATTTATGTGTATTTCTTGCATAATGTTTATGAACACTATTAGACTCGTTTAATCACACAATCCCTGTGGATCGATATTTTTATTACTACATGGTAATTCGTTCACTTGCGAAAATTATCCATCAAGTTTTTGGCGCCGTTGCCGGGGATTGTGATTGATTCGACAAGGCGATAGTGTTCATATTTTCTGTGTTTTCCTTATTTTTCTGTTTTATATTTTTCTCCCGGAGCGTTCTACTTGTGTGTTTCCTTGTGCATGCGGAGAACAGGTCCCATTGCGCTGCAATTCGATCCAGAAATTGAAAAGACAGCTCGCGCAATTCGGAAGGCAACAAGGGAAGCTCAAGCTTCAAGAGGAAAAGCTTTGCTAGGTGGTACACCGGACTGTCAAGGACAGATTTCAGCCACAATGGAAGAAGAGCAGGTTCCACCGGTTCCTCAACCACAAAGGCGTACGCTCGGTGATTATGGGAGAAGAGACAATGACGCGTTGGCAAATCAAGGATTTCAACCGGCGAATCCTGTCTCATTTGACATCAAGAACACGGTCCTCTCCGCCCTAAAAGAGAATCCTTATTCGGGATCGGAAGCTCAATGCCCGAACCTACACTTGTCTCACTTCTATGAAGCTTGCGACTATACCGATCCACCGGGGGTGAGTGAATCGGACAAAAGACTGAGGTTATTCAAGCATTCTCTCACCGGCCGTGCTAAAGATTGGTTGGATACGATACCAGCCGGAACTATTGAGACTTGGAGACAGCTGGAGCGGAAGTTCTTAGACCGCTACTTCCCTATTCATAAGTTTTTGGAAAGAAGGGCTGAAATTAGCAACTTCGAGCAAGCGGATGGGGAAACGCTGTATGATGCTTGGGAGAGGTTCAAAGTTTGTCTTAAAAGGTGTCCGAATCACGGTTTCGATGGCCACAATCAGATGCAAATGTTTACCCAAGGTTTGAGGGCTCAAACGCGAATGATACTTGACGCATCAGCCGGTGGTTCGTTGAAGAACCGTGACGAAACTGAAGCAAGAGAATTGGTGGAAAGCATGGCTCAAAACGAGTATAGAGCTACTAATGATAGAGGAGCCAAGAAGAAAGGTGGAGTGTTGGAATTGGATACTCAAACAGCACTATTGGCACAGCAAAAGCTAATGACTAGCCAAATGGAAGCAATGATGAAGCTGCTGTCCAATCCACAAGTTCAATCTTCTCCAATAGGTAAAATTGACAATGTGCGCTGTGATTTTTGTTTGCAGGACCACCCAAATGGCGGATGCTTCCCGGAGGGTTCAGAGGAGGCTCGCTACTTAGCCAATTTCCGGAAGCCGTACAACAACAATAACAACGGTTCCGGGTGGGGGAACGGTATGCAAGGTCAAGGTGCACCGCAACAGCAGCAAAGGCCTCCATCAAGGATGGAAGAGACTCTAAATCAGTTCATGCTCATGACCCAAAGCAACTTTGAAGCGATGAAATCGAGTCAAGCAACCTCTAACAAGAATCATGAAGCTTCTATAAAGAATCTTGAGGTGCAAATGGGTCAGCTGTCAAGACAGTTTTCTATGTTGCAAAACCAAGGAGGTTTCGGTGGAAACACTCATGATAATCCAAAAAATGAAACTTGCAATGGAATCACTTTGAGGAGTAGAGAGATACCGGAACGGCCAGCTGTGGAGAAGCCCTTGAAAAAGAAGGTCAATGAGGGAGAGGTTGAAAATAAGCAAGAGGTTGTAGTTGAAAATGAGAGACATGAGGGAGAAGTGGAAAATGAAATTATGTCTAAGGAAGTTGAGATTAGTGAGGATGAGGAAGAAGAAGTTGAAAAACAGAGGGAGATAAAAGAAAAAGAGAGCAAGAAGGTGGAGAAAGGTAAGGGAGTTGATGAATCACCATATGCTAGGATGCCTTACCCTAGGAGAAAGAAAGTTAAGAATCTTGAGCGAGAGAAGGAGTTCAAGAAGTTCATGAAGGTGTTGAACAAGCTTGAGATGGCTATACCATTGATTGAGGCATTGGAACAAATGCCAAGTTATGCAAAGTTTTTGAAGGAGCTGCTCACAAAGAAAAGAAAACCGTTAGATGATGAAATGGTAAGTATGACGGAAGAGTGCAGCGCCCTCATCCAACGGAAGCTACCTCAGAAAAAGAAAGATCCGGGGAGCTTTACAATTCCATGCTCTATTGGAAATCTCACTATTGAAAAGGCGTTGTGTGATTTAGGTGCTAGCATAAATCTGATGCCGTTATCAATGATGAAGAAAATACCGGGAGCGGTAGCAAAGCCGACAAAGATGAGTCTCTCTTTGGCGGATAGATCGATTGTGCATCCGGAAGGGATTCTCCATGATGTATTGGTTAAGGTTGCTGGGTTTGTTTTTCCCGCAGATTTTGTGGTTTTAGACATAGAAGAAACTCGGGATTGGGAGCCCTTGCTCCTTGGTAGACCCTTTCTAGCAACTAGCCGAGCGTTGATCGATGTGGAAATGGGTGAGCTCATGCTAAGGACCGATGATCAGCAGGTCACATTCAATGTCTTTGATAAGATGGAGTGTGATGATGGAGACCCACAATGTTTTAAAATCCAGGTTTATGATCATATTGTTAAAGATGCTCTTAAGTTACCTTGGAATGCACACTACTTGCCACATGGTGGCACTACTTTTCCATAACCCTTAGGGGCATGGAACGTCAAGCATCGGGACGTTAAACAAGCGCTGGTTGGGAGGCAACCCAACGGTTTCTAATGTTTTAGTTTGTTTTGTTTTGAAGATTGTAGGTAGGTGTGCAGCAGAAGCAAGGACGGAAGCAGAACAGGGCAAAACAGAGTTCTACTACGCCGGGGGCGCAGTACAATCACGCGCGGCGTGATCCTTCAACACAGAGGAAGGAGTTTTCAGAATGTATCACGCACGGCGTGGGGATGCATCACGCGCTGCGTGAAGCCCTAAGAAATATGGAGTCTCTGACTAGTGAATACGCGCCGCGTGATGGTTATTACGCGCGGCGTGGCCTGTTTGAAAGAAGTTCTTGACCGTTACAATTGGTACTACGCGCGGCGTAGCAGGGGTCACGCGCGGCGTGGTTACACAGGAAAGCGTGTAAAATTTGAAATTCTTCATCTTCCCAACCAATCCATCAATCCCATCATCAATCCACACGCCCCCTCACGCGAAAAACTCCATTGTTAACCCATTTTCATCCTTCAAACCTCTCCAATTTCATTTCTAATCACCTTCAATCATCACATTCCTTCACATTCACATACCACCCATATCACCCACTCCAATTCCACTTCCAAATCCCTCATTTCACCACTTTCCCAAATTGACCCATTTCAACCTTCCTAATATCACCATGTTGACACGGCTAACCGGGAAGGGAAAGAAGAAGAGTGATGCTAATCCAACACAAGAGCCACCAAAGAAAGCAAGAACCAAGATGAGTGCAAGCAAAGGACAATCCTCTCGCTCCGCTCAAGCTTCTCCTCCTCGCCGGAGCAATGTTACCCGGCCACAAGTTCATCCTCACTTCATTAGTGAAGTTCATGAGAAAAGGTACACAAAAATCCAAACCTTTACTATTAATCAAGAGAAGGGTTTTGGTGAGGACTTGTTGAAGGGTGTTGCTGAGATAGGAAATGAGATCAAGTCTAGGGGATGGGAGAAATTTAATAAGTTGATGATTAAAGATGAAGTTAATCCTGGAAATCAGATGTGGGCTAGGGAGTTCTTTGCAAATGCCTATTTACCGGATCAACCAATGTTTCCGGAATATACTTCTGTGGTTAGGGGTGTTAAGGTGAGTTATTCTTTTGAAACTATAAACAATCTGCTTGGTTGTGCCGCGGGAGGCGTGTGTGAACTCTTGCGTGATAGAGAGAGGATCGACAAGAGTGGGATCGAAGTTAGGGAGGAACTGAAGAGTATAGTGTGTCGACCGGGAGCAATGTGGCTAGCCCACTCAGCAGCTTCTCTCCCTAGAAGGTTGAGCTTAACAAGTTTTAATCCTGTTCACCGAGCTTGGGGTGAATTTTGGTTGAAGAATGTGAGGGTTGTTGGTAACAATTCAGAGATTCAGCTTGATAATGCTCACGCGGTCCGGTTGTTGGTTGAAGGGAAGTATATTAATCTGGGGTATTGGTTACAAAAAGATCTTCATGAAATAGCTAATCATCCGAACCCTACTTTTACTTTGGGACATTGTAATCTCATCGCTGCTTTGTGTAGGGCGAATAATGTTCCAATGAATGTGCAAGAAGGTGATCTTCATCCTGTTCGTCCTTTGTCATTATCTTACTTCATCAAAAAGTTTGAGAGAGGACCTATTGTGCCCCGAGGTGAGGGGAATGCTGCAAGGGAGGAAGCTTTGAGGGAAGAAGAAGAGATTAATCGGTTTGAAGAGGGTAACCATCCGGATCAACAGGGGGATCCGGTACATGAGAATCACGATATACCAGCTCAGGACCCTCCTCGTTACTCTCATGATATGAATCAGCTTGCTTCTATGTTGCATCAGATGGAGATTTCTCAATACTCCGGGCTGCCGAATCTCTACTTTGATACCGCCTCTTCCATGTACACCGAGGCGATGACTTACCGGTCTACTTTCCCTCCTCCTACTTTTGGGACTTTGTATCCCGTTGATACTGATTGGGAGGCACATCAGGCGAGGGAGCTGACATCATTCCAGGCCAGACAAGCTTACAATTCTGGTTTGAGAGCTTCTGAGTTGGCGGAGATCGAAAGGCGACGCCGGGTTGAGCAGGATGAGGCAGCTGCTATGGAGAGGGAGATGCTGGATGTGGATGGGCTGAATCTGAACTTGAATAGCCCGTTCACAAACTACTTCACTGGCCAGCCGGATGACACCGTTTGACGTCTTTGGTTATGATCTTCTGTTGCTGCTACACTATTACTCTATCTCTACTTTTTTACTTTCGTCTATTTTACTTTCGTTGGTTTGTAATAATATTTGATGTTGCTTGGATTTGGCTGGATTGTATTATTTTAACCTTTGAATTTGAATTTTGTCTTGTTTGATTGAGGAATGGTTTTTACTTTTAGAGTTTGTTTCAATACTTTGGCATGTTCCTTCTTGTTACTTGAGTATCAATTGCTTGATTTTCTCCGTGTGTGATATGTGAAACCTGCAGTGCAATAGCTTGTTGCACTCATGTGATCAAGAGGCAAAGGAAGGGAACGCACACTTTTTGACCGGTTCGTTGATTCGACCCAACCGAGAGGTATTGAGCCAAACACTCCTTTTCCTTCTATGTGTGATATCCACTCATGTATTGTCTCTCGATTTTGCTTGTCGTCTTTTTATTTGATTGGTACTTTTGTAGCACACACGAGGCATGTCCTTGGTACCTTTGAGCCTTTCTATCCACCCTTACATATATTTATCCTTTGCTTAACCAATTTGAGCTGAAAAAGAAAATGTTATTTTGCACAACCTTAAGAAATTTTGATAAAAAAAAAAAAAAAAAGGAATGACTTTCTTGGAGGATAGGCACCTAATTAGTGGTTGATGCGCATTGCTCACCACTAAGTTTGGGGTTGCTCTTTGGAATTAGCAACAAATAAAGTTTGGGGTGAGGGTACTAGAGAACTTATAAAAGTTTTGATTGAAAAATTTCAAATTTCAAATATTGCAAGGCAAAGAAGAAAAGAAAATAAGTAGTAAAAAAAAAAAAAACAACAGAGAATGAAAAACAAGATGAATGAATGTGATAAAAAAAAAAAAAAAAAAAAAAAAAAAAAATTTGGAAAAGAAGTGATAGCCTTGAATTCAAAAGAATTGCAAAACTTTGTTTGATGATTTGAAAAAGTTCTCTAGTCCACTATATTTCAAAAGGGGTTTGGTTTATGGAAATGTTCTTTGACTAATAGGGGGATCTAACTCCAAGTTTTTCTACTACTTATCCAAAATGTCACCATCCACCCTAGCCAAGCCACGTTATAACCCTAAAAGACCTCTAATGTGTGTGCACAAAGTGAACCGAATGAATTCTTAGATTACTTGCAAAATTATTGTTGACTTGCATTGATGTGTTGATTTGAGTGAATTACCAAAACTGAAGAGTGCATGTGAGTAGTGTGATGAAATCATAGAGCCTTGGTCGAAAAGTGTGAACTACTTGAAAATGTCTTGCGGGAACGATTGTGCAATTGAGCATTGTATGCAGGTGGATCATTGATCATCAGGTGATTCTCACGTATGTATGATTCGAGTGAATTTAAGGAAAATGCCAAGGTCTTGACGCAAAAGCTTGAGGTAAAAGTTGTTTCCTTGAGGACAAGGAAAGGTTTAAGTTTGGGGTTGTGATGACGGATCGTCACACTCTCTAATCCATGCCTATTTTAGCAACATTAGATGCATTTTAGTAGGTTTTTAGCAATAAATATAAGAGAAATCTAATCATAAGTTTGATTACTTGTTTTGCAAGAAAACAGGAAAAATTGCAGGAAATGGATGATTTTCACTACGCTGGGGGCGTAGCCCATCACGCGCCGCGTGATGGGGATCACATGGAGCCAAGATTTTCACTCTGATCACGCGCGGCGTGATACCTGACCACGCGCGGCGTGAAGCCTTGTTCAAGAAGAAGATTGCTCTCTGACTTGATCACGCGCCGCGTGATACCGTTATCACGCGCGGCGTAGTTGATGGATCTGCAACCACGCGCGGCGTGGTAGATCTGGCGCGCGGCGTGGTTGCTTTCAGTATATATGGTTTCTGCATAATTCTGTTAGGGGTTGGAAAATTCTGCAATTTTGATCTACATTCTGGGTTTAGAAACTTCAAGATTGGGATTCAAGACTCCAGAGGATAGCTCCAAGCACATCGATAGCATGGATTCACAAGCCATGACGTTGAAGCTAGGACGCGAACGAATGGAGATGAGGAGCTAAGCTTCTTTGGAGGTAGGATCTAGGATAGCTTAGGATGTAGAGGAATCTCATGTAATCTGCTTAATTGTAAGGATTTACTCTGTTAATAGTGTTTACTTAATGCAATTCGTCTCTTAATGCTTTATGATCCTTCATTAGTGTTGTAATGATTTTGAGTTAAGTCACGTGCGAGAGTATTGATTTAATTTCTGAACTGAATTGCATTGAGCACTCGAGTGTTTCCGGTCGAGAGATTGAGGCATAGAGTGTAGCGAACGATCGACGCGCGTTCATATCATTCGTTGTAGGTAGCTTCCGCCCGAGAGATCGGGGGAGTATCGACAACGAATAGAGTGGATTTTGACAAGAGATTGCGATTCACTAATTTGTTGATCTAGTTGTGAACACTTGAGTAAATTCCTATGATTTAGTAGATTGCATGTGGTTTAGCTATAGACTAGGTGATTCCGATGATTCTACCTCGCTTTTCCATTATATCAAAGCACGTTTTCTAACAATTCATCACTCAACATACCCCCAATTTATGTGTATTTCTTGCATAATGTTTATGAACACTATTAGACTCGTTTAATCACACAATCCCTGTGGATCGATATTTTTATTACTACGTGGTAATTCGTTCACTTGCGAAAATTATCCATCACATGTCATCACAACCCCAAACTTATTTCATTCCTTGTCCTCGAGGAATATCTCAATCTCTAAGAAAACAAAACACTACCTCAATCCATTTGGCTACACAAACTCAAACCCAATCAAGTTAGACGCAATTTGCATAATATTTCAACGATCAATTTCGTCATGATTCAAATACACACAGTTTCAAATTTAGGCAAAACAAAAAGCATCAAACAAAGATTGACCATACTTAATCTCTTCACACCCTCACTGACTCTCCTGTTTAAGGGTAATATTCACTCAATCAACACATCATAACTAGACTACTATAAATTTGCAGACATTCTCAAAAATCAATCACCATGTCATGAGCACACACATTAGAGGACTTTTATAGGTTATAATGTGGCCTGGTTAACTTGAAGTTAGATACCACTAAATTGAATAGATACAACACCCCACCCTACTTTTTAATAATTGATACTAGAGAACAATTTTCCTTCACAAAATTTTCTTTCAATGAATTCTTATTGTTTTCAAGAAGATCACCATGATTATTTTTGTTTTTTTTTTATTGAACTTCTTTTCTCGGTGAACTTTTGAATTTTTCTTTCATAATTTTGTATATATATTTTTTTTTAGTTCTCTAGTATACCCACCTCAAACTTAAGTTGTTGCTAATTCCAAAAGCAACCCCAAACTTAGTGACATGCATTGTGCAAAAACCACTAAAGGTATCTAATTCTCCAAGAAAATCATTTTTTTATTTATTTTTTATATTATTTTGATAACTTGGGTCAGATAACAAACAAACAAAACATTTTTCTTTAAGCTCAAAGGGGTTAAACAAAGGATAAGCAATGATAAAGGTGGCTAGAACAGGCTCAAGGTACCAAACAACTTGCCTCGTGGGTGCATCACAACAATAAATCAATTAAAGAGAACATGCGCAAATTCTAGAGATATAGCTAAGTGTGGAATTCTCATAATCATCAAAAGAAATCAGTGTTTGGGCTCAAAATCTCATGGTTTTGCTGGATTAAACTATGGTCAATATTTGTGAGAGTTCCTAAGCTTTGCCTAAATTATCACTATGATGCATCAGAAACAATCAAAAACATCACACATTCATATCATGCATTTGGTCAACAATTTTGAATCTAAGATGATAGCCAAACAAATTTCAAACAGTATGAGGTTTTCAAAAAGACTAAGACATTCAAGGAAAACAACAAATAAAACAAGTATTTATTCATGACCAAAAAAGTGCAAGTAACAACTTTAACATAAACGCACGAAGCAGGCCAAAAAGTATACATGGAGAAGGTAATATCTGAAAACCTGATTTTCTTTTTTTTTCAGCTTTCGAATGCACTATACTCCAACTCCTCTATTATCTTCTTGAATCTGCAAAACACAAAACCAAAACAAAAAAAACATTGTTTAGTGAATAAAACCTTGGGTTGCCTCCCAAGCAGCGCTCTTTTAACGTCAATAGCTTGACGGTCCATGACTTCAAATTAGGGAGGATATTTCAGACTTGTTTCACCCCAACTCCTCTTTTGCTCTTTCTTCAACCGAGAATTATTCTGATCAACAAGCAATGATTTCACTATTGTCGGACGACAAATGAACTTTATCTGCTTATTCCTCCCTTTCTTTCTTTTCTTCTTTCGTGCTCCTTTAGGACCTTCCTTAGAATCCTCCACACTCTTTTTCCTAAAACTCATCATGACGGTTTCTACTAGCTTCATCACTTCTTTCTTTACTAAAACTTCCAATGGAGGAATAACAATTTTACAAGCATCCACACCCGGATTGACTTCTTCCTCCTTATACACCTTGTGCAAGCAAAAGGCAGGGATTATACCATTTAAATTCCAAGCCGAAGTGTCATAATCCTTCTCCAATTCTTTAACAAGGTCATCATCTTCCAAAGGAGTAAGCAAGCTACTAAGTATGACCGGTTGCTTTGAATCTTCTCCCAAGAATACATACTTCCAATTAGGAGTAAGTTCTTGCAACCCCGGAGGACTTGGCTCAAACTCTTCCTCCACTAGCAATGTCTCCTCCACTTTTATCGTTTCCGCTACTTGGCACTCATCCAATTGTTGAAGAAAAAGTTCAATTTCATGATCCCATTCTTCTTCTCTCACATCCTTTGCCACATCCTCTAACACATCTACCTTGAAACATTCAGGTGCCACTCCACAAAACTTTGTTGCTTCAAACACCTTGAAGCATACTTGTTCATTGTCTAGACGAAACATGAGCTCACCCATCTCAACGTCAATTAGAGCCCTTCCGGTGGCTAAGAATGGTCTTCCCAACAAGAGAGGAACTTCAGCGTCCTCCTCCATATCTAGAATCACGAAATCAGCCGGGAATACAAATTCATCACATCTTACCAAAACATCTTGTAAAATTCCATGTGGGTAGGTAATTGACCGGTCGGCAAGAGATAATTGCATCTTTGTCGGTTTAGCCACAACACCCGGGATGCGCTTCATCATACCCAAGGGCATCAAATTGATGCTTGCACCCAAGTCACATAAAACTCTCCTAACATGTAAGTTTCCAATAGAGCATGGAATGGTGAAACTTCCCGGATCCTTCTTCTTTTGTGGAAGCTTCTTTTGAATTATTGCACTACACTCTTCGGTCATATCTACCGTCTCATCATCAAGAGGTTTCCGCTTCTTTGTCAAGAGGTCTTTCATAAATATGGCATAAACCGGCATTTGTTCCAACACTTCTGCAAAAGGAATATTGATTTGAAGATCATGAAGCATCTTCATAAACTTTTTGAATTGTTGGTGATCATTTGCCTTTGCCATTTTCTTGCGCGGATATGGCAATTTGGTGTGGATTAAATTTTCTTTTTCTTTGTAATCTTCTTTTTCTTCCACATCTTTACCCTTCTTCTTTTCAACTTTCTTCTCATCACTCTCTTTCTCATTTTCAACTAACTCCTCAATTTCAACTTCAGGCTCAACTAGTTGCTCACACTCTTTTTCGACTTCTCCCTCAACATTATTTTCAACTTCTCCCTCAACATTATTTTTTTCTTTCTCTTTCTCAACACTAGACTCACTTTTTTTCTTTGTCATAACTTCCGGTGAAGGAACCACTCTACTCCTCAAATTAATAGCCTTGCAACTTTCATGGCTGGGATTATCTTTTGTAGACCCCTCAAAACCATTATTTTGAGTAGCTGCAAATTGTCTTGACAATTGACCCATTTGATTTTCAAGGTTTTTAATTGAAGCTTCATGATTCTTGTTGGCAATGTCTTGATTGGCTTTCATCTGATCTTGATTGCCTTTCATCTGATCTTGGCTCATCTTCATTGCCTCAAAATTTCCTTGAGTCACCTTGATAAATTGAGTAAGAGTATCTTCTAGCTGAGACGGTTTTCTTTGTTGAGAATTCTGTGAAGATGATTGTTGTTGAGATTGAGAAGAGCCTTGATTTCCTCCCCAACCAAAGTTTGGATGATCTCTCCAACCTGGATTATAAGTGTTCGAATACGGGTCATGATTTGGAGTGCTCCTCTTGAAATTAGCTAAATATTTAGCTTCCTCCGAACCTTCAGGAAAACATTCACCATTGGCATGGCCTTGCCCACAAAAATCACACTTCAAATCTTGCGCTGCCCTTACTTGCATTTGGGAATTGGAAGAGTTGGTGAAATGTTTCAACATAGCTGCCATTTGAGAATTCATCAAAGTGGATTGTGCAAGAAGAGCAGTTTGTGTATCAAGCTCTAGCGTACCACCCTTTTTCTTTGCACCTCTGTCATTTTGAACTCTATACTCATTCTGGGACATATTTTCAACTAGCTCTCTAGCTTCATTCTCATTTTTATTCTTCAAAGAACCACCTGCCGATGCATCCAAAAACATCCTTGTTTGAGGCCTCAATCCTTGAGTAAAGTGCTGCATTTGAGCATGACTATCAATACCATGCTTTGGACATTTCTTCAAACTCAGCTTAAATCTTTCCCATGCATCTACAATGTTTCAGAGTCCCCTTGCTCAAAGCTTGTTATGTCCTGCCTTCTCTCAAGGTACTTGTGAATGGGGAAGTATCTTTCTAAGATTTTTACCTCCAGCTCTTGCCAAGTGTTGATGGTGTTTGGTGGTATAGTGTCCAACCAGTCTTTAGCTCTTCCAGTTAGAGAATACTTGAAAAGCCTCAACCTCTTTGCAGATTCTGAAATACCAGGAGGATCAGTATAATCACATGCCTCATAGAACTTTTGTAGATGAAGGTTGGGGCATTGTGACTCCGAACCCGAAAATTGGTCTTCCTTGAGTGCACTTAGCACAAAATTTTTAATCTCAAATGAAACTGGGTTTCTCGGTTGAAATCCCAAATTTGCCAGCTCTCCATTGTTTCTCTGGCCGTAATCTCCTAATGTTCTCAAAGGAGGCGGTGGATCAGCAGCCATGATGGGGATGTTGGCTTCGTTGTCCGAATGATCTGGACTAGAAACCTCTTCTTCACTGATGTTTTGTGCAATGTTGGCTGACCGAGCAGCTGCACGAGCTAACTGGGCTGCTTTTCTGTTTGCTCTAGCGGTTTTCTCGATCTCGGGATCAAATAAGAGTTCTCTGACGACCTTCCTACCTTGCATAAACAATAGACAATACCTTAAGAAGCAACTACACTAATCAATAGTGAAAATGAAATTTAAATTATAACTTATTTTTGTAGATTTTCTTTTATATAAACAAACAAAACTTAAAAATAATGAACTAAATATGGTCCAATTGCTTTGTTGAATCAATCAACAATCCCCAGCAACGGCGCCAAAAACTTGATGAATATTTTGCAAGTGTACAAATAGCCGTCAAGTAGTATAAAAATCGTTCTTTCCACAGGGATTGTTGTAATTCAAAAACTAATTGAATTCATATTTAAACATATAAATTTCAATGTAAAAATGGGGGGGGGGGGGGGGGGGGGGAAATTTGTTGATTCAAATTTCGATCACAAGAATTGGAAATAACTTAAAATTGAAATCAATAGGAGAAAAGCGATTGATTTTTTTGGTTCATCTAATTACTACTTCTCTTGGTAATTTCATGTATAATAACGAATTTACTCAATTTAGTTTCATGATTAGATCAAATCAAAAATAATTATGCCCAATGTCTTGGTAACATAATCCTCTCCCTTGATCATCGATCCCTAATGTCTTAGGTAATCTATGATCAATTGAGGTTTACAACCTTTAATCCTTTAATCTCAATTAACGATCCGAAATGTCTTAAGTGAAAGTTAATTGATCAATCGTTCCTAGATCGATCATTCATTCCTATCGTCATAGTAAAACAAATAATTGAAAACATTACACAATTGATCAAGTTATGCAAAGCATTAAGAACAATGAATGATTGAAGAAACTAACTTCGTAATTCATTAATCATAACATATGATAATCACATAGTTCAAGAGAAATAATAATAAGAATCCCCTAAGGATCAATCATGGTAATTTAGTTACACATAGTGATAAAAGAAATTACAATCAAAGAAATGAAAGAAAGCATGATTACAAGATGATCTTGATGTGTTTCCACCTTCAAATCCTTGTCTTCAAGCTCCTTGATCTTCAAAAGTTCTCAAAATTGATGTTTCCAATGCTCCTTTTCGATCCTGGTTCTCAGATCTGCGTTTTCCTTTTATAACCGGAGTCAATAGATGAGAATTTCGCCTCAGGCACAAGCATTTTCGCCCCAGGCACAGAATTTTCGCTTGAGGCACCAACATTTTCGCCCCAGGCGAACAGGCAAACAAAGAGGTACTTTTTTTGGTGAAATTTTCGCCTGAGGCACAGGATTTTTCGCCTCAGGCGAAATAGCAAACAGAGAGGTGTTTTTCAACTGGAACTTTTCGCCTCAGGCACAGGATTTTTCGCCTGGGGCGAAAAAAGCAGAATATTAGCATTTTTCTTCATTCTTCAGCTACTTTCATCCTTTGCAAATATCTTCAAACTAGTGCATTATTCTTCCATGAAATGAGTTACAATTCTTCTAAAAAACACTTGAAATTGGTCTTATTTTCATGTAATGACGCATGTCATCAGCAATATTGCAAGTCACAGGAGCAGTTGGCAGATATCATGACTAAGTCCCTTAAACTTGATAGTTTCTGCAAATTAAGGGAGGGAATTGGAATGTGTGACTTTCAAAACTGAGTTAGTGTGCTGCATCATCAAGAGTGTGTTTGTCTTGCTCGTTTCGTTTGCAGTTTGGTTGTGCTTGCTTGAATTACTGCACTGCTTGTGCTCATAGGCACGCCTGTAACTTGTGTTTCTGCAACTTGTGTTTGTTTGTATTTTTGTACTCTTTTTCTCTTGTAATTTTTGGAAGTTTAAGTGGAAGTTTAAGTTGATCAGTTTGTAATGATCAGCTTAAGGGAGGGTTTGTTAGGAAGCATTTGCTATTGGGCCTAGATTGATTGGGCTTGGCCACTTATGGCCCAACTTTGTAAGCCTATATATAAGGCATTTGTGAAAGAATGAAAACAATGGATCATTGATTACCACATAGAATTGTGCTAAGAAGTCCCACATCGAGGGGTGTGCTAAGAAGTCCCACATCGGTTGAGAGGTGGTCTGACTAAGTGTTTATAAACTAGAGGCAATCCTCACCTTACAAGCCGGTTTTGTAAAGATGAGTTAGACCCAATACCCATTTCTAAGAGTAGATATAAGTTTCAGCTCTGATTCTTTCTCCCTTCCCATATGACATGGTCGAAACCACCATTAGTATAGCCTTGCATGTACTAATTAAGGTTTCGATCCATCAATTTATACCAAAGGAAAGTTAAGGTATGAATGAAAATTGATTCTTCTGTTTCTCTTGTTCTTTCACCATTGAACCCTAAGATTCCCTTTTAATTAATGTCCTTATTTTACCCAAATTCAGAATTCTTATTCACTCTTGAGGCTTGTATTCATGAATCTTGCTTTGGGTTGGAGTATTCCAAGTATTGGAGGTAAATTATGATAAATTGGTATGGACCTACTGCTAGTAATTGAGTCATAACTGTCACCATGTAACCCAGATTTGAATGGTTGTTGAATTCTCAGAATCGGGACGAATTTCCCATCAGTTTGAGTACCCCTTTCATAGGTTTTGCCTTGGTAATGAAGTCCGGAGATGTGTTTAAAGATGGGGTTCTGATGCTGTAAAGTTGCAGGATTTTTGGCTGCGGGTTTCTACATGTTCGAGTCACACGAACTGATGCATAAGCATACAAAATATGTTGGAATCTTGGATTCACCCAAGGATTTTCATCAACGGAATGAGGTGGGTTCCGTAGGTTAGCCTTACCTTTTAGTAAGTTTGGCCAATTTAGAACTAATTGTTCACTATAGGATTGGAAATAAAATAAATTATGAGTATTAGGTTCCCATGATACTCCTAAATGTTCATTGGATGCTATTTGATGAACATTAGCACATGCATGGTAATACTAGTTTTTCCCTTAATTATCATGTAGTTGTGTGCAACATTAGTTCAGTTTGTGTAGGAATGGTGTAGGATGAGTTTTCCCTTACCCAAAGCTCATCTTTATGTGTTAAATTTATGTTTAGAAGTTGTATTTATGAATGGGGTTAATTGAGAATGAATTCATACTATTTTAGTCTCAATTGATCACCAAAAGATTTTAGAAAAAAGTTTATGACTTCTAGACATAAGTTTGACATTTCATACACCTAAGATCGTTAAGTTAAATGCTTAGGGACTAGGCTCAGGTAGTATAATTATGATACCGATGTGTAACTACGAATTTGGTTACACAAGGGAATTATTTCCCAATGATTAATAACTAAGTCATATATTAGAGAGAATAGGAAATTGTGAATGAGTGGTGACCTAAGAATTAGATGACTTGTAAGTAATTAGAAAGTTTATATAACTTGAACGGTTGATCAATATACTTGAATCTTAGTGCATACATTATTATGTACTAATTATAAATACATTTGTACATGGTCATTGAGGCGTCACACGAGCTTCGTATTATAGTCGATCGTGTTGGTTGGATTTCGAATTATAGGAATCCACATGGTAATTTAATTAACTTGTGAGGTAATTTCGGCGCCCAATTATCATACTTACAATTGGCCGGACATGCCGGCGTCTGAGACGACTCACCTCAGGTCGTCCGGGTAATAAAACGAACCAAGATTTATAATTGTGTGACACATTTTATTAATACATTTTATTAAGTACTTATTTAATAATACATGTATTTTTATACATGATTGATCAACTGGCAGGATAATCCCTTTAACCACTAACACCTTAGGTGTAGGTGGAACTCACTGAAGCTTATATCTCAACCCACTCCTTTTTATATTTTTCACATAACAGATTGGATAAGACAAGGGTAAGAAGAAGCTAAGGATTGAAGATGAAATATTACATTAGTTTCTTCCTTGTTTTGTTAGATTAATCTGTTAGGTGTATCTCATTGGATATTTTCGCTGTATAATGGAAATTCATTTATGTATCTGGTGATGGATTTAAGTACTTGTGAATTTTCAAACAAGTTACTCTATAAATTTTAATGTATCCGGATTCAATTATGTATATTCTCTGTCAAAATTCTAGACAATTGACGTGGGGTGTTATAGCTATTTTTTTTAATTTCTGGATGCTTTTCCGACGGATTTTTCCACTGCAAATGACCAAAAGCCGCCATAAATGTTTCCGTGGGCTCAAGACCGCTAGTAACTTTGGCCGGTAATACAGAAAATTCTTGTAATGTTTAAATTATAATTCAATAATTTATTATTAATAACTTGTAAAATAATTTAGGCTTAATTAGTTAAATGGTCCCTTAAAGACGGGAGAGGATCCTCTCCAGTCACTTTTTTCTTAAGTGAAATCATCACCTTTCATTTAATTGTGAATAGTAACTCACATAATAAAATATATTAAATCAATGGTGGATCATGGTACTGCATTTCCTCATGTGCTATTTTCATGGGAGACAATCCATTCCCTTTAAAGACATTTTAGGTTTCATAATGGTCTTTTAAAGAAAAAAGTTCTGAATTGGTCCCTTATTGATATCACGTTTGCCACATTCGTCCCTTCCGTTAATTTATTAGCACCAAATATATTAGGTGGACCAACATTACATGTGGTCCAACATAGATCTTAATAAATAATTTAATCTTAACCTTTAATTCTTTTGTCAAAATAGTAACCATTGGATTTTGTATATCTACCACATCTAGCAATACACCATCAACAACTATTTTTTCTCTCCATTTCTTCATCTTCTTCACTGGACTCACCATGAACACACCATTGAAGCTCAAATGGAGCTTTCACAAAAAAACTCAAATCGGCCTAAAAAATCACAAAAGAATACACAAATTCGCTTGATTTTTCGCACTGGTTATGAATCTATGCTTAGATTTTACAGTGGAGGCTTATATTTTGAAAATCGAAACAACAACTTAAGAACATAAAAATGACCAAAATATGATTCAAGCAAACCCACGCAAAATTAACGGTTGGAAAAGCTTCAGAACGTGATATTGATCATAGATCAACCAATACTTACTTGGTTTAAGCTTCAGAAGGAAATTGAAGAGACAAATTGAGGAAGAAGATGATGTTGAAAAATTGAGGAAGAAGATGAATTTTTGGGTTTGTTTGAATGTTGATTGAAGATTTGAGTATATTTTTTATGATGTTTATGAAAAAGATGAAGAAGAATAATGGAGAAAGAAGATGAAGAAGAGAGGAGGAAGAAGATTAACAGTGTTTTTTTTTGCGTCATTTAATGTTTTTTGTCAAAAACTAACGGAAAATACCAAAATGACTAACGAAGATGTCTTTAAGGGACCAATCCAAATATTTTTTTTCTTTAAGGGACCATTGTGAAATTTAAAATGTCTTTAAGGGACAATTTGACTAATTAAGCCAATAATTTAATATTTACAAAAGCGGTGATGAAAGCAGGAGGCAGAGTTCTGATAGTCCCACGTCAGCAGGCGGCGGAGCTCCGACAAAGTGTGGTGGCAGTGGCCAATTTTTAATATAATAACTGCATAATTCTGTTTTATTTTTATTTTTTATAATTGTATCTTTAATATAAATCTATTTTTATATAATTCAATTTTTTTAAAAAAGATGTTTTTCTAATTCTGGTTTTTCCATTAAGAGATTAATTGTTTTAAATTTTTGTATGCAATGAATGTATATATAATAATGTTTTTTCTATTATTGTAGTTGTTTCTTTGGTAATTATCTATAATAATGTTGAAATTAGAATTTCAAAATAAAACCTTATTGACTTGATTATTATTAGGTCAAACAATCATATTATTTACATTTACATGACTCGATGCTAATATGTCTCTCTAATATCGAATCAAAATATGTATTTATTTTTTTCTTTTTGTTGAATATATATACACACTCGCACACAACATTATAAAGAAAATCTCATAATAAAGCTTAATCAAACTACTCTCATATATTTTTCAAAAATAAATCGTAATGTGTTTTTCTCATTTATCTTTTCTTTTAATATTTTCTCTTCTTGCTCCATTGTATGTCAAAGGTGTTGATTGGAACAATGTTCCATTTGAAAAAAACTATGCTATTCTATGGGGGAAAGATAATATACGAATTATCAACCAAAGTCGGGAAGTTCAGCTTACCTTGGATCCACAGTCAGGTATGACATGAATTACAAATACAAATTATTATATCTATTTAAAAAACTTAAAATAATAAGAAAAATTTAAAGACAAAATAATATAAAATTCGTCTTTAATTCTATCACGTATCATTTTTTTTTGTTTACAATGAGCTGAGAATCGAACCTATGACATATAGTATACTACCCAAATCCCTCACCACTAGACCAAACCCAGTGGCTTTATCACCTAATTAACATTAGTAGCATAGAACTTGATAATCAATGTTATTTTTTCTATCTATAATTTCTATAGTTATATATTTAGCTTTTTTGTAGAATGAATAAAACGCATTAAATAGCATTTTAAGGCAATATGATTAATTAAGAAAATAATTGTTTTTGTCTCACAGGTTCTGGTTTCGGGTCCTTGCACAAATATGGTTCAGGATCATTTAGAATGAGAATTAAGTTGCCACAGAAGGATTCCACAGCAGTGGTTTCAACTTTTTATGTACTTTTTTTTATAGGGTTATATTATTTTGTGATTTTATTCTTGCAAATATAAACATTGAGTTTATTTTAATTCATAGTATTAATTTCCTTTTGTTGCAGTTGATTTCAGATGATGGACCTACTCGAGATGAAATTGACTTTGAATTTTTAGGTGGAAATAAAAAACGACCTTATTTACTGCACACAAACATTTATACTAATGGAAAAGGTAGTAGAGAACAAAGAATACGTCTTTGGTTTGATCCCACGGCAGATTTTCATGATTATACACTTATTTGGAATGAAAAACAACTAGCGTACGTTTTTATTGTTATTTTTCTCTATTTTTATTGCCTTATTTTTTTTATTATTATTATTATTTTTGTTTCCTACAAAAATATTATATTTATTTGTAAGTAGTGTATTTACAATTTAGAAAAACCCAATCTCTTATTTTCTAACTAGATCTTAGTTAAAAAGGAATTTATATTTTGGGTGTCAATAAGAACTCGCGAGAATGGTCTAAAATAAATCAATAAATTTTATAATAACAAAATATTGAGAATAAAAAAAACATTTTATTAAATTTACTAAAAATAGCATCATTCATCATTGAACCGGGTTCGTATTAGACTATCTCTTATATTTTACGGATAATTTTTTTTTTGGTATACTTAGAGATAAAAATTTAGATTCAATGAATTTTTGAAAAGTAGTTGAGATGACCTTTACAAGTTGACAACCTTATTATAAATAATTCTATCCATTCTAAAAGAAAAGTGTCGTTTTTTTTTATGCTAGAAAAATACCTAAGTTAAAAATTACAACAATAACCAAAAAATTTAATTTAATATTCAAAAGTTTTATTTTTAGCTTTAATTTTAAAGTAATTTTTAATGCTAAAATAAGTTAATTTAATAGATTCTACATTCATAGTTTGTAAATCCTTACAAGTCAAATTAATTTTGTTGAGTTAATTTGAAAATCTAATAACTTTGCTATTGAAATGAAATTTATCAGATTTTTTGTGGATAACACACCTATAAGAGTGTTCAAGAATACCAGAAATAAAGGAGGAATGTACCCAACAAAAGCCATGAAGATTTTGGCAACAATATGGAATAGCACATGGGCAGGTAATGGAGCACCTGTGAATTGGAAGGATGGGCCATTTGAAGCCCACTATAGAGAATTTGGCATCAATGCTTGCCAAGTCCAAACCACCAACATCGAGGAATGTAATTCCTCTAGGTATTGGTGGAATGGGGCAAAGTTTTGGGAATTAAATACTCTTCAAAAACAAGTTTACAAAAATGTGAGGAGAAAATATTTAATCTATGATTTTTGTACTAAGATGCCACGAAGTCCTGAATGTTAAGGTCTAACTTAATCAAAAAATTTAGTTGTGAGAATATCGAGAGATGTTATAAAATAAGGTGATAGAACAACTGGTATAATAATAGAATACCTTTACAAAATTGTAATGAAGTATTAATCATTGTTATTATAAATTTAGAACTAAATAACATTTTTTTTTGTTTACAATGAGTTGAGGATCGAACCCAGGACCTATAACGTAATACCCAAACCCTTCACCATTAGATCAAACCTAGTGGCTTAGAGTTAAATAACATTTTGGTCTTTATAAATAACCTATCAAAAATGTTATTCAGACATAACTTTAGCTGACAAGGATACGACACGACCGTTTTCCTATGCGGCCAACTCATTTTTAATATTTCTTTTGAATCTCAGTACGTGTGTCTGCCTAGTCTGCTATTTTGAATCTCACTTTTCTCCTTTCATACTAAATTTTAATAAAATAATATCATTTGCACCGGGCGAATTTCCGTAAAGTTATATTGGCCTAGGACACCATTAACATATGGGTTGCGCCCATCTTAGGGGTGAGGTGCCCAAATCCCTAGATGTGGGAAAGGCCCGATATTCCTAAAGGACCCGTTCTAATTGTTCCACTAACGACTAGTCATAGCGGATAGACCTTTCCCAAAATCAATGGGGAGGGTCGGGGACGGATTTTACCTTTCCCAAAATCAAAACTAAAAAGTCCGGGTTTCTCCAAACCCGTTCCAATTCTCAACGGGTGTGAAAAGTAGATTCCCAAACCCATACCCAACGGGGTTGATGTATCCCATTCTGCCTCGCTACCATATGAACTTGGTTGAGTTTTAGTAATTTTTTTATTAAGAAAAGGGTAAAAGTTGAAAACTATTTTTTTTCCACAATATGATTTTTCTAATCAAAGAATATAAATAGAAAAAACAACTTTATTTAATACTAAACTTAAAGATAAACACAAACATATGAATATAATTTGATACTTTGTTTAAGGATTTATAATTTAAAAGGTAAAATGTAATTAGATATAAGCGGGACGGGTTCAGGGATGAGTTTGGTGTGAGTATCAATGTGCTCATTACCCGCCCCACCCGCATGTTTTAAAATCGGGGAAAATTCCAACCTAGTCAATTCGATTTTTCCCCGTTAAAATCGGGGCGGACGGATACCCACGAGTATGGGTTATATTGCCATGCCTAAATAAGTTTCATGGGATATCTTCCCCTGATTCTAGCGCCGATCTTGCCGAAGGCGGGTACAAAGGAGGCCTATATATATGTGTGTGAAACCGTAGCATAATTGAAAAATCATCACATTTTACATACTCACTTATTCTAAGGTTTAGACTCATAGCATTTATGACTAAGTATTAATATAAACTTTTTATGTAACAACATTATTATATTAATAATACTCTATTACACATTGCTTTTATATTTTATTTCTACTATTTATATAAGGCATATATTTATACTCATATATTAATACAAGACCTGAGTTTTTAGTGATTTCAATGGGACATATATTTTTACTCATCATATATTAATAAGGTTGTCTATTTATTGATAATTTCAACGAAACTTATGTTTATATCATATATTAATACGAGGACATAATTTTTTTTATGATTTCTACGAGGCCTATATTATACTCCCTCTGTGACATTTTATAAGCAAATTTCACCTTTCTAGGTTCATTACATAATTAATGTATTTAGACTATAAATAAACATATTATGGTTACTACCAAAATAAGTTTTTCTACATTTTTGATATATTACCAAATTAAAGGTCGTTGTTTTCTTTCCATACTAAATTTTAATAAATAATATTATTTATATGGGGAGGGATCAAATTACACCGGTGTAACATTTGAGTAATGTTACACCGCTCAATAACGCTTTAACAAATTCAAATTTTACAAAATCCACCGTTGGATTGAAAGCTTATATCGTATAGATCATCCATGTTGAATTTTACAAAAATCTAAAATCGTTTGATATGTTATTGAGACCGATGAAGATTAATGGTTTATGCGTTTTTATTGAATACCGTTAATCTTGATCTATCTCAAAAACTTATCAAACAATTTTAGATTTTTGTAAAATTCAACATATATGATCTATACGATATAAGCTTTCAATCCAACGGTGGATTTTGTAAAATTTGAATTCGTTAAAGCGTTATTGAGCGGTGTAACATTACTCAAATGTTACACCGGTGTAATTTGATCCCTCCCCTTATTATATTTATTATACTCTATTACATATTGCTTTTATATTTTATTTATACTATTTATATAAAACATATATTTATACTCATATATTATTACGAGAATTCGGTTTTTCTGTGGTTTCTATAGGACGTGTATTTTTACTCATATATTAATAAGGTTGTCTATTTATTGATAATTTCAACGAGAATTATATTTATACTCATATATTAATATGAAGACCTAATTTTTTTTGGTAATTTCTATGAGACCTATACTATACTCCCTCCGTTACATTTTATAAGTAAATTTTTTTTTTGAAGAAGCTAAATTAGCCCACTCAAATTGGCACCAGAGAGAATCGAACCTCAGACCTCAAGAGGAGCACACTCCCAGGTCTCAAGCCAATACCAATGCACCAACCCAAGTGGGTTTAAATTTTCTTTTTCTAGATTCATTGCATAATTAATGTATCTGAACTACGATACATAGGATAAAATGTTGTTGATTAAAGTTAAAATTAACTATTATAAACGGGGGTATCAAGTTTGTGCTAATGAAAACTTAAATAGCTACAATACACGGAAAATAAGTTAGTATTGATAAAAAAAAATTAATTAATTATTATATGATGACGTATCGTCACACTCTCATAATCCATGCTTATTTGAGGAACATTAGACTTATCTTAGAGGTTTTTAAGCAATAAATCAAGAGAAATCAACTCAGAAGCAAGGTTACTTGGAATACAAGAAAGCAGGAAATTATGCAGGAAATTATGCATTTCAACTACGCTGGGGGCGTGAAGCATCACGCGCCGCATAATGCACCTCACAGAGAAGAGTTCATCCTGCTTTAATTACGCGCGGCGTGGGGACCTGTCCACGCACGACGTAATAACTTTCTCAGAAGATGGTTCGCCACTGACTTCATCACGCGCGACATGAGAAGAACCACGCGCGGCGTGATGGAGGAGTTGAACTACGCCGGGGGCGTGGAACCAATCACGCGCGGCGTAATAGCTTTACTGAAGATCAATTCTCCTCTGACTTAATCACGCGCGGCGTGGAGCAGTTACACGCGCGGCGTAGTATGAAGAGAAGCAACCACGCGCGGCGTGATGGATCTGACGCACGGCGTGGTTGCAATCACTATATATTGAAAAGTCAGTTTTCTGTGAAAGGGTTGGAAAATTCTGAGTTCATCACTACATTTCAGAGATTCTGGGCAAGAATTGAGGTCCGATCCTGCATTCAAGTGGATAGCTTCAAGGGATTCAGCAGCATGGAAGCATTTACCATGAAGTTGGAGCTTGTGAATCAAGAAGCTATGAGGAGCTAAATCCCTCATAGAGGTTGGATCTAGGATGAAACTTAGGCTGTAATCTAATGTAATCTTACTTATTGAATTGAAACTCTCTTGTAAGTGTTATTTCATGAATGACTTTACTTAATGCATTTCAGATTCTGATCAACTTTGCAATGATCTTAGATTCTAATTATGTATGAGAATATGAGTTAGAATCCGAACTGAATTCATGAAGCATTTGAGTGTTTCCGGTCGAGAGATTGAAACATAGAGTGTAGCACACGATCAACGCGTTTTCAAATACTCCGTTGTCGGTAGCTTTCATCCGAGAGATTGGAGGAGTATCGACAAAGGATAGGGTGAATTTATCAAGAGATTGAGATTCACCATATTGTTGATCTAGTTGTAACGCTTGAGTGATTCAATTCGATACAATTGATTGCATATGATTACTATAGCTTAAGTGGTTCCGATGATCGAACCTCACTTGTTTACTATTTGAACTCAAAACGTTTTCTTACAATCCAAACTACTCAAACAAACCCCCAAAATGTGTGTTAATTTTAGTATGTTTATAGACACGATTACTTTGTTACAATCGCGCAATCCCTGAGGATCGATATGTTTTTATTACTCAATTGACGAAATTGTACACTTGCAAATAGTCAATCAAGTTTTTGGCGCCGTTGCCGGGGATTGTTGATCGATTCGACAACGCGATTGTGTCTATTTTTCTGTGTTTTCTTTACTTTTTCTGGTTTTTATTTTTCTGTCAAGATATTTCTACTTGTTTGCTTTCTTGTGCATGCGGAGAACAGGTCCGGGTGAGCTACACTTTGATCCCGAGATAGAAAAGACAACTCGTGCTAATAGGAAGGCAGCAAGGGAAGCTCTATTAGCTTCAAGAGACAAAGCTACATCAAGTGGTGATCACAACTGTCAACCACAAAATTTTGCTGATATGGAGTACGAACAAGATCCACCGGTTGATGTACAACCACCTCCTCCACCACCGAGACGTACCTTAGGTGATTACGGAAGAAGGGACAATGATGCATTGGCCAACTAGGGGTTCCAGCCGGCCAATCCGATATCATTTGACATCAATAACACGGTGTTGTCCGCATTGAAGGAGAATCCATACTCCGGTTCAGAATCGCAGTGTCCGAACTTGCACTAATCTCACTTCTACGAGGCGTGTGACTACACGGATCCTCCAGGGGTAAGCGAGTCCGACAAGAGGTTATGGTTGTTTAAGCATTCTCTGTCCGGAAGAGCCAAGGATTGGCTAGATACTATTCTAGCAGGTACCATTGAAACGTGGAGGCAACTCGAGAGGAAATTTCTTGACCGCTACTTTCCAATTCATAAATTTTTGGAAAGGAGAGCGGAGATAAGTAATTTCGAACAAGCTGATGGTGAAACCTTATATGATGCTTGGGAAAGATTCAAAGTGTGCCTCAAGAGATGTCCAAACCATGGGTTCGATGGACATAACCAAATGCAGATGTTTACGCAAGGTCTTAGAGCTCAAACCCGCATGATTTTGGATGCGTCGGCTGGAGGTTCTTTGAAAAACAAGGATGAAGCCGAAGCGAGAGAGCTGGTGGAGAGTATGGCACAAAATGAATAACGTGCAACCAATGATAGAGGTGCAAAGAAGAGAGGAGGAGTGCTAGAGCTTGACACACAAACTGCACTCTTGGCCCAACAAAAACTGATGACAAGTCAAATGGAGGCCATGATGAAGTTTCTGTCCAATCCTCAAGCTCAAGCTTCTTTGGTAGGTAAAGTTGACAATTTGACATGTGATTTTTGTTTGCAGGACCATCCCAATGGCGGATGTTTTCCGGAAGGTTCAGAGGAAGCCAAGTACTTGGCTAACTTCCAGAAACCGTATCCCAACAATAACAACGGTTCCGGATGGGGAAACATGCAAGCTCAAGGATCTGCTCAACAACAACAAAGACCTCCCTCAAGAATGGAGGAGACATTAAATCAATTTATGATGATGACTCAAAGCAATTTTGAAGCTATGAAGTCAAGCCAAGAAACCTCCAACAAAACCCATGAAACATCAATCAAGAATCTTGAGGTACAAATGGGCCAACTTTCAAGGCATTTCTCTATGTTGCAAAACCAAGGAGGGTTTGGTGGAAACACTCAAGACAACCCAAAGAATGAAACATGCAACGGAATCACCTTGAGGAGTCGCGAAGTTCCGGAAAGACAAGTTGTTGAGAAGCCTATTAGGAAGAAGGTTAATGAGGGAGAAGTTGAAAAAGAGATAGATGAGGATGTAGTTGAAAAGATGAGAAAAGAGGGAGAAGTTGAGGTGAGTGATGATGAAGAAGGAGAAGTCGAAAAACAGAGGGAGATGAGAGAAAAAGAAGATTGAAAAAGGTAAGGGTGTAGATGAATCACCGTATGCTAGGGTACCATACCCTAGAAAGAAGTGAGTGAAAAACTTTAAGAAGTTCATGAAGGTGCTGAACAAACTTGAAATGGCGATCCCATTAGTTGAGGCATTGGAGCAAATGCCAAGCTATGCCAAATTCTTAAAAGAACTTCTTACAAAGAAAAGGAAGCCGGTAGATGATGAGATGGTTAGCATGACTGAAGAATGCAGCGCTCTAATTCAAAGGAAGCTACCCCAAAAGAAGAAAGATCCGGGGAGCTTCACTATACCATGCTCCATTGGTAATCTAACCATCGGTAAGGCCTTATGTTGTAACACCCAAACCCATTATTTAATAAAATTCTACCATTATAAATCTTTTAAAAATACGCGGCGGAAAATCAAAGTTTATTATTATAAAAGTCATGGTTCGAGCATTACACTCTTCAATCAAAATAGTACTAATGTAGTTAATTAGTAAAAATGTTTGTTTATACAAAATAATCCTTTTTATCGAAAGATACAATTTTACAAATAAATACAAGAATGTCATAAAGACTCTATACCCTAAGTACACTCTTTTCCCGTGTGACAATCAGAGCCGAGCTTCACCAACGACTCGACATCGAATACCACAAAACCTGTAAATCTGGACCCCCAACGGTCCAGCACATAACACATAAAAGAGAGTTAGACAACATACTCAAAATATACAAGTGTAAGTAAACTTATACTTAAACACTTCATCAACTTTCATGCATATTCATATATCATGCATATACTTCATTTATAAGCATACATTATTAATCTCATTCAATTATAAGCTACGAAAGGTTATTACCAAATATCAATCATAATTCACAAGATATTGAAGCCAATTACATTTAAAATCATCGGACAATCAACACATACATAAAGTCTAACACACATAGACAATTATCACAAATTCCAAACATATGTGTCACATATCAAATATCAAATAAGGTACACATATCCTAATGCAATCTAATGCCACAATCATCATGCTATGTCCCCTAGACATATCTAATGCATGTGGTATCATCTTCTTTATTAGAGTATCTCACCTCTAATATTCGTCTTTATCGGATAAATATAATCCGATATCCGTCTTTATTGGTGTTGGGTTTTTGTAAGTTGGCTACATTTTGCAAAAACATATTTTAGCCAAGTGTTGAGACAAGTGTGCTGACCCCAAGTGTTGTGACAAATGTTGTTACACTTTGGAACAACACCTGACTCTGTTCTGCGCGCGCCAGCTGGATGTTTTTATTTTCTACTCAATCTTTTGAAGATCTGTTTGAAGAATTGTTTCAAGGTTTCTTACAGAGGAAGGCGCACGTGTTTAATGTGATTCATGAGGCAGCCAAACCCTAGTTTTATTTTCCAAAGGAATTATATTTTTGGAAAATATATTTTTGCGGTTCAAAAATATAACTATTGTTTTCAAAAATATATCACTGCTGCCGCAATTCTAGAAGCCCTAATTTTGTCTTGAAGCCCAAGTCGTTCTACTACTATAAATACGAAGGCAAGCATATGGTTTCAAGCATCTAAAATCGTGTTCTTACAAAGCGTGTGTTTTAGGGATTTTAGAGTGTTAATTGTGAGCCTTTCTTGTGTCTCATTGATGCAAGCTTAGGACCTGAGTGTTATTGAGTTGTAAGTGTGAACTTCTCCTAAGCTTTGAAGTACGGAGATTGTTCTATTGTGTTGTGTGGTTTACTCGCAAGCTTTTAAGCAAGAGTGAATCCTAGTTTCTTAGGAGTGTGTCTCCACCTGTTGTGTTTGTTGAATTGAATAGCAACGCTGTCTGTGTTGTTAAGGTGGGAATTGGGACGGGGTCTCATATCTAGGAGTTCCTAGGTAGAAGGGTCATTAGGTAGTGATTAAGTGAGAAGTTGTAAACGGGTGAGTTTAGCTTCGAAGTAATACTGCTGATAGTGGACTTCATTCCTGGATTGGTATCCCCCAGAGTAGGCTTTAGGCTGAACTGGGTTAACAACTCTCGTGTGTTATTTACTTTACTGTTTGTATTGTTTTATGTTATTTACTCTGTTTATAGACAAGTGTTGGCGCACCAGTAACAACATCTGCCTACAACAGACAAGTGTTGCTACACCTTGAGCAACACCTGTCCACTGTGTGCCAGGAATTTCAATTGGCATCAGAGCAGGCACCCTGTTCTGAATTTTAGGGTGAGCTCCAGGGAAATCGTTTCTGGCAAGGATGGACAAAGAAGGAGGTTTTGTTACCAGACCACCTCTCTTGGTTGGCGCTTCAAACTATGACTATTGGAAGTCCCGCATGATGGCCTTCCTAAAACAAATTGATAGCAAGACATGGAAGGCAATTCTGAGAGGATGGACTCCACCTGTGAAGATGGACAAAGATGGTAAACCAACTTTTGAGTTGAAATCTGCTGAAGAATGGTCCAAAGAAGAAGATGAGCTTGCTCTTGCAAACTCAAAAGCATTATATGCGCTATATAATGGTGTTGACAAGCACATATTCAGACTCATCAAAAAGTGTGTCTGTGCTAAGGAAGCTTGGACAATTCTTGAGACTGTTCATGAAGGTACCTCTAAAGTGAAGATGTCTAAGCTACAACTCCTAACAACTAAGTTTGAGAATCTAAGAATGAATGATGATGAAACCATTCAGGATTTTCACATGACCATACTTGATTTTGACAACCAATTTGATGCCTTGGGTGAAAAGATACCTGAAGAAAAGCTGGTAAGAAAAATGCTCAGGTCTCTACCTAAGAAGTTTGACATGAAAGTCACAGCTATAGAAGAAGCAAAGGATATCACAGATATGAAGTTAGATGAACTGGTTGGTTCACTACAAACCTATGAGGTAGCCACAAATGAAAAGATGGATAAGAAAAACAAAAGTATTGCTTTTGTTTCAAATGCTGAGGAAGAAGATCAACTGAGTGACACAGAATCTGAACAAAGCATCTCTGATGCAATGGTTCTTTTGGGAAAACAATTTAATAAGGTGCTAAAGAGAATGGACAAACGCTCTAAGACAGGTGCAGCTGACATTGGTCGCAACACTTACAGGAATTTCAGAAAACCTGTAACAGATGAGAAATCAGCTCCAAATAAAGGTGTTCAATGCCATGAATGTGAGGGGTTTGGTCACATCAGAAGTGAATGTGGAACCTTTCTGAAGAAACAAAAGAAGGGGTTAACTGTAACTTGGTCAGATGAAGATTCTGAAGGAGAAGCCGATACTGCAAAAGCTATACATGTATTGACAAGTGTTTGCACATCTGACACTGAATCATGTGAAGAAGAACTAACCTTTGATGAGCTTGCTAAATCATATAAAAAGCTGTGTCTGAAGAGTGCAGAAGTCTGCAGAGTCTCTGAAGAGCAAAAAGAGACAATCACTAAGTTGCAAACTGAGAAAGCTGCTAATTTGTCAAGAATCTCTGAATTTGGTACTAAATGGGAAGATAGTTTAAAGATCATTGAGGAACAGAAGGCAACTATCATCAACTTGGAAGCTGACAAGATCAAACAACTAACTGAGATAGCTCATCTGAATGAAGAGGTAACTGAATTAAACTCTCATCTTGAGAATTTAAAGAAACATGTTCTTAGGCTATTCAAAGGAAGTGATCTAGATGAAATCCTGGAAACTTTGCCTGCTCCTAGTAGATCCAAAACAGGCATTGGGTATGAATACAAAAATGTTAATAGGATTATGGATTACAACAAAGAAGGGAAATACATACCTGAGATAAGTAAACAACCTTCTCCAAAAATGCATGACAGGATGTCGCCACACCTGGCTCCTAGACAGCAGAGACAAGTGTCACCACATGTGTCACCACATCAGCAAAGATGGCAGAGACCTAGATTTATACCTAGACCTAGAAGCAGGTACCACTCATGGAGATGTCACCACTGTGGAAGAAAGGGACACATAAGGCCTTACTGCTACAAACTATATGGTTATCCAAGTGAAGTTCCTCAAGAGTCTGATCCATCCATTA